>NC_141135.1:23992236-24306183 GCF_053477565.2 Lygodium microphyllum | reverse complement strand
GAGTGAGAATTATTTAATATCTCCTAGATCGATCAACCAAAAGAGTGGAGCTTGTTTTGAATGTGTTTTATGTGTTCACAATGCATCTTGGGGCTAGTCCTCAAGGTGTGGGAGAGCCATAGCAGAGTTGTGGTAATCAGCCAAGGGATACCCCCTTTGTATGTGCTTACCTATTGTATAACACGGATATGTTTAGGGACTCTCTCTAAGTGCAAGAAAGGATATACATTGGACTACAAATCATACAATGCAAGTCTGTATTCACGGTTAGGGTAGTATACCCTTTAGACGCTCCTAGTCGCGAGGCCTTGTGGGATGGTTTTAGGTGCGTACTAAAGGCTTGGCTAGTGCCATAGAGCCTGTTTTGGACCCGTTTCAAGTCCAGACAACTAACTGGCTTATAGTCTTGCAGAGATTGCTTGAAAAGTGGTGGTGAGGGATACTTGTTCCACTCATGGCCTTCATTAGGAGAAATATGGACTCTCTTTTTTGCTCGTTAGGGGGTTTCTCTCACCTCTCTCTCTCTCTAAAAAGGGATTCCAAAATAATATTAGAATAAGAGATCTTCTACAATCAAGCAAATCTCATATTTGTATTTTCAATAGATTTTACCTATTATTTTATTCTCAAATTTTAGGATAAGGTCACTTTTTCTCAAAATCCTCATAACTAAAAAATACAATTTTATTTTCTCTAAAAATGGAGCCAATTATCAATATACGACTCTTTAATGCCCTCATGACTTTTCAACATGAAAAAATATTAGAATCATTCTCATTCTTGCTTCTTAAAAGGTTTACCCAGAGACACCTTTTTGACTCAAGAGTTTTCTTGTAAAATTTTATAACTTTTGGACAAGTATGTGCCTATTTTTGGGCATTTTTTCATTCCCTCTCAAAGCTTTAGTTTTGTCCGAAATTTTGTGTACTCTTCTTCTTCCCTCTAGAATATGGTTTCTTGCATATGAATTCTTCTGAAGCAACACTCAATACTATCTACAATACTCTCTACCCTGCTACAAGCAATCCGAGGAATGGTTTTAATAGCATTTGCTGAAATTAAATAATCTCTATCCACAACACTCTCTACCTTGCTACAAGCAATCTCCCTCTTCAGTATTGTGCTATAAGATATCTTCCTCTTCAACACTGTATACTACAAGCAATCGAGTGATAATGGATGTATCTTTTTTTTAAATCTCTGTGATGTTATTATTCTTCATAGTTATTATTTACTCCTTAAGTGTCAATTGAGAGAGAGAGAGAGAGAGAGAGAGAGAGAGAGAGAGAGAGAGAGAGAGAGAGAGAGAGGGGAGAAGGGGGAAAGAGAGAGGATTGTGTGAGATGAACTAAGAAAATAAGTGATAGAATGATAGAGAGTAAATTAGGGTAGAAGATAAGATGATGTTATTATTCTCCACTAGCCAAGCTTCTGTATAAATGTGTTTAATTATATTTGATCAATTCTTCTTGAGAGAGAGAGAGAGAGAGAGAGAGAGAGAGAATATTTTGGATAGTACAGAAGATAAGATTGGATGATGATTAAAGATAGATTAAAAGCTAAGATTACAAGCAGATTAGGGGTTGATTAGGGTCTATCATGACTGAAATCAAGAGAAAGAGGCAAGATCCAACTGGGTTAAAAAGAACACAAATATAGTGAATCAAAGGGGTGTAATTGTGTGATTTTAATGTTAATACAAGTTAAAATTGGCATATATTTTTCTTTATAGAATGCAGGTGCAGGACGTACCAAGAGAAAGAGAGATATTCACTTTCAACTGGAGGATGAATATGCACCAATGTTCAAAAGAATTGTAGAAAGAGATGATGCAATAAGATACATGATGCAACAAGAAAGAAATGTAGGGAAAAAAAACGTGGACCTTTGGGTTGATGGGTGCATTTATCTACCCAATCAAGCCACTCAAAGGCCACCACAATTTAAAGGGCTTACATCATTTGTAAAGATCATTTGTGAAGGCAATGAAGGATTGTATGGACACACATGTAGCCTTGTCACACAAGGATTAGTAGGGGTTCATCAAGCCTTGACAAATATGCAGACAAGATTACAAGGGAATATGTAGTCTTTGATAGAAAACGATAGATTATTGGCTGAGAAGGATAGGGAGAACCGGAGCCTACAACAAGCAATGTTTGTCATTGAAGATGCTATACATGCTACACACATGCAAAATATGGAGTTACAATCTAAAGTTATGGACTTGGAGAAGGAGAGTCGAAACATAAAGAGGAAGCCCACAAAAACTTTGGAGATTGGGCCCACTTTAAAAACCAAAAAAGCATGTTGACGCATCCGATTAGTTAAACTAATTCACCAATTAACCAAAGGAAGTGGAAAATATCATAGATGAATATATGCTCAATCTGTTACAATGAGAAATGTGTTCCCTCATGTAGAGAATGATACTATTTCCAAAGTCCTAAGCAAGGATATGGTCAAAAATGCATCGAAAAATCATAAATTCAAGGACATTGTAGATGGTATCGTAAGTGAAGATCTTAGGGATGTGAGCAACTTGTTTACTGCTACAGATGCTTTGGGATTATGTGACAAGGTGGGAATGAGTTCTGAGTCATATAGTATGCTCTATCAGCAATTGGATATTGGATTTAAGCAAGTCATCAAAACTAAGCAAGTAATGCCTCTATCAAAACCATTTCACGTGAAGAAGGCTCGAAAACAACTAAATGAGAAAGTTTTAGAACTAATTGGTGAGTCAACGCATTTGGAAAATACACACATATTGAAGTATGGTTCCAAAGAAGTTGCATTTGTATTGAATGCATCCAACAACTTTGTATTGGATATATGTAGGGTTTAAATTGCTATGGTCAAGTTGTACAATATGTCTATGGAAGAATGTAGAGGAAAGCTTAAGTTTATCCTCAAATTTTATGAGAGTGAGATTATTAAGGGGCAAAAACTTAAACATGTGAGTATAACACTTATGAATCGAGCATTGGATCATCCCAACATCGATGAAAACCATCCTTTATACTTCAGTGTATAGTCAGAGAATGAAATATGGTGGCTTGTAGCATTTGAAGTACCAAAGGAGAACCATGAAGTAATTAAAGTTTTTAAAACCTCACTAATTTACCCAGTGTTATTCAACAACAAAATAATGGAGCAATTTTACACATTGAGGGGTTTGGGGACTATCAAGTTGAATGGCATTTTGTAGGTGATTTAAAAACATTGAAGTGTATGTTTGGTTTATCAAATGTAGCAAATGCAAAATTTTCGCGCATATACTGCATGCAAACAAGGAAGAAAGGGAAAGATGGAAAGAAAGAATGGCTTGCCAAGGTAGGACTACAAGGTGCTCCAACGTGTAATCAAAAAGTCATGAGAAATGAAATGCTAGTTCTAGTGGATCCAAACTAGCGCCCTATTTTGGAAATACCACTAACAAGGGTTCACTTTTGCACATTACATTGTTTGGTTAGAATAATTGAGAAGCTAGTATATGAATATATATGCTTTGCATACAAGATGCAGCCTGTGTCAAAAGCTGATGCTACATGCAAGAAGGTAGAACAAGTCCTCTCTGAAGTTGGATTGCACGGGGGCCAAGTAGAAATAAAAAGGAGGGGAAAGAGTGGAAATATCCCTTGTAAACCATGCTTTGGTGGACCTAAGGCTAGGAAGTTTATATCTCCACCTTGAGATGAGGAAGGCAATATACTTGTAAAACAACCAAAGAAGTATCAAGCATGGAAAAAGCTGCACCTTGCTGTTCCAAATTGGAGCAATGGGGGACGAACTAGGATTGCAAAGGAAGAAGTGTGGAGACACCTAGATAGATTAGCAACTCTCTTACAAAAGTTGAGGTTTAGGGATGGTGATGCCAATACATTTAAAGAGATATGCTAAATTTCATATGTCCATGGTGGAGGCATGGACTACAAATAGTATAACACACTACATGGTCAGTATTGTCACCATTACAAAAAAATATCATCATTTTGAATTAGTTTGTGTTTCTAATCTCTCTTCTTGTGCAGCATATACTTGAAGCACATGGTCCATACTTTGCAGATCAAGGAATTTTGGCAATATGGTCAACTTAAGGCATGGAATGATCTCATTGGCAAGCTCGATGTGCTTTTCAAAATGTAACTAATCATGGAGGTGGCATAAATTATTCCAATTCTATGAGGCAATTATTACAATGGTGGTATAGGAGATTAGAGATATGATACGAGGAAAAAGAAAAGCAATATATGAAAACAATATATATGAAGTGAGAAAAGCAAGATATGAAAACAATATAGCTAGACAACGCCACACAAAATGGTTGGCAACCCAAGAGAGAGATGGCAAGAAATGGAGATCTAGATAAAGATAATACTTTTGATGCATTTAGAGTCCACAAGAGAGCATAGGTACCCAGGATATGACACATCAATACTCCTATCTTTAACATGAGATGTCTTGCAAATTTTGTTTAAAATTTTAAAGGTTTGTCATTATGTTTTTCAAAGTCTATTTCAAACTATGTTTTTTTATTTTAAAGTTCATTTACACCACATTAAGTTTAAAAGTTGTGTACTTAAGTCAAGTCTCTCCTTTCATTTTTTCCCATTACTATTCACTCTACCCTCCACCTTTTTATCTTTCATCATCACAATCATGGCATGTTCCAAGCTTCCTATCAAGAAGGAATGTGCAAGAGAAAGAACTCAACACTCTTTTGAATCTAGTGAGTGCACTATGAGTGATAAATATCCCTTGGTGGCTGACAACGGTGGCCCTACTGCAGCTAATAATGGTGGCGCTACTGTGTCCAACAATGGTGGCCCTAGTGTGGTCAATAATGATGGTTCACCATTGTCCAGAAATGGTGGTCCACATGCTCCAATTTCTCCACCTCCCACTACTGCTCTAGCTGGTAATACACGTCCTCCAACACATAAAAAGTGAAGATGGAGACCAAGCATAATCTCACTACATGAGATAAGGAAATTCCACAAGAGTGCCAACTTGATTATTCTCCTAAGGCACCATTCTCTAGGTTGGTGTGAGAAAATACTGCAAGATCTGCAGTTAGGACATCATCACAAGTTCTTTTCAAGGAACTAGGCAAGGAATGTGGGGCCATGACAATGCCAAATCTGATATTTGATATTCTATTTTGCCATGATTTGCATTGTGCGTATTTCCAAGTTTCTAATTTCGAAAGTAGTTTTATTGACGATAAATTCAATGCGCAATCACACACACATCAGTGATCAATTGTACATGGGCCAATGCACTATATATTTATTGTATTTAGCGGTTTGGCAACACTATATCCAATATGCGACTATTTTTTGTGAATTTTTAAGTTTCCAATATTTCACATAGTTTGGTTGACAATACATTTAATATGCAATTGCGCACATGTCAATTGAATCACTCGTCTTTTTTTTTCAAAAATTGGATACATTAATTTAGGTTTAAGGTTTTTTTGAAAATTTTGCTATAAGTTTAAAGTTTCACCTAATTTTACACATTTCACTTTTGAGTTTTGAGTCTTTTCTCTTAGAAGACATGGCACACACCAAGCAAGCGGCTTGGAGACACCCCCTAGAAATCCTATGTAGAGGCCATCTCCCCTAGCTCCTCCACCACCACCACCACGCCAACATTGCAAGCATCAATGGAAGCCAGGCACAATGGCTCTTTATGAGAGTCACCATTACTAGAAGACTACACACCTCCTGATACCAAAGGCTCCATTCTAAAAGCTAGTGTGTGAGATTATGGACGACATACTCATTAAGAATAGTAGGAGGCACTTACCAGATGGAACACGCTTGCAACAACCCGATCGTTGGACTTTCCAAGCCCTCCTTACACTACAGGAAACTGCTAAAGCTTATGTCATCAACTTGTTTGAAGACTTGGTCTATACAGTAGTACATGCCAGGAGAGTCACTATCACCGATAGGGATTTGCGGATAGTGAGGTTCTTCTAGCGATGGAAGGATAGTCCTCATGGAGATCAACAACGATAGGGGTGTACTACCAAAACATATACAGAATGTAGCTTCCAAAGAGATTTTGTAAAACCCTAGTTGTAATGGATCCCATGTAAAATGTTATGAATATGAATACAAATTTTTTAGCGTATCTTATTTTTGTTCATTCACTTGTTATTTGTTTTGTTTATGTCTTTAAGTTATCATTACATGCGTTCGAACGAATACATGTTGCGCACAAACTCAGTAAAGCACTACGTATTAAATTTAGGATATGAATTGTGTTGCGTATAAATCCGATAAATAAACGTAACATTCAAGTAAAAAACAATAATAAGCGACGCATATGACAAACTACATTGCTCGTAAATCCAAAAAATATCGGTTTTCATTACTTCAAGAGAAGATTGCAAATTACATTACATTGGTGATGAGATATTATTTGGCACTAAGTACATCTACTCTCTCCTAGGCTTCTTTGAGCTAGACTCCCCATGGTCAGAGCCATTCTTGATCATAGGAAGCAATACATTTTACCTCGATAGTTCTTGCCTAATGACATTGGGGTCTTCAACACCAGCAACCATGCCACGGGCCACCATGGAAAAAAGCGGCCCAAACCTAGTACTAGAGAATAAGTAGAGAAGCTTCGAATGTCGAAGCAACACTACTTTCTCCAAGATAGAGTTTGTTAGTTGAAGGGCCAGCCTTCATTAGTGCCCTCAACTTCAAGAAATTCTCAACCAAAGACGCAGAGCATGTCTAATGGAATATAATAATGTCACTCACAAGCTGGCCGATATACTCCTTCAATGTTGAGTCCTGCGCCCTTCCTTGGCTACCAGATCGGCCACCTTATCTAGATGAAAATTCATCTATCTAGACAATGTCCTACATCACACAAGTTTAGTGTCAGACTCACTATGCATGGAGTGTGCTAAAGATATATACATTGGATTCACGTAAAAAATTACCAGTAGGGTCTCTAGGGCATCGGGAGTGTGCACATAAAATTTTGTAGAGATTGAGCCCCCAGAGGTGCTCTGGTCAAAGGCTCGGATCTGGGTGTAGACCAAAGCAACTTTGGTGGACCCGATCCCGATAAAATTGTATGTGCACACTCTGATGCCCTATGCAGATTCAGGCCCCTAGATGCAAGCCTCCCAGTAGGGCAGCTCTAGGGACCCGATCCCGAAAAAATTTTATGTGCACACTCTCGATGCCTTAGAGGCCCTACTTGTAAATTTTTACATGAATATGATAACATTAATCCGATAGCATTACCTTTTCTACATCATCTATCTACTGCTATAATGGAGCATCTAGGTCTACTCTTGTAACTGGGCCACTCTCATCTCTCTTAGGAAGGTACTGTGTAGTCGGGTCAAGGTCCAAAAATGCTTTCTTGCAACTGCTCCAAAATCCTCATTTGAGATCTCATACTATGGCGCCGCATTCTCAATCTTCTCTTGAATGCTCACAATGGCAAAGATATCATAGACACTCATGCCATCATATCAAGCCACCTCATCAACATGTGATGGCGCATCTTGTATATCAAAATCTATAAAATCATCAAGTGCATCATGCACCATGATACAATATATCTCTTCTTCCCTTAGCTTCAAAATTTCTAGTACATCCTGCATAAGTAAATATTCCACCCCCTCAATGATGATAGCATGGAGAGAAGCGAGGCATGGCTCATCGCTTGCCAGCATCTCAACAGCGCAAGGAGGTGGGTGCACAATGGCTAAGCTTTGTGCTACCTCTACTTTTGGATTGAGTGTGATCTCCTCAGGCTCCCTCTCGAAATACTCTAGCTCTGTCCAAGAGGGTGTGTCGATGTAACATGTCCACCTGTTATCTTCAGGACACGTCTTAGCAATCCATCGGAAAGGATGTCTAGAAAGCTCCACCCGGCACTCCCATGGAATGTTATGGGGTTTGCAATCTAGGACTTTCCGCGTCTGCCATGTGCAGAAGTATTCTAGCCGTTCCCACTTAGGACCGACCTGAATTAGGGTTTTCCCTATTTGTCATTTCCTAACGGCAACTAGCGTCGAACCCAAGCAAACTACTTTAAGTAGAAATGCCAGGTCCGAAGCGGATTCACACTGCACTTGGTTCAAGAAGAATGGGAAACGAGAGGGATGCGAAGCTCAACCTCTCTGCCATAAGGCATAGTCCCATTCCATTCCCCTAAAACAGTGTAAATCGGGATCTGTTATAACTCTAGGTCAACGCTCTTGTTGTTCTTGTTCTTTGAACAATCTTTATGCGGTCCATCTTGATTGAGAAAAGTTCTCGACCAACCGGGACCACCCATCCATAGGACGGACCTATGGCCACATCCACCGCACTTTCCTCAAGTTGTTTTAGTTATTTAATTATCTAACACATTTAGTTGGACATGTATCAATCAGCTTCCTTAATCAGCCCATTAGGCACTAGTTCCTTCACGTAATCATAGCACTTGACATAGAAAAGCAATGTCAAACAAGTTCCTTTTTAAGAGGTTATCATATTTATCTTTGAAATACATAAAGTCCAACCCGTAGGCTTATCCACAATCCGCTCGAAGGCTATCCAGCAATCCACAGGGATCAGTAATCCAAGATTCCACCCATAGACTAGTATGCAGGCCTCGAGATCCAATCCCGAGTCATGTTAGCCTCTTGTGCAGGGCCTGGAAGGCGAGGGATTTACGGCCAGAGCCCCCTCTGGCACCCAAGCGTCCTCATGTTCCAAGTAGCGCTCGACGGAGAGACCTCTCGTGGCGAGTTCGGTCCACCTTCTCGGTGCGGTTAACAACCCCCTTGGTTAGGGTCAGGTAGGCAATCAGGGGTAACTGAAGTTGCCTCTCCCTTCAAGCCTTCAACCTGAAGCATTAGATATCCATTTATCCTTTAATTCTTTGAGCAAACAAAGCAAAACAGTGCTCTTAAAATTGTTACAAGCACAAACAATTCCGTTGGTCGTTATTTTTGGCCAACTACTAAGGAGCGAATCCTTCTTTCCAAATGCATCTAGCACTCGATCTGGGATCAATTGCGGCTTGGCAAGATCCCCTATATCCCGGGTTAGGGTCATACCCTATTAACCCGAATTGATCAATACCTTAAGTTCATATGTTATTCCAATTTATCGATTGGTGTTTTACTTCCAAGCAATTATCTTTACCCAAGGAAAATACTATATTAGGACGATTATTCATCCTCTTGCAAGATAACTTGCGTAAGAATCTGCCAACCTCATTCCGAGAAATTGGCCATTCCCTTGTGATCCAATCACAAGATCATGCGACTCTACAACTTGTTGCACAAGTGTCACATCAATTATGGGAATAATCTATTCCTAATGGCATTAGGCCGACTTGTCAGTCCTAGGGTTTCGAGTTTCATATTTTTAGCGAGAGATTCTTAGGAAAACCCTACACTTCTCGCAAGTATGTCCTAATGTCCCTACATTCCGTGAATATAGGCAAGTATTTAGGGTATAGGAGTTTCAGTTTTTGGCAATATGTGCGATTAGGTAAATGTCTTCACCGTGCTAACCCTAGTCAGTTCCTTGGGATACATTGCATTGAATTAACCCTTTCCTAAACGAGTACTCCACGGTTTTAGGTGTTTAGGTTTATGCCAATTTAACCTGTCTATTCTTGAAGATAATTGCGCTATCATTTCCATAACCACATGACTTATTATCTACGTGTAAGTTGATTTTCAAACCCTAACTTTTTGGTTTAAGATCACGCATCGGTTAGGTTATAGCCTAATTCCAATTAATCATCCTATAACATGCGAACAAGATTCATGCTAAGACATGCAGTCTTTTACTGCTTTCATTTTCGAATGAATTTGTTGTATGCAGAACTTACACACCCTTCCGTTAAATTAAGTTTTTAGACCACTTGCCTAGTTAAATCTTCTTTATGTAGTCCTAGAAAATTTCTAATATTGATAATAACTTTCTTTACGAATCATTTCAAAAAAAGATATTCAATAATGCAATATGCGGTTAATTCCTTTCATGCTTAATCGGAGTGTACTTTCATAATTCCATCTTGTAAATATGGACATTGATCTAATTTCATTTCATTGCAATGCACAAAAACTACTTGCTAGAAATGCATATTAATCTTCTACTCACTTTATTTTGTTCGTTTTATTGAAAATACTAATGGCCGAACTCTTCCGTCGTGAGCTAATTCTTTTAAATTAACCAAAGCATTTAAGACAAAAAATGCATCCTATCTCCAAAAGTCATCCATGCATGATTGAATTATAGCAACGTAAAATAAAAATTAGGAAGAAAAACCTAGACTTGTGGCGAGATGTCCACGTGGATGTTAGGAGACGATCCCCCTATGGCTGTGCCTTGTGCCTTCTTAGGAGCCATTTCGAATTTAGCCTTTTCGCCTTGGGTGCAGAGATACGATCTTGTCCGTCTCCTTCGTACACAAACTCCCTTTGTGATTTGGCTTTAGAAGGCCTTAAAACTGGCTAGGGGAGGAAAAATCCACAAGAAGGCCTTAAGGACTTGTGGGAAACCTTACGGGAAGGGTATTAGGTGGAATTCGCACGGAATTGGGTGGAAAAATCCCCGAGGGCAGGGGGTATAAGAACGATGATAGGGGCTTTGGGAAAGGACCACAAGAAAGGATTTAAGGGGCTTTGCATTGCGGGGGGTGGGGAAAACCCACGAGAAGGGTTTTAAAACCCAGGGAGGGGGATTTATCAAACCACTTTGGAAGGCCTTTTGAAGGCCCACAGGAAAAGGGGGGGGGGGGGGGGGAGGGTGTAGAAGACCCTCTAGGATATAGGGAATCCTTTTGGGGGGGGAAAGGGGCTTAAAGAGCCCTTAGGAGGGAATTTTGAGAGGGTGGGAGGAAAGGGTATGAAAGGAGCTTTAGGAAGGAATTTTTGTATGGGGGGAAAATAGGGGCTTTAAGGAGTCCATATGAGGGGGGGCTTCTTAGGAGCTTTTAGAAGCTTCCTAAGAAGCTTGTGAGCTTCTGAAGGAAACGTGAAAGCCCACGTGGTGGGAGAAAGGCGTCAGATGGCAACATGTTCTTGTGGCGGTGACCTGGTGGTAGATGGTGGCGACCTCCTCCCCTCAATTTTGGTGAATGATTGGTGGCAAGGCGGACTGCATGACAACTGGCTTCGACGGCAGCGTCAGAATCTCCTCCTCTCGACGGCAGTCGGACGACATTTCCCTCTTGCTTCACGGTAGGCCCTCCCCTCTGGCTATACCCCATACCCTTTGTATAGGCGAGGGGAGGGGGATCCTCCCTCCCCCACGCGTCAATATGCATGGCCTCCCCCCTTGCGAGCTCCAGCAAGGAGCTCAATGGCTCATGCTATTCCCTTCTCCTCCAGCACAACAGTCGAATGGAGGAGAAAGGGATAATCAATAAAAAAATTTGTCATTATCCTAACCTTTTAGCCTCCTAAGAGGAGATTCGTATGTAGAATGCGTGGTTTGGATTCGTGAATGTTACAGTCGATGTCTTCGTCACTGTCCTCTTGCACCTCAATGCACAATACATGTATGGCAAATAATGCATTGTGCTCGATGAGATCCATCATGGCGTGGTCTTGGGATGAGGTGGGCACTGCTTTGGTGCAAAGATGCTACCCCACATACATGAGGGCTCAATTTATTACCTTTGTATGGCTTGATCTAGTATGTAAACTATATAATAAACCTATGGGGACCCATGTGAGAGCAAAGTCCCAAAATAGAGCATGTGAGAGGGTTTGCCACATCACAAAACGATGCCAATATATTAGAGCTAGGGTCTATGGTGAAAAGCGAGCTCTCTAGACTCAAGGTCGTGCAAGACCTAGGGTATATTTGGTTTCCTATGTATACGTAGCATGTGGAACTAATCCATGCGATGAAGGCGAGAGTGGTAGCCATGGCACACAAAGAGAGAAGGAAGGAAAGCACAAGTATGGGAAAGTAGAGAATGAAAGTAAAAATGAGTTTGGAGTTACAGCTTTTATGTATCTAGGGTTTTGAATAAAGGTTCTTTTTTAACCCTAAAGTTTCCAATTAAAACTCTTACCTTAGTTTCTTTATTTTAATACTTTAAAGTAATCGTTAAAATTACTCATATAGACAAATGCTTCATTTTACATTATTATATCCTCGAATATACTTGGATCGCTAAGTATATTCAAGTCCAACTACATAAAATATAGAAAATTTTTAAGAAAATAAATCTAAAAGACCTTCAAAATCCTTGGATCTAATTTAATATTTAATTTTAAGAAATAATTAGAAGAGATGAGCTACAATATATCATTATGCAAAGACAATATTGCATAGATTATAGAACTCCAGTCTGCAATTTAATTATGATTTTAACCAGCACGATTGACTATTTACAGTATGTATTATCGCACGCTTGGATCATAGTAAACTAAGATTATCTAAATTGAAAGTACTTAGAAGTTTTTTAAAAATTATATTTATTATTTATTTAAAAATTTTACAAGGATTCCACTATCTCAGAATATGTGGAGAAGCACATTGTTTACATGTCATGGATTGCTCACTACAAATCCTGACTTTTCTATTATCTAACTTGAAATAGAAATTGCAGACATGGGCTCATTGGACATTAATTGGATTTCTTGTATGAGAAAATAAACTAGCCAATGGCTCTTTACGTCGACCACAAAAGGATTATGACCATTCCACAAGATAACCACATCTATGAGAGCTGTATGTGTCCCATCTCAGGTATCTTGATCCAGTCCCCTAGCAAAAGTCGCCATCTTCTATATCAAAAACAAATGCACAGATTTTGTTTAGCAATGAAATACCTGTAATAAAAACAAAAATAATGGTAAATAAATGCAAATAACACAATAATTCATCTAAACAAGACCTATGTCAATTAAATCAAGGTATTCGAAGTAGTAAAAAATATTTACCTAAATGTGAGATCAAATTGGTTGACCCTGCACTCAATCATCTATTTTGACTTGCCAAGACTCACCCAATAGCTGATTCATCCATTCCTTGGATGAACACTTGCATTCATAGGTAATCTTTGTTTTCTTTAGAACCTCGCATGAACAAAAAAAATGTGCAAACAGTGAGAATGGAATAAGCCAACTAAGATGCACATCTTTGGAGCCTATGGTGGGTTTCATAGCACTATTGATGTCAGATTTTATCTTGGACTTACATGCTCCTAACAACTCCAAGCTACCAATCAACCATTCACCACTAGATAGTGGCGGCAATAAGACATGATGCAATCTCTAACTTTCTACTACATACAATGAATTATAAAAAAACATATTTTGAGTTGCAAGTTGATTTGTAGAGTTATTATCATAGATAAAGAATCCATGTCTTCATGCCAGACATGTATCTTGCCGCTCAAACATTCCACATTTTGCCATTCATGCAAAGTTGATGGATATAGAGATGTTAGTAAAACAAGATTGAATTAGAACACTATAAAGATTTTTAAAAACAACTCTGATGCAAAAGAATAAACAATGATAAAATTTAAAAACTTATTGTTTTGTTTATAATTTGCAATGTAGTTCTTGTCATGTACATAGATTTTTTTGTGTATAAACATGTTGGATCAACACTTCTATTACTGTACTTGTTCCATTAAAAACTTTTTTGAACTCTAAAATTCTACTTTTCTAATGTTTGCTAGGGTTTGCAACATCCTCACACCTGACCTTGAAACTCCCTTGAGTACTTGGGTGCATCAAAATCCAATCCAACTTATAGTACTTATTCCAAATCCAATTACCGCCACCATCTTTCCTAATGAAGACCTCCACTGCAAGTATGTTACTGATGTTTTTCCTCTGTGAAGACATCTATGATAACCAAATATAAAAGGTACCTATCAGCATGTGTATAATTTGCAAATATTTTCTCCAAATGAAATGAAATTTAAATGGAGCAATTAAAAAAATATTGTACCTGCAATACTTTTCAAAAGAAGCCTAAAGATGTTGAACAAGAAGTTGACTTATAACAAGACCATTGTTCCTTCATTGACAAATTCCTAGAGTACAAAAACAAAAGAAATATCGAGTCAAAGCATACATATAACTTACATAGCCTTTTTCCAAATGAGTTGAAACTTAACCATGGAGCAATAGAAAAAAGTTGCAATATACATGTGGCTCTCTTTGCAAAGAAGCCCAAAGATGTTGAAGAAGTTGAGTTTTTAAAAAATCATTATTCTCCACCCTCGAAGACTCTTGGATTTAAAAAACAAAGGAAAACTCAGTATGCATATAGCTTGCATACATTTTGTCCAAACGAGATAAAATTTAACTATGGAGCACCAAAAAAACAAGACAACATACGTGTAACTTTGTTTACAAAGAAACCATAAGATGTTGAAGAAGAAGTTGAGTGTTCAAAAGATCATTGTTCTTAACTATAAGAGACTCCTAGAGTACCAAAACAAAAGAAATTACATGTCAAAGAATGCACATAACTTGCACTGGTTTTGTCCAAACAAGATAAAACTCAATCCATGGAAGAGAACAATATACCTGTAAAGTTTTGTGAAGAAAATCTTAGGGCTTTGGTAAAACAAGCTCTGCTCTCATAAAACATATGAAACTCTGTGTTTGTGTAAAGGAAATGAAATTTCACAGGGTTACAGATAGGGCAAGCAACAATGAGGCTGTAAAATTTCATTAGGAAAGAAGCGAGGAAAGAGATATGATAAATTTGAGTTCCACCTAAGAAAGAGGGGAAATTTGAAAAGGGGAGAAATGACAAGTCAAACATTTAAAAAATAAGAAAATGAAAATTTGAGTCACAAACTTCCAGGAAGTGTCAACATTGTATTCCCCACATTTCCCCTTATTTTATTGTTGAGGGAAGATTTGGGCCAAGATATGGCTAGAATATTCATGTTACATGAATTTGGAATCCCATCTCTCTCATTGGTTAGGCCTATATTTTTTTATTCACTCCTTAAGGGGCAAAAAAGAGAGTCCATATTTCTCTTAATGAGCCAACTAGATCCAAGTATTACCTTCATAGTAGCGTTGAGCATGGAATAGGGCTTTGGGAACCCATCACATCTTAACCGTTTGTCAACTCCTGTAGCACCAGCTCCTAGGCCTAGGGCATGAGGTTTGAGGATTATGAGTTCTTGATGAGTATTGGCTTCTAGGTGACTGTGATTGTCATTCGGGTACCCATTTGAGCTACTACTCAACTACTTTGGATGCAGTTCCTAGTGGTTGTGGCCGATTGGTTGTAGTGGGTGTCGGGATAAGTTGCGATCCCCCTCCTTAGGCTTGGCCCTAAGTTGCTCTATTGGTGGTGCTATGGTCTTAGATAGATCCACACTTCCCTTGCTAAAATCCATTACTAACCAAACATTGCCAATGGCAAGATGAACACGTTGCAAGTCATAGTCGACCTTGTAGTGTGCTTGCTTCTTGAATGCACATCCTAGCAGTGATTCCTTACTTGTGGCTTTGGTGTTAGGCGTCACGTAGAATATCATTGGTAGACTTTAGTGTTAGACATCACACAAAAGATCATTGGTAGGCTTTGGTGTTAGGCATTAGATAGAAGATCATTGGTAGGCTTTCAATCTCGATAGAGATTGCCACCTTGCACTTTCCCAATAGTAAATAATACTAACCCCCAAATGGGCTACAATTTTCATCAGTAGGTTGCAATTAGGGCTGACCAATGAGGGTCCAATGATTGTGTGTAAGGATATTACAATCAGCTCCCTCGTCATGGAGTGTATCAAAGACATACGTCTTGTGACAACAGTGACCGATATATGTAAGTATGCAGGTGCCATTACTTTCTCATCATCATCCTCAATCTCAGTGATGGCTCATCAACCTAATGATGAGGTAGTTGGAGTATGCTGCTTCAGAGAACCTCTTGATGAAGAGACTCTTAAGGTTATCAAAATCATTCCATTCAATGTTATCAAGGCTAGTAAACCATGTCCATCCTTTGTCTCCTAGGCAAAGTCCAAAAGCTTGTGCTCATTGAGCAAGGTCCGTGAGACCATTCACCTTGCATACTTGCTTGAATTGCTCCATAAAACTGTATGAATGATTGCCAAGCTGATACTTATCAAGTTTCTTAGAAACTGTAGGTATTTTGGTTTAGCTCTTAGAGTTTGGTGTGATTTCTAGTCCTATTAGCAATGCAATCGCTAGGGCTCCTCCTCTCTACTCTGCAGGGTTGCATTGTTTAATAGTCACTTTATGAGAAGTTCACTCAATGTAAGATCAGCCTCCAATGCTCTCTCCCTCTCATCATTTGGTCCTGCCTTAGTTCTATTGGCAAGAGCTAAGACCCACTAGACCTCATACATTTCTATGTCTTGTCTCAGCTTCTGAGCTCGCTGCTCTTGGTTGTAGGAAACTATACTTTGTAGTGCTTTCCTTGCCAACCTTCTCTCTTCCTTGAGATTGGCTATGATGTTCTTGGTTGGTCTACCATGATACACCATTTTGGTTTGTAGGTTGTATTGGTTTAACATTGGCTGAATGTGGACAAGTCAAGCTCGTTATCTACAGGGTTGGTGTTGGTTCCCAACATGGCGGTTTCTTGAGTAACTAGTGTGTTCATCAGATTGGTCAGATCTCTTGAGTAGAGTTACATCCCTAATCATGCAGATTCTCTCTCCCTTCTCTATCACTTGAAAATTCAGAGTCGCTTGCTTCATATCCTAGTTCTTAGGTGTTGTATCCAACTTCTCGGGGTTTGCTCCTATCAGTGAGCTCATTCCTTACTTAGACCCCATTAATGTGTTCCTTGTTATACACATCACTTTGCAATGTTACATGAATCAAACACATGAGTGGTGGAGTAGACTTGTGCCAAATTAGGCTTTCTATCTTTCCTTATGCACTAAAAGTGTTTATGTAACGAAGAGTGTAAGTTCAATCATAATCAACATAGATCACACTCCCTTTAATAAATTTTAGCTAGTGGTAGCTCTTTCCTGCAAGTGGCAGCCCCTTTTTGTATTCCACTCTAGGTCCCTACTATACATTTAAAGCATGGTCTAAAGGCTAGTGGGTCTAAGTTGTCCATCCGGACCTTTATTTGTGGGGTATGGTCAATGATTGTAGTTTCTCCTGGACTATTGAGTCTCAACTCTCAAGTCAATTGCCTCTATTGCCCCACTTACTCACTTGGGGATCTACTAGGGTGTCCTATATCTAGGGCCCTACACTGTCTAGGAATGTCAGAGGTTGTTAGAATTTGATGTTTGATTTTCCCGTCTGATTTGTAAGTTTTTTATTCGAGTCCAATTTGTTTGAATACGACAATCAAGCTGTCTAATTTTTGGGTTGTCCAATCTAAACTGATCAAAGTTTGTTCAATCGAACAAGGTTATTGCATCCAAATTTGAAAATTAGATTACTGTGGACAATCAAACGGTTTGATTCTAGGAATCACGAACAGTCTAAACACGGTGGCAAAAATTAGTTCAACATCAATAAAAATCCGATGCAATGCTTGCTATGCTCCCCTCCAACCTCAGGCGAGCTTGAGGATCTAAGAATAAGAAGTTAGCAATCAAACAAACTCACTGTTAGATATGATCAATGCCCCACCCTCATTAGGTGCTACCAATGATCCATGGTGCTCAAAGTTGTAAGGCCCCCATTATGAGGAGAAGCCAAGTGTGAGCCCGGACATTGGTGGAATCCTAACTTGTATATCAGATGAGGTCTATGTGACCGGATGGCAAAAAGATGACCATTGTGGGTCTAATCTTTGGGTTAGACGGAGTAGTTAAGCTGGTAGCAACTCGAGGCACATTGCATCGAGTTGTAGTATAAGGGAGTTAAAAGGGGCCCCTATTGTGGGGTTCGGGGGCCGCGGAAGCGGCCCCTGGCTGGGGGGTCCCAGGGGGGACCAGCGGCCCCCCTGGCGGGGGTCCGGGGGCAGCGCCCCCGTCCCGATGGTAAAGGGAATATTCCCTGGAATATTCCCTGGCCGACTAGTGGAGGCTCATATGGTAGGTCGGTCAGCAGGCCGACCTAACAACCTTCGCGGGCTATAAAAGCTAAACCCTTTCGCAGCCATCTTACACTTATCTTTCACCCAATCAGAGTTGTTATTCCAGCCAGCCTTAAGCTCTTCACCTATCTTTTGTCTAGTTCGCCATCTAAGCTTCACACAGTGGAAGCGCACGGGTGGACAGAGCCATCTTTGTATCAGTTGTTTGGAGTTAAAGAATTTATTGATTCTCCTCTTATCTGTTGTGTACTCTCTATCTCTTTCTCAGATTCTGTTCGCTGTGCCGTGTAATATTTTACACTCACTAATAGCCAGCAAATTCAGCCTCATGACTCAAAGCTCTCCTTGGCTGCTGACTGCTGGTCTGCAACAAACCTATCCAGCTCTCTCAACTCCTCTAAATGCAAAAATGAGCTCCCCTTTGCTCTCTTTTCCCCCTAAACCCCTTGTTATTCAATCTTCCACCCCCTTCTTCTCTCTCTCCTCTCTCAATGCACTAAAGCCCCTTTTTCTCCCTAATCTTTCATGTTTACAACACTAACCCTACTACTCGTTTCTCTGGTTTTCCTGATTTTTCCATACCTAAATGCATCCAAACCATAAACAATCAGCTAAGAAAATTCAACCTAATTGCCTAAACCTTAAAAACTAAAAAACTTACTTGTGAAAGAGATCAAAATCCTTTTGGACTTGCTTCATACATATCTCAAGCACCAGTTTGGGACAAATCCTACTCCAATGTTTGATTCGGAGCACGCAAGCACTCAAAGCTTGACTTCGTTTGTCCTAGCAATAGAATCAAAATGTGGAAGCTTCTCACTCAATCGTCAAGTCCCATAGACCGCTTATTATTTCAAGCATTTCAAGCCAAGTGCCATGGCTACCTCTCACATAACCGTGCACACTCTCACACCTACGAGTGTAGTGAGCTTACCTTCATGCCGGATCAAGCTGTCTCCTCCCTCAAGCTCTCTAGTAGCCCCACAATCCATGGTGTAAGCTTAAGTAAGCTCAATCCTCAAGCTCTAAGCTCCAAGCTCCATTGCCACATGTGAGACAAGAGAAGAGAAAATAAGATAAGAAAGAGTGAGGAGAAGATGGAGCTTCTCCACCACGGTCCCTCACCCTCACACACTCACTCCCTCACACTCCCTCTCCCAAGCAAAAGCACAAGTACAAGTAAGAATAAGAAGAGGAATAAGAAGAGAGTTAGTTTTGGCCACACATAAGAATGAGCTTCTTCATTCACTTTTTTCCTTTTTATCCATGCCCTACTTCTCGTTGGGTGCCCATCTCTTTTTTACATGACTGACCATTTTAGTCTAGGTTCTCTTTCCCTATTTACAAGGTTCCTTCATCCACGCCCATCTACATTTACAAGTTTCATAGGAGGGAGCCTGGTACTCTTTTACAAGGATTTAGGGTGCGCTTTTATATTTAAAACATGACTGTCTCCTTTTGCACTTGCCTTGGACTTTTGAGTTTGCTTCTTGTACTTTTGGCTTTTTTTCTCTTGTTTTTTCCATTGGGCCACCTTTTTCCACTCTATCCTCTGCATCTTTTTAATTTTCTTTGCACTAGGGTTAACATTATGTTAACATTTAGCCATTATAAAAATGTAAAGAAACAAAGAAGGGACAAGAGAGAGGGTCACACACACACACACACACACACACACACATACACACATGTATGTGTGTGTGTGTGTATATATATATATATATATATATATATATATATAAAATAGAAATATCACACACATGCCTCCATTGATAGTAAAAGACACCGTCACCAAGCACATCATGGTCATGGCAGGCTAAGGTTAGGATTGTCTAGATAGCCAAGAAGATCTAGACCTGATCTTGAAGCAAATGACCTCCTTTAACTTTGTAGAAAATGTCGGATCTAGAGCATGGCTATGGAGGTTGAAATAGGAAGAGTGAACTCATGAGGTAACATACATCAAGATCAAATGTCACACAAGTAAATTAGGTTCCAAGATGGAAGCTTGGACTCATAAACACAATCTTGTGTTGTGGATTGACAATGACACAGACACTTTGCTAGAAGTACAAACGTACTATAACATTGCTTTCAAAAAGAGAGCAAGTACAATGCTTTATAGGAATAGACTAGGCTACACTTTCCACCAATGTGTAAATGGGATTCTGCATCGTGAGCCCACACTGCTCTATACAAAGAGGCTAAGTTGAGTGTGATTGCCAATATCTCAACACCCCTCATCAATCACAACCAAAGAAGTACAAAGTGTGTAGAGGCTTTAGTAAGCAACCACCTAAAAAGTGTGGGCACACCAAAAACATGATAAACACTAGAGGTTGTCTCAGAAAAGGCTAAGTGCAGGTACCAAAGATATGGTGGATATCTAGAGGGTGTAATAGGGGCCTCACAAAGTGTACAAAGGCTATAGTACAAGGTTACATGAGGAGTTTACAAGCTTATGTCAGAAGAATTAGGGTTGGGCAATACAAGGCTAAAAAAGGCTATCAAGTAGAAGGACTGATGAGGTTTTCTCTGTGTGCCTGATCCTTTTGCAAAAAACACATACCAGTTGATCTTTCTTGCCCTTGTACCTGGTACCTACATATAATATTTTTCATCTTTAGAGGTGCTTGGTTCTTCTTCGTATTTTACCTTCTTCTCTTCTTCTAGCAGGGAGGCCTTAATGCCAACCAGTTTATGACTAGGCATGTTGATCAATGTAGTTAACACATTATCTTAGTCAGGAGGCAAGCCACACCAATACAAATATCTTCATCCATCTTGAGTTCAATTCTTGCAAGCTGAGTTAAGAGACTTTCCATGTAGTTTAAATGAGTTGCAAGATATGTGTTTGATTTCATATCTAGCCTAAAATTTTCAATCAATAATCCATAGTTAGATGACTTTGACTATGCACTAAACAAAGTATCTAATCTCTTCCATATATCATTAGAGGTTTCACATGTATCCACATGGTGGATGTAGCTATCATCCAATTCCATTTGAATGATGTCTTGTGCTTTGTCGTCATTATTTTGCCAAGTAACTGCAAGGTTTGCATCCCAAGGCTTCTTCTCCTTGCCATTGGTAATGGCCCAAAGACCCTTCTTCATCAGAATGAACTTGATGTGGGTTTGCTAGGTGTGAAACCCAACCCCTTTGAATCAAATAGTTGGAGAGTCTTTGCCCATGCTAGAGCAGCAAATTGGCACCAAAACACTCAGATTTGAGCAACAGAAGATTTAATTGTGTCAAGAGACATAAGGAATGTAGTGTCAAATAACACTTGATAAGTA
This sequence comes from Lygodium microphyllum, assembly GCF_053477565.2. Lineage (NCBI taxonomy): Eukaryota > Viridiplantae > Streptophyta > Polypodiopsida > Schizaeales > Lygodiaceae > Lygodium > Lygodium microphyllum. The sequence goes on along the minus strand of NC_141135.1, from coordinate 24,284,867 downwards.
TGAATAGATATTATGCTTTCAAGCACTTGAGTTTGATGCTTTGATGTTTGGATTTCTCCCCTCATTGATTTGATGGGAAGTGCTTGCTGGAAACAAATTCAAAATGGCTTCACTTGATTGAGGTTGATCAGCAACTAAGTTGACTTGCAGTGTGTTGAAAAACATAAGCAATGAAAGGATAAAATTTCACAATGCTTGATGCTTATACTTCAATTGAAAGCTTCAAATCTTCAAAATCTTTCAAAGGCTTGCTTTTTGGATACTCAAATCTTGCTAGAAACTTCAATTCTCAATGGATCAGAGTGGTAGAGGTTTGGTTAAGTGGCAAGAGAGAGAAAATGAAGGGAAAAGTGAGCTTGACGGTAAGTGGCTATGGGCTGCTAGTTACAGTTTCAAGACAACAGCCTGATATTTTGGTTGTAGCAACTCACCCAATGGACCATTTGAGTTGAAATTTTGTCAAGAGATTTCCCGTATGATAAAATTAAAAAGCCCTATGGTAGCCCTTGACATTGTGAGGTGTGATGATGGTGCCATCAGTTGAACAGCAGCTAGCTATGACTTCCTGCAGTACCACCTCTGAGTAATCTTCTAATATCTCTATGCTAGAGTGGAATTTTCTCAAGCCCTATTATCTGAAATAAGTCACCTACATGACAAAAAATTCCCTATGATAACTTGTGGAATAATGCTCACAATAGGGGGAAAGAATAGGTCCAATTTATAGCAGTGAAAATTACACTATATCTGTGTTTTTCGATAATGTTGGGATGTATATTGCACAAAGTCAAGAAATTTTGGGCTCGAAAGATGTGCCTTGACCTAAGAAACAACTATTGAGAAGAAATCTTGTAGAGATATGGCCTGGTTGAAGCCTATATGGCTGGTCCAACAAAGGTAGGTACGTGATGTCTGCACAGAGAGATAGAGTGAAAATGGAGGTGAAAGATGAAGAGTTTATGTCAAGCTGAGCTAACCAAAGATTGAGAGGAGTTGAAGGAGTGATTACTTTCTTGTCTTCAAGTAAGGACAATTATGCAACTCTAGAAGCAAGAAACCCTATAATCAATCCTTTGGATTGTTGTATTAATTTCAGCCTGTGCACATTTGCATGTCCAATATGTTTATGCCATATTTCAATGCCCACAACCACTCCTTTTTGTTTAGATACATAACATTCATTGCACGATATCTAGCATCTAAAGTAAGCATGCAGCTAACTCTACTTCCTTTTGCGACCAACCTAAGCTTATCATTAAAGTCTTCTACAAAACAACCTTTTGCATTTAATCAAACCTGCAACCCTTGCTCTAGCATTTGGCCAACAGAAACTTAAATATTTGTGGTTGATGGCATATGCAATACATCTAATAGACTCTTTGTTTGGCCATCATACAAGGACAAGGGAACCTTTCTAATGTGTGAAATTGGGTGGCATGAATCATCACCCATCTGCACATAACCTAGATTTTGCAAGTCCTCCATCTCTCCAAACCATTCAACATGACTTATCATATGATTAGTTGCACCTGAATTTATGTACCATACATCATCATGTGTCCCCTTTCTTGTAATAGCATTCATCATATGTTGCATAATAAATAGATGCTTATTTTTATCTTCATTCTGTCTGAAGACAATGCATAATTTCCTTGTTGCAATTCACCACTACATATATCATCCTTCTTACCATAACAATGGGATGCAATGTGACATGTTTTGCCACAATAATGGCAAACAATAGCAGAATTTCCAGAACCCATGTTTTGCCATTCACCTCTTCCTGTAGAGCTCCCCCTACATCTAAAGTTTCCACGGCTTACTAAAACTTGCATTTCACCAAATTGCTGATTTAACATGTTTTGCTAGTTATCACCAACACATCCCATGCCATAGCCTCTCGAAGAAGATCTACCGTGTCCCCTTCCTAGACTTGGGTAAAATGCTTGAACCTATTCACCATTTCTTTTAAATGAGTCACCCTACATATTGATCCCTTCAGTAATCATGATGAGAAAGACCAACTCATCAAAATCTAGAAATGGCTTCCAACATATACAGAAGTGACAAATGATTTCCAAGCCTTCTCATTATTAAGGTCACCCAAAGTAGATGAAACCAAATCATCATCATTAGGCATTGTATCAATCGTTGTTAAAGCATTTGCAACCCCCCTAGATTTGAACTTTTTTTGGGGCTTTTTAGCCCCCAAGGGTCACCACCCTTCAATTTTAAAGTTCTTTTGCGCTTCCATTTGGACCTCTTGCCCGGACGTTAGCTATTCCCGCTTTTGGAGACCAATTTCAAGTCCCTAAATTTTTGCCTAACCGTCTTGGAGTCTCGCATTTCTTGGAACTTGTTCTAGTTCATTCTAGCACCTTAAAAAATTATGAAAATTTTGAGACCACTACGAGATCCGTCTTCAAAAGTGATTTTGAATTCCGTCTTCCATGGTCACTTAAAATTGTCGGATCCGCATTCGCCATTCTTAACAATCTTTAATTTCTACTTCAATTTGACATAATTTGGCACATTTTTGTCTTCCTTCGAGTCTTAAATCCCATTCTCGCTAAGATTGTGCAAGATGTGTAACCCACTTGTTTTGAGGATGTAGTGGATAATGAGTATTGGAATCGTGTTATGGATGAAAAAATGGATACACTTATGGATAATGACATATGGGACTTGGTGCCCTTACTTGAATACAAGAAAGTTGTTGGTTATAAGTGGGTTTACAAGATCAAAGCATAAGTTAGATGGATCTATTGAGGGCTATAAGCGACAACACCTTTTGCATCATGATTGAGAATAGACCTTTCGCATCATGATTGGTCTATTCTCACTAACATGAGAGAGACAAAAGAGAAAAGCCCCTTGGAGTAGGTTTTATTCATGCTCACCTTAGGGAGGTCTAGCACAATTAGGAACACTACCTTAGTCGTCGTTCTGTGCTCACAGGAATACTACCTTAGTTGGTGATCTGTACTTAGTCATCCATCTTTTAGCTTGATGATTTTAGAAAAGACCAGTATCTAGCTTGCAATCACAAACATCTTTATTTCCAATGCATTATACTTAAACTTCTAACATATTTGTTTCCAAGGAAAATCTTTTCTTTCCAAAAATTAATAACATCGTGACAGTTTAGCATAAGTGGCAAATTAACTTCGAGAAAAATTAGCATAACTACAAAATAACTTTGAAACAAATTATCATAAGTGGTAAAATAACTTCAAGACAAATTAGCATACGTGGCAATACCTTCCAATAGTCTTTCTAAATTTCCTCTTCCTTGGGGATCAGTTTAGATTGAATTGAAGCAAGAATTTCATACTTGAGGATAACTCCCTTGGAGTTTCATGGGTCTTTGCTCGCAATAAAAGAAAATCTTGGTTAGTTTAATTACAAAAAGTATCATTTGGCAATTGCATCTCAAGGTCTCTTATATACCAAGGATTAGCATTTGTGATTACCCATCAGAGATTTTGTTTGATCAACACCAAAATAAAAAATATTAAATCTTTTAGGGACATAGTAACTTTCTTATACTTTCTTAGGTTCATCTTGTACAGACCCAAGTTATCCCTTGGATTTTGTGGTTAAGAATTCCTCAAAGAAATTATATGAAGGAATTAAATAAAATCTTATTTTACACATGTAGCTTCCATTTCCTGTTCATGGGATAAAGGGCTGCTAGCTATTTTTATTTCAGAAAATTAGTACATGAGGATCCATGATGGTGCTTAGTTTTGATGGTATTTGCGGCTTCATTTGTAATCCCTGTACTCACCATTCCATTTGTAGTAATTGTGTCTGCAATGTTGTTGGCAGCTTGTGCCTCTGTGACCTTCGTAACTTTCTTCTTCAGGGACATGGTCTTTAATCGCAAGATTGCAAAAAGGGAAATTTGGCAAAGGAGCTTGGGGGTAATAGATTGATGGAATTTTGATTGACCAAGGGGGGGAAGGGCAATCACCAATAATTTAGAGAAATTAAGAAAATTCTTGATTCCACAAGGGAATAGGATAGAAGGGATGGAGTAATTGATTTTGAGAGCTCACGTAGTATCCTTCTTGTCTTCTTGACGAGAAATTCCCATGCTTAAACTTCTCTTGCCCCACTCCCTCTTGCTCTATACTCTTGAGAAGGGCCTCTCCTCTCTTGCTTCGACTACCCTCAACGACTCCCCATGCCTCGTATTTATAGCTAAATTAGAGAAGAATGGTTATGGCTAAGAAGAAGAGCTCTTTATGGAGGGGATATTGGCAAAATCAACAATCTGAAGCTTTCAAGATGTAATATGATACCGCTGATTTGATCTTTGAGCTCTAGAGGGGTCGCCAGAGATGCCATTACTGATTTGCTTAGCTCTCAGATGATCTTGCTTCAACCCAAGCCTCTCATCAAACTAAGAAGAGGGGGAGATTGTTGGAGTCAATTGCTAAATCTCTCGAGCTGAATTTAGGCTTTTTGGTATAGGATTGGAGATGCCATATTTGGGGAAGTAGTGCATCGCTTTTTTTTTCATGAAAAAGAGGGGGAAGAGGCAACAGCTAGATTGTTAGCATCTTCCTCTCTTCCTTCTATTTTCTCCAAGCTTTAAGGCTTAAAGCTTTGTGATTTATCTCTACTTACCAAGTTTTAAATGTGTGTAGTGAAATTTGACTTATGGCTCCTAACTCTCATTCATGCAGTCACTTCCATGACAAATAGCTACAGTCTTTGTTTATCCAAGAAAATGTTAGGTTATGATTCTTGGGTCTTTTTCCTTGAGATCTTCTTTATTTAATGATTTTAGAGTTCTTCAATTCCATTCTACGAGAATTCAGGAAGATTTAAAATTAAAGTTGGGATATCACATCCTCTCCCTCTTAGTGGAATCGAGATGTCCTCATCTCGAATGAAACTCAGGATATTGGTTACATAGTGATTCACAGTCAATCTAAGTGGCATCCTCTACGGGGTAGTCTTTCCCACTGGATGAGATACTCTCTAAGAGTTTTTTTTCTTAGGGTCTTCACCTACATGTCAACTATCTTTTCAGGTTGAAGTTCGATGACCCCTTGACTGGACATGATAATTTTTTTATTCTTTAGTACATGTTGTGGGTTAGGAACATATGCTTTCAATAGACTGACATGAAATACATTATGTACTTTCAAGTTATTAGGGAGTTGCAACTTGTAGGCATTTGGTCCTAGACACTTTAACACCTTATATGGCCCACAATACCTAGGACTTAGTGAGAGCAGAATTTAGGAGACAGAAAGTGCTTGAAAATAGCTAAAAATTATGAATATCAAGGGAAAAATATTCACCGTCAAAGGCGGCGGCTCGATCTAGGATGATTTTAAACGACAAGCAGTCGACGGGCGCCCAAATGACACGTTCGGATTTTTAGTAATTTTTCTATCAGTTGGAATGGGATACAGGAGCTACAAGCCTGTCCGCAATGCCGAGACGGACGCCCAAAAATTTACAGCACGTCAATCGGAGCTCGTATGAGGAAGTTGGCCCAAAACCGGTCGGGGTGCCCAAAAAGGGGCCAAAGTGGAAATTTCAAAGGGTGTGGCTAGTGGGGGGTGCCCTTTGGCTCCTCACCCCCCCTAATTTTTTCATCATGCCCAAGGTAGTGCCGTGCACAGACCTGCGCGGAAAAAACGGCGCCCCCCCCCCTCAAATCGAGATTCAAGCTGTCAAGTAAGCCATGGATTCCATCATAGCAGGCCACAGGATTCACTCTTCACTCCGCATCCCTCCAATTCACGCGAGGAATGGCAGCCTGTAGAGGGAGAGAGAAAATCAGTCTTTCTCTCTCCTCCCTCTCTCTCCTCTAAGAGGGAATTCATGTGGGAAGAAGAAGGAAGAAGAAAGAGTGATGGAGGCTTGTCCGGCATGGATTGGATTGCTCCACGGGCTGGAAATGGTGACTTGTGATCGTCATGAGCATGAAGTGCTGCTGATTTTCAGATTTGCAACCATGGACATGAAAGCCGAAACACGCAAATAAGCGGTAATTCAATTTTTTTCAAAGGAAATTTGAGATTTTATGGCTTTTGATTGATAAAATGTTGTTCATGTGGGCTAAAATTTGTTTATGTTGCTGTTTTCCATGAGTACTTGCTAATATCATCAGAAAATCAGAAAAATATGCATCTTGTGACTCAAAATAATACACTAAAACACGTAAAATATGGAAAATCAAGGAAAAATGATGGTTTTTGGGCATAAAAATGGGAAAATGAATAGGAACACCACCTAAATTTTCATTTTTGCTGCAAGAAGGAACTAAGGGCCATAGCCCATAACCTATTTTGAATTTTCAGTAATTAAATAATGCAAGAAATAAAGGAAAATACAAGGAAAATAGAGGAAAATCGCTAAAATAGGGGGAAAATGCATTTTGGGTGCGGAAAATTAATGAAAATTAAGAACAATGTTTATGAATGTTTTTGGGGACTGAAGCATGAGGATTTGCCTCAGTTCAACCCCACCTTCTTGTTCTAGTGCGTTTTTTTGTCTGGTTTTTTCACATAAAATGATGGTAAAATGCCTCATAAATCTATGCAACGATGCAATATTTAAATGGGGAAGGGTAGAGAAGTTGAAATATGTCTAAATGCCGTGTGAGATGATGGAAAAGTTGCTTATTTCCATGCATAGCATTTAGGACGGATGATGATTAACATTAAGAGCTTAGTAGCACGAGGATCACCTCGGTGCTAGGCCCAGGCAACGAAGCACGAACAGTAGTTGGAAATCATTAAAAGAATGGTTTTGCACTTGTGCACAATACTATTTTGCTAAATGTTTGAGCACTAGGCATCCACCAAATGCATAGAGCATGAAAAGAATTTAAAAAGTATCAGTGACCAGCCCCTGGACATGCATTGCAATTGGTTTATTAGAACATGACCTACGATGAGAGGTAGTGAGGTACCCATGCTGTAGGTAGACGCGGGTCCCAAAGGGGAAAGCAAGTGAGGAAGAAATGGTACACTCCTGGACATGCTTATTTGGTACCTTGAGCGACTTTTGTGCGATGTGTTTATTTGTTGAGCAACGCACTGAGGGGCCAATCCCCAAGGTGTAGGAGAGTCGCAGAGGGTTGACGGCATTCAGCCGTAGGAGGAACCCCATGTGTATGTGATTCGAGCCTTTTGGCTATGTGAAAGGGACTCCCCCTGAGAGTAGTGGGTGAGAGAAAAGTGGACTACAAACAACGTATTACAAACGCAATGTTTAGGAAGACAAAGATTTTGATAGACGCTCTTGGCCGCGAGGCCGAGGGGTTGTCTTGTGCGTAGTGACGAGGCCCGGCTAGTGCATGAGCCAGTGCCAGCCCGTTTTTAGGTCCATCAGTGGTGCGTCTGTCGGGAGCCGCTTAAAAGTGGCGGTCCTCGAATCCTGGTTGTCTAGGGACCAACTAGCAATTTATGCCAAAGGATACTGAGATTGATCCGTTATTTATTGGTAAGCATCGTCTAGCAGAAATCCAAAAGCAAGAAAGAGACGAAAGAGCTAGGCGACGTGCTAAAATTTTTAGGAGATATTCCCCTAAGCGTAGCGGTGCTGAACCCTTATGAGGGAGTGGATCTAGTGGTCTTGGGGCCACAAGCAGCAAGTTAGGAGAAGGTGGAAGCTCTAGTGCTCCCCTTTCTGCCATAAGCCAGTCTACATCAAGTACGGGAGGTGTAACCCCACTGTCGCCTATTCCTAGTGCAAATCCAATCCTCATCATGGCGCAGCCTATTGCAATTCCAGCAGGAACGACGGATTTGCCGGCTCTAGGCTATCCGCTACCTATTTTTAATGGGCTAGTTGAGGAAGATGCAGAACTCCACATTAGGGAGTTTCAAAAGTTGATGTTTAACTGTCGCATTCAAGAAGAAGGACATTTAATGATGTTCTTCAATATGACTCTCAAAGGAAGAGCCGCTATATGGTATCATGGTTTAGAAGCCGGAACCATATTGAATATTGATGCATTTTATGGAGCTTTTCAAAGGGGGTTTGCCCCTGAAAGGGGTGGGCAATATTGGTTGTGTGTACTCAACGTGACCCGCCAAGAACCACACGAGGATATTCGTGCTTATGCGAAGAAAATAAAAGAGGTTTTCCGTAAGTTGGACACCTCTATTCCTATCCCCGCAGCTGCCCAATTGCAATATTTCCTACATGGTTTGGACTTTAACATTCAATTGCAGTTGAGTAGTGTCCCCTTGGGGGATATAGATACTGCCATTACACGAGCACAAGAGGTGGAATCCTGATTACAAGCAGCCTATGCTTCTCGAGGCAATTCGAATATGGGTTTAATATTGGGAAACAATATGGCAATAGCCAATGGTAGTAGTGGCCAAGGGATAGCGATGGCTAACCCTAATGGGAGAGGGAACATGATACAGAATGTGCCTTTATTACCAGCTTCCCCTAGCATGTCGATGCCTACGGGCAGTCAAATGGCTCCAAGTGGTGGAGGCCAGGCGGTCAATTCTAACAGCATGCCTGTGGTTCAACAACCTGTGCCTAATCGAATTGTTAGGCCGATGGAACGACATGGTAATGACCAAGGCTATGAGTCGAGCACTTCCAATGTTCTTGGTGAGGTTAAGGACATGATGAAGCATTATACCGACATGATTATGGAGCAGTATCGGCAAATAGCCGTTGATGTCAACTTCCTTAAAAAACAACAAAATTTGATAGGAAGTAGATACTCAGAGGAGGGTGCACCTTCGAGGTTTAGTTGCAAATGGTGTGGTGGGCAGCACTATCCAAGAAATTTTCCAAATGTTAAGTGCGACATTTGTGGAAAATCCGGCCATTTAGCAGCTACTTGCTGGAGTAAGATCAGTTCCCTCCAGCACGGTAGTCGGCAACCAGGGCCTGTTAATCATCGTGCCCAAGGAAATGATTCCCCCAGCGAGAGGACGGGTCTAAACAAATACTTCAACGACCAAAGACTATAGTGGAGGAGCTACCAAGTGGTAGTGGGGTTAGTTTGATTGAGGCTGTATGCGTTAACGATGCTGAAACCTCTAATCTGCGAGTTGTTCTTACAAGAGGTCAAAAGGGTAGAGAAGCCGACAAGGATAAGCCTGTCGACGGAAACCCTAAACAAGGCGACAAAGGAACGCAAGTTTTGGATCCTGCCATGGAAGGGGGACCTTTGAAGCCCATAGAAAGTAAAGCCGATAAGGAACCACCAAAGAAGAAGGTGAAAGTTAAAAAAGAGGTAATAAAGCCGGTTCAGCAACCTAAAGAGTGGATGGTTTGGCGTGAAAAGCGAGCTCTATCAAACTATCATGAATTCAATTTGGCGAGCTCTCTTTGCGAAGTCAAGCCGGATGTGAATCTTTTACAGCTTATTAAGACTTTCCCAGGAGTACGCAAGGATTTAGAAAGATCCTACGTACCGGGTATATCGTAGAACCTTCGGGTATTGCGCGAGTTGGTGATGACTGGTTCGAGCATGCTGAGAAGCATTGCCCAAGGGTTGTAGCCTATGTTGATGGGATATTAATAGATTATGCCATTGTCAACACGGGATCATGTGTTAACATTATGAGTTATGAACTGATGGAAAGGTTGTGTCTTGCGATCCAGAAAGATACCTCCACAATTCTCAGAATGGCAGATGATAGTTTGAGACAGCCGGAAGGCTGCATTACTAAGGTCCATGTCACTGTTGCAAATGTAGAATGCCTGTTGGACTTTAGGGTGACTCGTTTTGCAGGCCGTCCAAGTTACCAAGTATTGCTCAGACGACCTTGGATCTTGCAAGCGGACTGCCAAGTGGATATACCCTCCGGTCGGCTAATATTCGGCAGAGGTGCCCAATGTGTGGTGGTTGATGCTTATCCTGAGTCCCCGCAGAGTGAGAGAGCTCCTCTATCTTCTACAGAATTGGAGACATTAGAAGATTTATCTGCCAGTGAGACATCATCGAGTGATGAGTCCAAAGAGGGATCGACCACGGAAGACATCTATCAGATCACTTTGAATGAACCGATAGAGGGCCAAGATCGTATAAGAGATGCAGATGTTATCGAGCTAGACCTTGGTACGCCTGATGATTCGCAGCCAATCAAATTAGGTTCTATGCTCAGCACAACAGAAAGGGAGGACTACGTGGCCTTGATCCAAGAATTCCGTGATATCTTTGCCTGGAGTTATGATGAGTTGAGAGGCATTCCTCCTAGTCTTGTTGTTCATACAATTCTGTTGAAAGAGGGCAGTCGTCCTGTACGACAGAAAGTAAGGCGTATGCCTTTCGAACTAAGGGACGGGCTGTTTGAAGAGTTACAGAAGCTTCGAAAAGCGGGTTTGATTTTTCCTGTGCAACACAGGGAATGGTGTTCGCCGGTTGTGTAAGAAAGAAAAATAATAATCAAATCTGATTATGTGTAGACTTTAGGGAGCTAAATAAGCAGATAGTTAAGGACTACTACCCGTTGCCATTTATTGACTAGATTTTGGATCAATTAGAGGGTAGGGAGATATATTCGTTTATGGATTGCTTTGCAGGATACAACCAAATGGCAATTGCAGAAGAGGACAAGTTGAAAACAACTTTTATCATTGTATTTGGTACTTTTGCATACCACGTGATGGCCTTTGGTTTATGCAATGCTCCTGGTTCATGGCAACGAATAGCAGATAAGACATTCGGTGACATATCCCCTAAAGAGTTGAAGGTGTTTATTGATGACTTAGGGGCCGCCACCATGAGAGGAAGGCAGTTGATCATTTTAAGAAAATGCTTCGAGCGTTGTAGACAATTTTGCATCGCCCTAAACCCACGGAAGTGTGTTTTTGGAGTACCTTATGGGCTATTGCTGGGTCATGTGGTCAGTTCGGTAGGAATTGCGACAGACCCCGAGAAGGTTAAAGTTATAGTTGCCATGGGTCCACCACACACTCCGAAAGAAGTTCATAGCTTTCTGTCTTTGGTTGGTTACTACCGTAGATTCATCAACGACTTAGCAGAAAGAACGTTGCCACTGACAAATTTATTGTCCTTTAGCTGTTCGTTTGTATGGGGCGACCCTTGTAAGATAGCATTCGAGGATGTGAAACAAGAGCTAGCAAGAGCGCATGTTTTAAAAGCACCTAAAAGAGGTGAGGTGTTCTATATATTTTCGGCAGCCACCATGTATAGTATCAGCTGCTGTTTAGCCCAAATTTGGGAAGAGAAGTGGTACCACCCGATTGCTTTTGCTAGCCAGAAGATGGGGATATCCGAAATCAATTATACTTGGAGAATTTGTGTCTAGCGATGGTCTTTGAGACCAAGAAATTCAGGCATTATATTCTCTATGAGAAAGTCGTGCTTTATACGAAGGCGGAGGGGCTTTGATTATTGATGAATAAGCTACAGCCACCTGATTGTCTAGCAAAGTGGTTAATCACTTTGCAGGAATTTGATTATGAAATCAGGAGTAAGCCACCAAGGTTGCAAGGCATCGTGGAATGTCTAGTGGACTTTGGGGAGCCGAAAGAATCTGTGGCTGAAGGTAGTGACATGGAGTTGTTATTTAAAATAGATACAGCATCTATTCCCTCCTGGTACGCTGCAATAACACATTATTTATCAACAGGAGAGGCGGGATCCGAATTATCTAAAGCTGAGAGAAGGAAAATTAAGCAGCAAGAATTAAAGTTTGCTTTGATCGCAGGTATATTATATCGGCAAGGGGTTGATGATATCTATCGCCGGTGTGTGATGCCTAACGAGGTGCCATTCATTTTGAAAGAGTGCCATGATTCTACTTGTGGTGGCCATTTTGCTGGACGGCTTACAGCACAAAAGGCTTTAAGAGCAGGTTATTGGTGGCCTGCCATCTTCCAGGATGCGTTTGCGTATGTTAAGAGATGCGATATTTGCCAATGACATGATAGTCGAGAGAATAGGAAATGACCACTCACCCCTATTATGGCGATACTTCCATTTGAGAAGTGGGGAATAGACTTTGTGGGTCCTATTACTCCGTCGTCGACTACACAAAAGAGGTACATCATTGTAGCAACTGACTACTTCACAAAGTGGTCAGAAGCACGTGCAACAAGGAAAGATGATGCTAAAGAAACTGCTAGTTTCCTTTTAGAGCAGATAATATGCCATTTTGGTCCACCGAAAGAATTAGTGTCGGACCACGGAACCCATTTCCTGAATAAGGTGATCAAAGGTTTGACAAAGATGTGGCAAATCAAGCATAACAAGACAACCCCATATAATTCGCAAGCCAATGGGCAAGTTGAGAGCACCAACAAGCAGCTTGTGGGCATCCTGTCCAAAATTGTATCGGAAAAGAAACGGGATTGGGATAAAAAGTTATACGTGGCAGTGTGGGCCTATAATACGACTTTCAAACGAGCCACTGGCCATACCCCGTTCAAGTTAGTATATGGGGAAGAGTGTGTCTTGCCTTTAGAAATTGAGCTACTGACTATTCGGTTTGCCATCAATCATTCTTTGAGCGATGAAGACGCACTTTTTGAGCGCTTGATGACACTGGCACATTTAGATGAGCTTAAGCTGCAGAGCTTATTGCACCAAGAAGTGGCGAAGCGCCGAATGAAGCAGCTACACGACCTCAAAGCCAAGAAATACACCTTCAAGAAAGGACAGCTTGTTCTATATTATGATGCACGACGTGAATTATTTCCAGGAAAGCTAGAGCCCAAATGGGACGGGCCCTATAGGATCGTTAGAATAGGAAAGAATAAATCCACAGTCTTGTTAGCTGACCTTGAGGGGATAGAATTTAAAAATAAGGTTAATCTTAATAAGATTAAACCTTATTATTTCTGGCTGCACTAATGCTATGACTGCCTTACAGGTCTAGGCGAGATCGATCAAACATCTGCAAGGAAATCGTGATAGAGGTTGATGGGTCGTTTGATCCCTTATTTAGAACACCCATATTTGGAACAGAGGTATCATTAGGGAAAGCTCATTTGGTGGAGCAAAGGATACAAGGTGATTGAGCAAGAAGGCGGGACATTTATTTGGGAGATCAAGGTCTTCTGCCATCACTGCCTACAAATTTTGACGAGCATCCCTGTTGAATTCAATGATGATGGCGGGATGGAGCCTACAATCCACCTGTTGAATATGCTGAATTTTGATTACCATAATTACGAGTAGAGTTCCAAATGGCGGGATATGTAAACCCTTTATGGACGTACACCTTGTACTTTGATGGGGCGTCCAGGGGTGCATGCAAAAAAGGAAGTGTAGGAGTTGTCATCCGAGACCCCCGACGACGCATTGTCATGAAGTTAGCTACTTATCTCAAGGTGAATTTTACCAATAATATGGCAGAATACAAAGCCCTGATAATGGGTTTGAATATTGCAAAGAAGGGTGGTATCCGCTAGTTATTGGTGAAAGGGGACTCTCAGTTGGTTTTAAATCAACTCAATGGGACGTACATGGTACGAAACCCCATCCTTTGCATGTACCATCATACTGCCATGGCCCTACTGGACAAATTTGATAGAGTGTCTTTTCAGCTGATTCCACGGAATTGGAATTAGTTTGCCGATTCATTGGCTAATTTTGCATAAGAAGAAGACCTCTTCTTTAATTGTGGCCCTTGTCTTGATATATCTATTGATGGTGAGACAGGACCTGGTCGTTTGTGGGGTATGCTTTCTGAACATGCCCTCTTTGGCAGATGATGGTTGATCTGGGTGATGCAGAGGGTAAGCGAGACTCATCTGCCTTTATTATCTTGGACCCATAGACTGATTCGATGACATGTGATGCGAACACCTCTTGCGATATATGCAGGAGGGATGGGTCATAATTTAATGCACCTAGTTTAGGGCTACAAGCCCTGTTCCCCTGGGAATGGTATGCTTTGATGTCTATCATAGTTGTTTCCAGGAGGATGTTATGCGTAGTATTGTTTGATTTTATTAGGCCAAGAGGGCCGATTCAGTTTTGTAGTGAAGTGTTTGATTTCATCAGGCCAAGAGGGCCATTTCCCTGTCTAGTGCGAGTGCGTTGAATCGGGTTTTTGTTTTACGTGTTGTGCTCGACAGGTTTCGTGTTCGTGGAATTTGGTGGAGCCTGGAGGAGCCTTTGCTGCGATGGAAGCTTCTTGTGGCCAATCCAGGTGATATTTCTAGTTTACAAGTACTTTTCTTTCGTGTTATATATGTCTTTGTACTTGTCAAGGGGATACATTTTTGCTGGGGACCGGCAACCAAGGCATGAAGTCCCAGGTTTAGGCTATGTATGTTTGAGTGAGGTCGAAGTAGTCCTTGCCTCCTGTAAAGACATTGTCAGGCATCGAAAGACCTGTTTTAGAAGGAAGTCCTAGTGGCCATGTTCTACTAGCCTGCTAGGCAGCCGTTCTAGGAGTTCTTGTTAGTAGTGAGGCAGTTAGAGAAGCCTGCCAGAAGCTAATAATGATGATGCCAAGAAACTCTGTACATCCTAAAAGATGAATATAAATACGAAGGTGTGTAAAAAGGGGTTCTAACCCCTATCCCAAGAAAAGAAAAGAAATGAAAATATATAAGCAGTTGATCATTGCCTTGCGAAAGCCTGGTAGGTTCCTGGGGGGACGAATCAGACCCGGGGCCAATACCTTGTCTTCCTAGGGGTGGCTTCTTGCCAAATATAATACCAAAACAAGGAAGGTTGGAGCGAAAATAAAAGTGAGCATTAGAAAAGGATTAAGTGTCGCCTTGCGAGGGCTTGGTAGGTTCTTGGGTGCCGAGACAGGTCCTGAGGCCGATGCCCTATTCTCCTTGGGTCACTACGCTCAGCTCCCTCCTTTTTACATGCCCAAGTATGTTACTAAAATAAACACCCTAAAAGATGAAATGTACTGAAAGAAGATACTCCTTGATTTGGCTATAGGAGTCCTCGCCTTGTAGGAGCTCCTAGTTGTGTTGTCTTTAGTTGGTAAGTAGTTCAGACTACCACTTAGGGCAACCTCTTTGATAGGTTTTTTTTTGTTTGGCTGTGTTGGAGCAGCTGGTTAGTGACTCACTTCGGATCTTTTATTAGATGATGCTAGGCCTACTCCTTGTGGATGTCATGGCTTGGTTCTATCCAGGGGTAGGGAAAGCATTGTGCTGAGTTTTATTATATATTTGTTTTGTATCAATTTGATGCTTCTTTGGTTGTTTATGTGCAGATATGTTCGTGGATTCGACGGGCTGAGTCGCCCTATCCCGTGGTCGCCAATGAGAGCGGAATTTAGGTGATGGGAAGTGCTTAAAAATAGCTAAAAATTATGAATATCAAGGGAAAAATATTCACCGTCAAAGGCGGCGGCTCGATCTAGGATGATTTTAAGCGACAAGCAGTCGACGGGCGCCCAAATGACACGTCCGGATTTTTAATAATTTTTTTGTCAGTTGGGACAGGATACAGGAGCTGCAGGCATGTCCGGGATGCCGAGACGGATGCCCAAAAATTTACAGCACATCAATCGGAGCTCGTATGAGGAAGTTGGTCCAAAACTGGCCGGGGTGCCCAAAAAGGGGCCAAAGTGGAAATTTCAAAGGGTGTGGCTAGTGGGGGGTGCCCTTTGGCTCCTCACCCCCCCTAATTTTTTCATCGTGCCCAAGGTAGTGCCGTGCATAGACCTGCGCGGAAAAAACGGCACCCCCCCCCCCCTCCCCGTCCCCCTCAAATCGAGATTCAAGCTGTCAAGTAAGCCATGGATTCCATCATAGCAGGCCATAGGATTCACTCTTCGCTCCACATCGCTCCAATTCACGCGAGGAATGGCAGCTTGTAGAGGGAGAGAGAAAATCAGTCTTTCTCTCTCCTCCCTCTCTCTCCTCTAAGAGGGAATTCATGTGGGAAGAAGGAAGAAGAAAGAGTGATGGAGGCTTGTCCGGCATGGATCGGATTGCTCCACGGGCTGGAAATGGTGACTTGTGATCGTCATGAGCATGAAGTGCTGCTGATTTTCAGATTTGCAGCCATGGACATGAAATCCGAAACATGCAAATAAGCGGTAATTCAATTTTTTTTAAAGGAAATTTGAGATTTTATGGCTTTTGATTGATAAAATGTTGTTCATGTGGGCTAAAATTTGTTTATGTTGCTGTTTTCCATGAGTGCTTGCTGATCATCATCAGAAAATCAGAAAAATATGCATCTTGTGACTCAAAATAATACACTAAAACACGTAAAATATGGAAAATCAAGGGAAAATGATGGTTTTTGGGCATAAAAATGGGAAAATGAATAGGAACACCACCTAAATTTTCATTTTTGCTGCAAGAAGGAACTAAGGGCCATAGCCCATAACCTATTTTGAATTTTCAGTAATTAAATAATGCATGAAATAAAGGAAAATACAAGGAAAATAGAGGAAAATCACTAAAAATAGGGAAAAAATGCATTTTGGGTGCGGGAAATTAATGAAAATTAAGAAAAATGTTTGTGAATGTTTGTGGGGACTGAAGCATGAGGATTTGCCTCAGTTCAACCCCACCTTCTTGTTCTAGTGCGTCTTTTTCCGGTTTTTTCACATAAAATGATGGTAAAATGCCTCATAAATCTATGCAACGATGCAATATTTAAATGGGGAAGGGTAGAGAAGTTGAAATATGTCTAAATGCCGTGTGAGATGATGGAAAAGTTGCTTATTTCCATGCATAGCATTTAGGACGGATGATGATTAACATTAAGAGCTTAGTAGCACGAGGATCACCTCGGTGCTAGGCCCAGGCAACGAAGCACGAACGGTAGTTGGAAATCATTAAAAGAATGGTTTTGCACTTGTGCACAATACTGTTTTGCTAAATGTTTGAGCACTAGGCATCCACCAAATGCATAGAGCATGAAAAGAATTTAAAAAGTATCAGTGACCAGCCCCTGGACATGCATTGCAATTGGTTTATTAGAACATGACCTACGATGAGAGGCAGTGAGGTACCCATGCTGTAGGTAGACGCGGGTCCCAAGGGGGAAAGCAAGTGAGGAAGAAATGGTACACTCCTGGACATGCTTATTTGGTACCTTGAGCGACTTTTGTGCGATGTGTTTATTTGTTGAGCGACGCACTGAGGGGCCAATCCCCAAGGTGTAGGAGAGTCGCAGAGGGTTGACGGCATTCAGCCGTAGGAGGAACCCCATGTGTATGTGATTTGAGCCTTTTGGCTATGTGAAAGGGACTCCCCCTGAGAGTAGTGGGTGAGAGAAAAGTGGACTACAAACAACGTATTACAAACGCAATGTTTAGGAAGACAGAGATTTTGATAGACGCTCTTGGCCGCGAGGCCGAGGGGTTGTCTTGTGCGTAGTGACGAGGCCCGGCTAGTGCATGAGCCAGTGCTGGCCCGTTTTTAGGTCCATCACTTAGCTTCTTGAATTCCCCCAAAGATAATGAACTTTTCTTTGGGTGATCTTGTAGGAAAACCATGTCACCTTCTTTGAAGATGCATTCTTATCTTCGCAGATCGGCATATGCCTTTTGTTGATCATTGGTGGCTTGAATATCTTGCCTTATAATCTTTACTTGATGATCCATTTCTTTTAGCATTTTCCTAGATACTTCTACCTGTAGGGTAGGATTTTTAAAAAAAAGTGTAAGACAATCTTGCCCATATTGTGCCTGACAAGGAGTCATTTGAATACTTTGATGATATGATGCGTTGTAGGAAAAGTCAACCAATGGTAGGTATTGGACCCACCATTTGGGTTCCCTATTACAATAAGCTCTCAGTATGTCTTCAATAACTTGGTTGACCGGCTCTGTTTGACCATTGGTTTGGGGATGGTAAGTAGTATTGAAGCAAAGCTTGGTTCGTAGAGCTTCAAACAAACTCATCCAAAATTTTGAGGTGAAGAGAGAATCATGGTTCACTTATGATTCTTCGGGGTAATCCATGTAACTTGAAATTTTCCTTAATGAAAACCCTAACGATATCAGAAGCCTTATAATTGGTTTTTACAAAAATAACTTGTGTAACTTTTGTTAGCATATCAATGACTCCCATTATGGAGTCATATCCTCCTTGTACCGGGGGAATCCAACTATGAAGTTCATGTTGATATACTCCCATTTCATTTTAGAGATGTCAAGTGGCTGGAACTTTCTTGGCATCTTGATAGGCTCAGTTGACAGGTTAGGCATTCGATGGCATACTTGAGTACATCACCCTTGAGTCCTTCCCAGTACAAGCTTCTTCTGACTGAATTAAGAGTCTTAACATAACTAGGATGACCTGAAAATGCGGAATCAAGAGCTTCCCAGAGTATTTTCCTTTTGAGTTCTTGACTTGTAAGAATACATAGTCTTGTCTTGTGAAATAGGCAAGCTCATCGTTTATGGAAAAATCTTGATACTTAGTCTTGAGTTTTGGACGTGAGTCCTTAACAGAAATTTCTCTTAACAAGTTCTGATAGCTTGGAAGCTTCACTGCCTCTTCTTTAGCCATTTCTATGAGAGGGTTACTGGGCATCAAAATCATTGTGGTAAGAGTTCTAGCCCTAGAGGGTTATTCTAGGATTAGAGCATTAAGGAATGATTTACAGCTTAGGGAAATTGCAATCACATTCTCCTTGCCCGGTTTATAATTGATTTCAAAGTCAAATTATTGCAAGGTCTCAATCCATTGGCATTGTCTCATATTGAGATATTTGGTTGAGTAAAAATCCACTTTAGACTTTTATGATCAGTGAGAGCAGAGTTTTGATGCCGAGAAGTGCTTAAAAATAGCTAAAAATTACGAATATCAAGGGAAAAATATTCAATGTCAAAGGCGGCGGCTCGATCTAGGACGATTTTAAGCATCAATGCTCTAAGGACGCCTGTGCAACATTTGTGGATTTTTAGTAATTTTTATATGCACCTATGCAAGTGGCGGAAGTTGCCGGTCAATTCTGGTCTTAAGACGGTCGCGCAGGATTTTTTCAGGCTCGAATCGGACGCCAGACACGGGAGATATGGCAAAACCCGGGAGGGTGCCCAAAAAAGGGCTAGAAATGAAAGGGTGGCCACTTGAGGAATGAAGGGGTGCTCCCTCGAAGGGGGTACCCCCAAAAATAAAAAAACCTGAAAGGAGAGGAGGACGGCGTGCAGCAGTGCACGCCGAAAAAAATGCCCCCCCCCTTTGGATGAGATTTTCGGCTCAAAGCAAGCCATAGCAATGACAAGCCAGGGTTGATCCACTCCTTCGCGGCTCCATATCGCCTCCTCTCGCACGAAGAATGGTGGGCTATAGAGAGAGGACAGGAATCATTCTTTCTCTCTCCTCCCTCTCTCTCCTTTAAGGGCAGATTCATATGGTGAAGAAGAAGAAGAAGAATGGATGACAGATGCTTGTCCAGTGAAGACCGGATTGCTCCGTGGTTCAAGAGGAATGAAGATTGCTGATTGTGGACTATCATGAATTAATGGTTGCTGGAAATCAATCCCGAGACATGGCAAATAAAAACCCGCAACCCGCAAAGAATGGTAATTTCATTTTTACAAAGGAAATTGATGTTTTATGCAATTTGCTTCATGAATATTTGTTCTCATGGGATGATTATACATTATGTTGTTGTTTGCTATGAGTTTGATCAGTTTATGCTCAGAAAATCAGAAAATCATAAGTGTTGTGACTGAAATTAATGGTGTAAAACCCGTAAAACACGCGAAATATGGGAGAATTGGGTGTTTTTGATATATAAATGGGAAATGTAATAAGACACACCAACTAAATTTGTGTTTTTGCTGCAAATGAACCTAAGGGCCATAGCCCACAACTCATTTTGTATTTTTAGTTATTTAATATTGCAAAAAATACAAGAAAAATATGAAAAAATGAAAAAAAAAGGAAAAAATGGATTTTGAGTGCCGAAAATTAAGGAAAAATAAGAACCATGTTTATGTATGTATGGGGGGTCTGAAGTATGAGTTTTAGCCTCATTTCAGCCCTACCTTTATGTTTTAGTGAGTTTTTATTGCTTTTTATACAATAAAAACATGGAAATGAACCCTAAACCGATCAATAATGCACAACCTAAACGGTGAGCGGGTAGAGTGTATAAAAGGTGTTTAAATGCTGAATGAAATGATGAAAAGCTTGGTGGTTTTTATGCATACCATTTAGGTTGGTCGGTAAAGTGAGGTATGGTACATTCCTGGATACGATCAATTGGTACCTTGAGTGGAAATATGTGCAATATTGTGTTATATATGTTTAATGACGCATCGAGGGACCAATCCCCAAGGTGTAAGAGAGTCGCAGTGAGGTAGCGGCAGTCAGCCGTGGGAGGACCTTCTATGTTTGTACTTCGTGCTATTTAGCAATGTGTTGGAACTCCCTCTGAGGAGTGTTAAATGGGTTAGAGTTGGACTACGAGACGTGATACAAACGCAAGATGTTTAGGAAGATGATGTATGTGTCATCAACACTCCTGGCCGCGAGGCTGTGGGATTGTTGAGCGCATGATAGAGGTCCGGTTAGTGCATGATCCAGTGCCGGCCCGTTTTAGGTCCCATCAGTGGTGCGTGTGTCGGGAGCCACTTATAAGTGGTGGTTTTCGGATTTAGGGTTTCTAGGGACCAAAAGAAAGTTGGTTTATGTCCTCTGACAAGGACCGTCAAGCCGAAATCCAAAAAGCTGAACGTGCTGAGAGGGCTAGACGGTGGTTAGAGATAGTAAGCCAATTATTCTCCTCAAAGGAGTAGTCCAATACGTATACAAAGCAGTGGTCTTAGTCACTTAACTGCTCCACCTATTCCATTAGGGGCACGAGGAAGCATAAGTTCTTCCTCTTCTCCACCAAGTCTACCCACTTCAAGTGGGGGTGTGAATCTGTCATTTCAAGCTCCTATTGCTAATCCGATTGTCACCATGGCACAGCCTATTGCGATTCCTGCAGGGACGCTGGATTTACCAGCCTTAGGAGTTCCCTTGCCCATTTTTAATGGGTTAGCGGAAGAGGATGCAGAATTTCACATTTGTGAATTTCAGAGGTTGATGTTCAATTATTACATCTAGGACGAGGGACATCTCATGATGTTCTTCAATATGACGTTAAAAGGAAGGGCTGTGGTTTGGTATCACTAGAGTCTAGAACCATAACCACCATTGATCAATTCTATGCAGCTTTCGGAGCGGAATATGCCCTTGAAAGAGGTGGCCAATATTGGTTGCGGGTCTTGAATGTGACACGTCAAGATCCTCACGAGAATGTGAAAGCATATGCTAAGAAGTTGAAGGAAGTATTCCATAAGTTGCAAACTTACATTCCCATTCCACCAGCTACCCAATTGCAATACTTTTTGTATGGGTTGGATTTTAATATCCAAGTACAATTGAGCAGTGTGACCTTGGCAGATATAGATACCGCTATTACGCGGGTAGAGGGAGTAAAAGCACGATTACAAATGGCCTACTCCTCTCGAATGAATGTTAATGGGGGATTAGTACCTAGTGGCAATCCAACATTGACGAATGGAAGTCAAGGGATGCCTATGATTAACCCTATGGGGGATTAGTACCTAGTGGCAATCCAGCATTGACGAATGGAAGTCAAGGGATGCCTATGATTAACCCTATTGGGAGAGGGAGTGTGGTTTCGAATGTACCTTTATTACCGGCTCCTCCCAGTGTGACTATGCCCATGGCAAGTCAGTTGGCTCCATCAAATGTTGGAGGCCAAGTTTCAAATTCTAACGTTGTTCCTGTGGGTCAACAGCCAATCCCAAATTAGATGGTTAGGCCAACGGAACGCTGAGTTGACGATCGAGGTTACGAGCCGAGTGCATCTAATGTCCTTGGCAAAGTTAAGGACATGATGAAGCATTATACCGATATGATTTCCGAGCAATATCGACAAATAGCCGTCGACGTTAATTTCTTAAAGAAGCAACAAAATTTGATAGGGAGTCGACGCCCTGAAGAGGGTGGACCCTGTAGATTCAGTTGTAAATGGTGTGGTGGACAGCACTTGCCCAGAATCTGTCCAAATGTGAAATGTGACATTTGTGGGAAGTCTGGTCATCTAGCTGCTACCTGTTGGAGTAAGATTAGCTCTCTCCAACAAGGGAGTAAACAACCAGGCCCTGTGAATCATAGAGCGCAAGGAAATAACTTGCAGCTGTAATATCTCCGCACAATAAAAGTTAGTTGGTTGGTTCGAAAGTTAGCTAGTCAATTAATAAGCTAGTAAGTTTACTAACTAAAGACTAATTAAGGTAAAAAATAACTAACATTAATTGTTAATAATTTTTATTTAATTTAAAATATTTTATTTAGAAAAATCAAGAGTCGTAAATTCAATATTTTTCTCAAATTGGCAAGGACCGTAGCCACCCTTCACGTAAATTGCAACGTGAACGAGACTTATGAGTTATATTAATCACTAGGTTGATGTGTATAGTTTAGATGGTCTAAAAATATTAGATTTTGGTAAAACTATTATATTTTAGATACTTTAGATATTATCCTTTTTTAAAAATAAAAGATATGGAGATTTTTAGAACTGGATGTCATTTAAAAGAAAAGACAAGTGATATTTTAGTTACTTGGAGGTTTTATAAAAACAAAAAATAAAGAGAGGATTTGCAAAATCACGCGCGCCGCGATTGCAGTCTACAAGCACTAGACAGCACTTCGAATAGAGAAAAGAAGAAGGAGTGAACCAAGAGATTTCTAACCAAGTGTCTTAGAGTTTTACCCCCCTTTCGGAGCAAATGGAACCATCAGATTTATGATTTGAGTATCAGATCACTGATCTTTCCAAGATCCCCCTCCACAAAAAGCTCCACTTCTCAACCACAAGCCCTCTTCTCTAATTCACTATAAATATGAGGCATGGGAGAGGCATATAAAAAATGCATAAGGAGACCCCTATTGAGATATCGAGTTCCACTCGTGATACGCTAGGGTGACCGTTGTGTATTTATGTCACCGACTTGTCAGTTGTAGACGCGGTTGGTACACCGCCCATGAATAATAGCTACATGATAGCTATTTTTATCTACTCTAGTTCGTGGCTCAGTTAGTATGCCACCTTAGTTAGTTGAGTTTGGTTTGAGACCCATATATAGGGTTCTTCTATTTCTTTGTACTTGAGTTCTTTTGGCTTACACAACTAAGAAGAGGAAAATTGTTTTCAGCCTCCACCCTTGTGTGTATTCCCCCATTGTGCAAGCAAGAAAGCTTCAAGTGAGACTCCTTCCTTCTCTCCCATAATCTTGACATGGTATCAGAGCCTTGTTCATGGTAAGGAGCTCAAGAAAGCAAGCCAAGCTCGCGGTGTTCTGGTAAGAGAAGCAGTGTTGCTTTCATTTTCTGTTTTGGGAGCAGATCTCTGCAGGTAGCACAGCCAGAAAGTGCAGGAGTGCATTGTCTCAGGTTGAGACGCCCTTCGCGGTGAAGCAAGAGGGCAGTATATGCTGCGGGCAAGGGCTTTAGCCCTTGGCGACCTTGTTTTTTTGATTTGAGGCCATTTCGGGGCCTGTTTTGGAGGCGGAAGTTTTCTACACGCACTCAGTAAAAGGCCCAATTTTATGCTGTGCAGCCACTGTTCTACAGGTCGGTGAAAAGTTACTGTAGAAATTGCATTGTATGCTTGTGCGCAAAGACATTGGGAGTTACAGAATCATCCCTGTTGCCTGTTGATGCAAAATCGTCACTAGGAAGTGACTGTGTGGTCAAATACCACTTTTTCCAGTTTTGCAGATTTTCCCTTGTGAGGATGAAGCTGTGTTTTTTTGCAGTGACAGAATTTTTTGCAGTGTTCTGTAATGGCATCTGATTCTCTTTCACAGATTGTCACTGAAAAGCTTGACAAGAACAACTTCCAAGAAGTTTAGAATGACAAATTTCCTTATGGGAAAAGGATATTGGGAATTTGTTGCCGGAAATGAAGAAGAACCAGTTCTTTCTGATGTTCCCAATCAACCGCAAATGCAGGCATTTAAAGCATGGCATGACAGAGCTAGGAAAGTTATGTATTGTCTGTCTATCAACATTTCAGACTCTATGATTGTGTATATTCAAGATGCAAGTACGCCAAAGGAGGCATGGGATACTTTGTCAAATATGTATAGCACAAATACGCAAGCCAGGAAAATGCAGCTCAAGCAAGAGTTGCACAATGTGCAAAGAGAAAGTATGAGCATCAATGACTACCACATGAAGGTGAAGAAGATTGTAGATGCACTTGCTTCCATTGGGTCGCCATTGGAAGATGATGATTTAGTCTCAATGACCTTGAATGGTCTAGGAAAGGATTATGCACAGTTCCGAACATCCATTTCCGTCCGTGAAAGATTTCCTGATTTTGAGGAGTTGATTGCTCTTCTAATTTCTGAGGAGCAGAGAAATGGTGGTGCATCTTCTTCAGGAGGAACTTCAAAAGAAGTTGTCTTCTACTCAAATGCTGGAAGAGGTAGAGGCAGAGGTAGAGGAGGCCGATTTGGAGGCCGTGGCAGAAATCAGAATATGCAGCAAACTCAAGAAAACTAGTCCTATGGAGGAGGACGTGGTAACTCTAGAGGCAGGGGGAGCCAAAGAGGTCGTGGTGGATGGCAAAGAGGCCAAAATGCAAACAGTAATGTTGAATGCTACTACTGTGGTAAAATGGGTCATATGGCTAAAGACTGCTATAAAAAGCAGAATGACATCATGAATGGAAAACTGCAACAAGGGAATTATGCATCTTCTAGTAGACAGGGTGATGACAGAAATGAGCACTTGTTTATGGTGCAGCACATGAACAATTCTGTGACAAGTGCAGAAGAAAGCAATGATGTATGGTATGTTGACTCAGGTGCATCAAACCACATGACAGGTCATGCAGAATGGATGGAGGATGCAAGGAAAATGGAAAAACCAGGATTTGTGGAGACTGGTGATGATACTGCACATCCTATTGTGCAGATTGGAAAAATTACTTTGTCTATGCAGGATGGGAAAAAGAAATACCTGTCCCATGTATTTTATGTCCCGAATATCACCAAGAATCTGGTTTCTGTTGGTCAAATGGTTGAGCAGGGCTTGCAGGTCAGATTTAATCCTCATGGATGCTTTGTTGAGGATATGAAAAATAAAGGTCGCTTGATAGCAAAAGGAAAGAAGAAGGGCAGAATGTTTACATTGGATGCAGACATGTCTGAATTGAGTGCAGCAATGTTTGCACATGGGACCGGTGTAGTTGCAGATATTGATATCTGGCATAAACACATTGGTCATGTTAATGTATAGCGACTTAAATCAATGCAGGCCCAAAATATTGTTACAGGATTGCCCAAATTCAAGGTTGCAAAAATGCATAAGGTATGTGAAGCCTGTCAGTTTGGAAAACATGCAAGGAAACCATTTCCTAGACATGTTCAAGAGAGTGAGAAGCCATTGGAATTAATCCACTCTGATGTGTGGACTACTAAAGCTGCATCTCTTGGAGGCTGTCATTATTTTGTCACTTTTATTGATTATACCAGAAAATTTTGGGTGTATTTTATGAAAAAGAAAAGTGAAGTTTTTGGGCATTTCAAAACCCTTAAAGCTATGGTTGAAAAAGAAATAGGCCTGCAAATAAAATGCCTAAGGTCAGATGGAGGGGGAGAGTACCTCTCAAATGAGTTTGCAAGGTTCCTATAGGAGCATGGCATAAAGCAACAATATTCATGCAGTCATACCCCACAACAAAATGGAATTGCAGAAAGGAAAAACAAGCATATTGGAGAGGTATCTCGTGCCATGCTCAATGAAAAAGACTTGCCAGATTTTTATTGGGCTGAAGCAGTTGCTACAGCAGTCTACATAATGAACAGGACTCCCACTGCAACAATACATGGAATGACTCCAGAGGAGAGGTATACTAGTAGAAAACCAGATATTTCTCATTTGAAAATTTTTGGTTGCATTGCCTATGTACATGTGCCAGATGAGCTGAGATCCAAGTTGGATCCAAAAGCTAAGAAGTGCATCTTTATTGGTTACTCTCTGCAGCAAAAAGGGTATAGATGCTATAACCCTTCTACTCGTAAGTTTACAGTGAGCAGAGATGTTTTTTTTAATGAGATGAGTAGCTGGTATAAACCAGTAAATGTGATTGATGATGTAGATGCACAAAATGGTAATGATGCATAGAATTCACAGCAGTAGTCACAAAATATTAGTGGACCTGGAGTGTCCTCTAGCAGTGGTTCACATTCTTCACCATGGACAGGCAGATTGAGATCAAGAGAATCTTCTCAAAGTAATGCAGATAGTGGTATGCAGGTATCACGAAAAGGAAAAGAGAAGGTTGATCAGCCCATGTTTGATGTGAATGCAGGTTACTCTTATGTGGATGGTGAATCCAGTGGCTCAGAACAGAGCATTATTGATGAGTTGGGTATTCCTTCTATTGTTACACCTGGAGTAAGGAAGACCAGGGATGTTTTGAGAGCACCTAGGAGGGAACCTACTTTGCGTAGGTCTACGAGAGCTAGGTATCCTGTGGATAGGCTGAAATATGATGGATTTACAGCCATTCACTGTGCATATATGGTCAAAGTGATACAGGAACCAGAACCCACTTCTTTTGAGCAAGCCATGGGAAAAGAAAAATGGGAGAAAGCCATGGATGAAGAAATGGATGCCTTGGAAGCAAATGCTACATGGACATTGGTACCTTTGCCTAAAGGTAAAATTGCAATTGGCTGTAAGTGGGTTTATAAGGTGAAGCACAATGCAGATGGTTCTGTGAACAGATACAAGGCAAGATTAGTAGTCAAGGGGTATGCACAAACATATGGCATTGACTATGAAGAAACATTCAGTCCGGTTGCAAGAATGGCAACCGTAAGAGCAGTCATTGCTATGGCTGCATCAAAGGGATGGTCTTTACATCAGATGGATGTAAAGAATGCATTCTTGCATGGTGATTTGCAAGAAGAGGTCTATATGGAGCAGCCACCAGGTTATGTGCATGCTGTTCATCCTGAGTTTGTTTGCAGGTTGAAGAAAGCCTTGTATGGCTTGAAGCAAGCACCGAGAGCATGGTCTGACAAGATAGGACAGTATCTTGTCACTATTGGCTTTCAAATTTCCAAGGCTGATTTCTCACTTTATGTGAGAAAAACAGAGAAAGGTATTATGCTACTTGTCATTTATGTTGATTATTTGATTATGTCAGGTGACAGTGATGAAGATATCCTTTATGTGAAAATGCTATTGAAGTAGAAGTTTGAGATGAAGGATTTGGGAGAGTTGCGTTATTTCTTGGGCATTGAGGTGATTAGATCACCAAGTGGGATACAGCTCTTGCAGAGGCAGTATGGATTGGACATGCTGTCCAAATATGGGATGACATGCTGTAAGCCTATCTCAGTTCCTTTGGAGCAGAATGTGAAGCTGAGCACAAATACAGGTGAGCTTCTAGAAGACCCTACTATGTACAGACGCATAGTAGGAAGTTTGATTTATATGACTATTACCAGGCCAGATTTGAGCTATGCTGTTGGATTGGTAAGTCAGTTTATGCAGGCTCCAAGGAAACCGCATTTGGATGCGGCTAGATGTATACTCAGGTATGTGAAGTCCACATTGCAGTATGGACTATTTTATGAGACTGGGGTTCAGATACAGTTGCATGGATACACTGATGCTGATTGGGCTGGTAGCATTTCTGATAGACGATCTACCAGTGGATATGTGTTCTCTTTTGGGAGTGCTGCAGTCACTTGGAGCAGTAAGAAACAACCTACAGTTGCCTTGTCGAGCACAGAGGCTGAGTATAGGGGTGCAGCAATGGCTGCATGTGAGGTAGCTTGGTTGCATAAGCTACTTTATGATATGCATTAGTCTGCAGATGGGCCAGTTGTCATTTATTGTGACAACATGAGTAGTATACACTTGGTAAATAACCCAGTCTATCATGCTAGAACAAAGCACATTGAGGTGCATTATCACTATGTGCGAGAGAGGGTTTTACTAGGTCTTATTGATCTAGTTTATGTCAGCACAGAGGATCAGGTAGCTGACATATTCACGAAGGCATTGGGCACATAGAAGCTACGCAAGTTCAGAGACCTGCTTGGTGTGCAGGAATTGGGATTGAGCTCGAGGGGGAGTGTTGAGATATCGAGCTCCACTCGTGATACGCCAGGGTGACCGTTGTATACTTATGTCACCGACTTGTCAGTTGTAGACGCGGTTGGTACACCGCCCATGAATAATAGCTACATGATAGCTATCCTTATCTACTCTAGTTCGTAGCTCAGTTAGTATGCCACCTTAGTTAGTTGAGTTTGGTTTGAGACCCATATATAGGGTTCTTCTATTTCTTTGTACTTGAGTTCTTTTGGCTTACACAACTAAGAAGAGGAAAACTCTTTTCAGCCTCCACCCTTGTGTGTATTCCCCCATTGTGCAAGCAAGAAAGCTTCAAGTGAGACTCCTTCCTTCTCTCCCACAATCTTGACAACCCCGAGAGGCTACGAAAGAGAGGTAGAGAGAAGGATACCCCTCCAAGAGATTGTGAGAAAGATCTTGAAAGAGAGCTTGAGAGAGAGAGAGAGAGAGAGAGAAGAGTCACCTTGAGAGGCTGCAAGGAAGAGAATTAGCTCAATTCCTTCTATCTCGATCCTCGACTTAACCATCTTCTCTTACGCTCCCCTATCTTGAATCTATTCCACCTTCTTAATCTCTTGAGTCTACTTGTGGACGATGGCCTCCAAGCGAAGAATGTCGCGTGCGAATGATAATCCTGCAACTAGCAACAAGAATTCGGGCAAAGGCATCACTGTCAATCCAACTGCGGTTCCACTCGTAAGTAATGTATTTTCAAATTGATAGATGCTTGTTTTGACTGTCGTATGAGATACGTTAGGCCCCATACTATTGCACGAGTATAGGTCATGGGAAAGGATAAATTTCATCTCACCTACTCGGAAGATGGAGTTTGTGAAGTGCATATATCAAGGGAAGATAATTGCACCTAGTTACATATGACTTATT
Source organism: Lygodium microphyllum (assembly GCF_053477565.2). Taxonomy (NCBI): domain Eukaryota; kingdom Viridiplantae; phylum Streptophyta; class Polypodiopsida; order Schizaeales; family Lygodiaceae; genus Lygodium; species Lygodium microphyllum. Next base: position 24,255,935 of record NC_141135.1, on the reverse strand, counting down.
TGCTAGTAGAGCAATTACAAGGAAGATTTAGTCAAGCGTTATGAATGGCATAGTCGTCAAACGAACGACATTAAAAGATTGGGCATCCAAGTGCTAGATTAAAGTATAGTCAAGGGTTATAAATAGCATAATTGCTAAAAGAATATGACATTAAGAATTATAAATAGAGAAGTACTAGTTTAAAGTTTAGATACTTCAAAAGTACTTAGCCTAAGAGCCCAAATATTAAGAAAAACTATATTCTAGCTCAATGCAAGGCCTATTGGAGTCTAATTACTTGAGATCATCTCGCACTTATCTCATTAAGTATTTACACGTTATGCCTATAACATGTTTGATATATGAGGATAATTTTCTAGCTGCCTCATGACTTGACTAAGAGCTAGTACAAGAAATTGATCATAGGGGTTAAAACTAGGATGTCTTGAGATCCGTTGGATAACGATGACTCTTGCCAATCCAAATTTAGGGTTGGGTTATCAATCAAGGTAAGTGACCTATAGAACTTATATCATGAATAGTGTTTGAACCCTTAACATATGCCCTAGCCGAAGGAAGGAAGTGTTAATAAACATTTTTGCATAGTATTGCTCTTAGATCCCAAGGGGGAGAGCAAATATACGATGGAAATGTTATATCGTCTATTTTTGCATTGGTTGGAAAGAATGCAATTGGTTTTGTTGGTTGATCAAACAATATTCTAAATGCTTTTATATTCAACTGGTTGTTAGTTGTTGTTTGGATGATTATTCCAAGTACTTGTGATTTATGGTAAATGCATGGCGAGGGTCTGTGATGACAAGTCGCCATGGGAATAAAGGAATATTTTCTTGGAAAATGATATTAGGGCTGAATGCCTTGTTTGTGCTTGATTCTTAAAGGATTTAATTAAGGAATGATATATTGTACAGGTGGATCACCTCCATGGTCGCACCGCGTATTAACCTGAGAGGGCACTACTCGATTCATGGGACGAAGGTCGAGTGGTGAAAAGGCCAATCACGGGAATGATATTTCGCTCCTAGACAGCTTACAAGTGAGTTGGAGCTCTGGACACCCCTTGCTAGGTCTAGAATGGAGTTGAAGACCTTCGTGGCCCCCAACATCTGGGCATGTTGGGAGATCCTATTCTAGATAAAGGATTGAGTTTGTGGTGCCATGTGAATTGGACCAGTTACTTCTGCAAGGCTGAAGGGATACTTCTGTTGGACAGAAGTGATACATAATTTCTCCTGTATGAGCAGGAGACAAAGATTAACTTGAAGATAAGTTAAGGAACTTGTTTGAACTTGTTTGTCAATAGATTGCTTTGCTCTATTTTCGTGTCTGTGCTATAAGTTATGCGAACGAACCCTGTTCCCTAAAAGGCTTAATTAATGAAGCTGATTTTAAGTGTCACACATAAATGTGGTAGGACCTAATTAGAAAACTAAAGCCATTAAGGGAAGCGGGTGGGCAAAACCCCCGACGGGTCCATCCTACGGCAGGCCAGAGAACTGGGAGGCTTCTCACAAGGTTTACCGTCTTCGACCTTCGAAATTGTTAGGATAGAACCTCGATTCATGCCGTTTTAGGGGACCGGAATGGGACTATGCCCTATGGGTAGAGAGGTTGAGCAACGCATCCCTCTCATTTCCCATTCTCTTTGAACCAAGTGGGGCATGGATCTGCTTCGGATTGGGTATCTCTGCGTAAAGTAGGATGTCCAAAACCCGACGCTAGAATGCTAACAGGAGACCTTGACAGCTAGGAACCCGAATTTCAGGTCGATCCTAGTGGGTTTGGTCATGAACGTTTCATTGCGAGGCGGATTTGGGAAACCCTAGGCAACAAAACTCGGAACATTCCCTGGGAGTGCCGGGCAGCGACACTTAGATTAGTTTCTCGATAGACCGCTAAAAGAGTGCCTGGAAAGCCGATGGGCGGGCACCTCACAGTTGGTATCAGAGCAAAATTTTGTAATGATACGTGATTGATTAATGTATGGTTTGTAGACATATCCTAAACAAAGTAATCTAAGCAATATGGCTTGATTGCTAGGCACCTTTTGCACCCATGAATGTTGACATACAAGAGAAGAAATTCCTTCTCAAGCAAATTAAGGCACCTGAGTTTGATGGAGAAGGGATAGACATTGCAGCAGAGGCAGAGATATGGATTGAGTCGATGGATGACTATTTCTTTGCTTCGGGAACTGCCTCTACTAATCAAGCAATGATAGCCAAACTTAAGCTAGTTGGCCAGGCTCGGTTATGGTGGAAGCAATGGTGCAAGGATCAAGGTATTTCTGAAGCCGCTGTTACTTGGGTTTAGCTGAAAGATGCTGTACGCGGACGATACCTTCCGCCAACCTACCAGACTTTGAAGATGAATGAATTCTTCAAGCTAAAGCAACTAGAATTAACTTTGGAAGCTTAGTACTCAAAGTTTGTAACCCTACTAAAATACGCACCACCTATGGATATTGCGCAGCAAATATCCAAGTTTTGCCATGGCCTAAACACTCCTCTGAATCACCGTCTTGAAGCAATGCGTCCAACGGACTTGCAAGATGCATTACTCCGAGCGAATCCAATCGTCCAAGAATTTAAATCGGAAAATTGTAGTAAAAATGACTCCCGAGATTTACGTAAGAGATGCCATATATGTGGAGAGATGGGGCACATCCGTAGGAGATGTCCCTACCGTCAATGTTTCCATTGCAATGAGCTAGGACATGTCCAAGCAGACTGCCCTAACTTAAGTCTAGAAGATATGGAGCCTCCAAGAAAACTATATAGAGGAATCAAATGAAGACGAAGACTTAGAACCTACTACACCACTTCAAGATTATTAGAAATCCTAGAAATTTTGTCGACATGAAATACAATTTGTATTGGAATAAACTTTACTCTTGTAACTACAGTTAACTTGAGTATTATGAGTTGCATCTATTTTGAGCCTAGAACTTGCAAATGATTAGAGATACTCTGGCAAGGAATGATAGTTATAATGTGCAATGAATTTCTCTTAAGTCATTTCTTCTCAATTAATATAGATTGGGTCATACCAAAATGTCGAAGCTTGGAAGTATTCTTTAGTATTACAAGCAAAGCCAATTTTCCATGGGGCTTAGTCCCGAACTAAGGACAAGACAATCTGGAAATGTAGTTTCCAAGATAAAGGACCACTCCAATCTGCTAAAAGAATCCTAGGACACTTTGGCCTAAAGAAAAAAATCCTGCCAAGGACAACCAAGAACCTTGTGAGCGCAAGTGATAAATCTCCGCATTGTTTCTATTGCAGGGAGTTAGATCATTTCAAAAGGGAATGTCCAAAGCACCCTAAACACCGATGCTCCGAGTGCCACAACATTGGACATAACTATATCAATTGTCCTAATGGAACTCGAAGAGAACTTGAGCTTACAAGAAATAAGCTGTACAAGCTCCATGATCTAGAATATACCAAGTGTTTAGGAAAAACCTAGAAGGTATCCATGAGATATAACTACAATAAATTTTCTATTATAACCAAAAGACTCGGATATATCAAATACCATAGGTTGTTGCTTCAAAAGACCGTATGTCTGTGAGAGATCAGAGTAGTGCAGTGAAAGCATGGTGGGCCTATGACCCACAGGTTCCAAAATGATACCCCTCGTTCTCTCGAGATGAGGACATCTCGATTTCTCTAAGGGGAGGAGGATGTAATATCTCCGCACAATAAAAGTTAGTTGGTTGGTTCGAAAGTTAGCTAGTCAATTAATAAGTTAGTAAGTTTACTAACTAAAGACTAATTAAGGTAAAAAAATAACTAACATTAATTGTTAATAATTTTTATTTAATTTAAAATATTTTATTTAGAAAAATCAAGAGTCATAAATTCGATATTTTTCTTGGATTGGCAAGGACCGTAGCCACCCTTCATGTAAATTGCAACGTGAACGAGACTTATGAGTTGTATTTTGATGTGTATAGTTTAGATGGTCTAAAAATATTAGATTTTGGGCAAAACTAGTATATTTTAGATACTTTAGATATTATCCTTTTTTTAAAAAAAAAGATATGGAGATTTTTAGAACTGGATGTCATTTAAAAGAAAAGACAAGTGATATTTTAGTTAGTTGGAGATTTTATAAAAAGAAAAAAATAAAGAGAGGATTTGCGAAATCGCATGCGCCGCAATCGCAGTCTACAGGCACTAGATAGCACTTTGAACAGAAAAAAAAAGGAGTGAACCGAGAGCTTTCTAACCAAGTGTCTTGAAGTTTTACCCCCCTTTCGAAGCCAATGGAACCATTAGATTTATGATCTGAGCATCAGATCACTGATCTTTCCAAGATCCCCCTCCACAAAGAGCTCCACTTCTCAACCACAAGCCCTCTTCTCTAAATCACTATAAATATGAGGCATGGGAGAGGCATATAAAAAATGCATAAGGAGACCCCGAGAGGCTGCGAGAGAGAGGTAGAGAGAAGGATACCCCTCCAAGAGATTGTGAGAAAGAGCTTGAAAGAGAGCTTGAGAGAGAGAGAGAGAGAAGAGTCACCTCGAGAGGCTGTAAGGAAGAGAATTAGCTCAATTCCCTCTATCTCGATCCTCGACTTAACCATCTTCTCTTACGCTCCCCCATCTTGAATCTATTCCACCTTATTAATCTCTTGAGTCTACTTGCGGATGATAGCCTCCAAGTGAAGAATGTCGCGTGTGAATGACAATCCTGCAACCAGCAACAAGGCTTCAGGCAAAGGCATCACTTTCAATCCAACTGCGGTTCCACTCGTAAGTAATGTATTTTCAAATTGATAGATGCTTGTTTTGACTGTCGTATGAGATACGTTAGGCCCCATACTATTGCACGAGTATAGGTCATGGGAAAGGATAAATTTCATCTCACCTACTCGGAAGATGGAGTTTGTGAAGTGCATATATCAATGGAAGATAATTGCACCTAGTTACATATGACTTATTTGCTAGTAGAGCAATTACAAGGAAGATTTAGTCAAGCGTTATGAATGGCATAGTCGTCAAACGAACGACATTAAAAGATTGGGCATACAAGTGCTAGATTAAAGTATAGTCAAGGGTTATAAATAGCATAATTGCTAAAATAATGTGACATTAAGAATTATGAATAGAGAAGTACTAGTTTAAAGTTTAGATACTTCAAAAGTACTTAGCCTAAGAGCCCAAATATTAAGAAAAACTATATTCTAGCTCAATGCAAGGCCTATTGGAGTCTAATTACTTGAGATCATCTCGCACTTATCTCATTAAGTATTTACACGTTATGCCTATAACATGTTTGATATATAAGGATAATTTTCTAGTTGCCTCATGACTTGACTAAGAGCTAGTACAAGAAATTGATCATAGGGGTTAAAACTAGGATGTCTTGAGATCCGTTGGATAACGATGACTTTTGCCAATCCAAATTCAGAGTTGGGTTATCAATCAAGGTAAGTGACCTATAAAACTTATATCATGAATAGTGTTTGAACCCTTAACATATGCCCTAGCCGAAGGAAGGAAGTGTTAATAAACATTTTTGCATAGTATTGCTCTTAGATCCCAAGGGGGAGAGCAAATATACGATGGAAATGTCATATCGTCTATTTTTGCATTGGTTGGAAAGAATGCAATTGGTTTTGTTGGTTGATCAAACAATATTCTAAATGCTTTTATATTCAACTGGTTGTTAGTTGTTGTTTGGATGATTATTCCAAGTACTTGTGATTTATGGTAAATGCATGGCAAGGGTCTGTGATGACAAGTCGCCATGGGAATAAAGGAATGTTTTCTTGGAAAATGATATTAGGGCTGAATGCCTTGTTTGTGCTTGATTCTTAAAGGATTTAATTAAGGAATGATATATTGTACGGGTGGATCACCTCCATGGTCACACCGTGTATTAACCCGAGAGGGCACTGCTTGATTCATGGGCCGAAGGTCGAGTGGTGAAAAGGCCAACCACGGGAATGATGTTTCGCTCCTAGACAGCTTGCAAGTGAGTTGGAGCTTTGGACACCCCTTGCTAGGTCTAGAATGGAGTTGAAGACCTCCGTGGCCCCTAACATCTGGGCATGTTGGGAGATCCTATTCTAGATAAAGGATTGAGTTTGTGGTGCCATGTGAATTGGACCAGTTACTTTTGCAAGGTAGAAGGGATACTTCTGTTGGACATAAGCGATACATAATTTCTCTTGTATGGGCGGGAGACAAGGATTAACTTGAAGATAAGTTAAGGAACTTGTTTGAACTTGTTTGTCAATAGATTGCTTTGCTCTATTTTCGTGTCTATGCTATAAGTTATGCGAACGAACCCTGTTCCCTAAAAGGCTTAATTAATGAAGCTGATTTTAAGTGTCACACATAAATGTGGTAGGACCTAATTAGAAAACTAAAGCTATTAAGGGAAGCGGGTGGGCGAAACCCCCGACGGGTCCGTCCTACGGTAGGGTGGTCCTAAAGAACTGGGAGGCTTCTCACAAGATTTACCATCTTTGACCTTAGAAATTGTTAGGATAGAACCTCGATTCATGCCGTTTTAGGGGACCGGAATGGGGCTATGCCCTATGGGCAGAGAGGTTGAGCAACACATCCCTCTCATTTCCAATTCTCTTTGAACCAAGTGGGGCATGGATCTGCTTCAGATTGGGTATCTCTGCGTAAAGTAGGATGTCAAAACCCGACACTAGAATGCTAACAGGAGACCTTGACAGCTAGAAACCCGAATTTCAGGTCAATCCTAGTGGGTTCAGTCATGAACGTTCTGTTGCGAGGCGGATTCAAGAAACCCTAGGCAACAAAACTCGGAACATTCCCTGGGAGTGCCGGGCAGCGACGCTTAGACTAGTTTCTCGATAGACCGCTAAAAGAGTGCCTGGAAAGCTGATGGGCGGGCAGAATGATGCACCTAGGCAACTATTACAGAGGGGAAAAACAAATATAGAAGAGTTGCCACAAGGCAACGGAGTCAGCCTTATTGAGGCTGTAGGAGTTAATGATGCTGAAACCTCTAACTTAAGAGTCATGACAAGAGGCCAAAAGGCTAAAGAGGTTGACAAAGATAATGCAAAGCCGGTTGAGGGAAACCCTAAACAAGGGGATAAGGGGACGCAAGTCTAAAGTCCTAGCATGGAAGGGGGACCGCTAAAGTCGGTTAACAAGAAAGGCGACCCTCAAAAGGATGATGAAGTGCCAAGAAAGAAGGCAAGAGCCAAAAAAGAAGCACGAAAACCAGTCCAAAGACCAAAAGAGAGGATGGTTTGGCGAGAAAAGAAAGCTTTGGTGACTTATCACGACTTTGATTTAGTGAGTTCTCTTTGCGAAGTCAAACCAGATGTGAATCTCTTGAAATTGATCAAATTATCTCCAGGAGTACACAAGGAATTTAAGAAGATCCTGCGTATCGGGTATATTGTGGAACCTCTGGGTATAGCACGAGTAGGGGAAGATTGGTTTGACCATGCTGAAAAGAACTGCCCTAGGGTTCCAGCTTATGTAGATGGAATATTAGTGGAACATGCCATTGTAGACACTGGATCCTCCGTCAATATCATGAGTTCAGAGTTGATGGAGAGGTTGGGTCTAGCATCTAGAAAGACTGCTCCACCCTCCTTCGAATGGCTGATGATAGTCTAAGACAACCAAAAGGTTGTGTTACTAGGTCCATGTTATAGTTGCGAGTGTAAAATGCTTCTTGGACTTTAGGGTGATAAGATTTGCAGGACATCCTAGCTATCGAGTTTTGCTAGGTAGGCCTTGGATCTTACAAACAGGCTGTCAAGTCGATATACCCGCCGGTCGAGTGGTCTTAGGTAGAGGTGCTAATCGAGTAATAGTCGATGCTTATCCTAAGTCTCCTCAAAGTGAGAGAGATCCTTTATCTTCTACGGAATTAGAGACAACAGACGACCCATCTGGTAGTGAGACATCATCTAGCGATGAATCTAAAGAGGGGTCCACTACAGAGGATATTCATCAAATAACTCTAAATGAGCCGATGGAGCCGCAAGATAGGATAAGAGACGTGGATGTGATTGAGTTGGACCTTGGCACGCCGAATGATTCGCGACCAATTAAATTAGGTTCCATGCTTAGTTCAGCAGAAAGAGAGGACAATGTGTCCTTGATTCAAGAATTCCACGATTTCTTTGCTTAGAGTTATGATGAGCTGAGAGGCATTCCTCCCAGCTTGGCTGTTCATACTATCCCTGTAAAAGAACGCAGTCGTCCTGTGCGTCAGAAGGTAAGGCATATGCCTTTTGAATTGAGGGACGGGCTATTTGAAGAGTTGCAGAAGTTAAGGAAAGCTGGTTTGATCTTCCATGTTCAACACACAGAATGGTGTTCACTAGTTGTTATCAGGAAGAAGAACAACAACCAGATCCGATTATGTGTAGATTTTAGAGAGCTGAATAAGTAGACAGTTAAGGATTACTACCCGTTGCCGTTTATTGACCAAATTTTGGATCAATTACCGGGTAGGGAGATATATTCGTTCATGGATTGCTTTGCAGGATATAACGAGATGGCAATCGCAAAAGAGGACAAGTTGAAAACAACTTTTATTACGGTCTTTGGTACTTTTGCGTACCATGTGATGGCCTTTGGTTTGTGCAATGCACCTGGATCATGGCAACGAACAACAAACAAGACCTTTGGTGACATCTCCCTAGATGAGTTGAAAGTATTTATTGATGATCTGGGGGCAGCCACTGTAAGGGAAAGGATGTTGGTTATTTTGAGAAAGTGCTTTGAGGCTGCATACAATTTTGTATCGCTCTTAACCCACGAAAGTGTGTTTTTGGAGTAGCTTATGGGCTATTGCTGGGCCATGTGGTCAGTTCAGTAGGAATAGCAAAACTGACCCTGAAAAGATCAAGGTTATAGTTGCTATGAGTCCACCACGTACTCCAAAAGAGGTTCATAGCTTTCTATCATCGATAGGGTATTATCGAAGATTTATAAATGCCTTGGCAGAAAGAACGTTGCCATTAACGAATTTATTATCCTTTAGCTGTTCATTTGAATGGAGTGACCCTTGTAAGGTAGCTTTTGAGGATGTGAAGCAGGAGCTAGTAAAAGCACCCATTTTAAAAGCACCTAAAAGAGGAGAGGTGTTCTATATATTTTCAACAAGCCACCATGCATAGTATCAGCTGCTGTTTAGCGCAAATTTGGGAGGAAAAGTGGTATCACCCGATAGCTTTTGCTAGTCGGAAGTTGGGCATTTCAGAGATCAATTATACCTACATGGAGAAGTTGTGTCTTGCAATGGTCTTTGGGACTAAGAAATTCAGGCACTACATCCTCTATGAAAAGGTAGTATTCTATACAAAGGCGGAAGGACTTAGACTGCTTATGAACAAGCTGCAGCCGCCTGATTGTTTGGCAAAGTGGTTAATCACTTTGCATGAGTTTGATTATGAGATTAAGAGTAAGCCACCAAGGTTACAGGGTATTGTGAAATGCCTTGTGGATTTCGGGGAGCCGAAAGAGATTTTGGCTGAAGGAAGTGATATTGAGGAAATATTTAAAATTGATACAGCTTCTATTCCATCTTGGTATGCTGCTATTACGCATTATCTATCAATAGGAGAGACGGGAGCTAGTTTGTCAAAGTCTGAGAAGAGGAAAATCAAACAGCAGGCTTTGAAGTTTTCCTTGATCGCAGGGACGCTATATCGGCAGGGTGTTGATGATATCTACTGCCGATGTGTGATGCTTGACGAGGTTTCTTTTATCTTGGAGAAGTGTCATGACTCTGCATGTGGAGGGCACTTCGCGGGACGGTTGATGGCGCAGAAAGCGTTAAGAGCTGGATATTGGTGGCTGTCTATCTTCCAAGATTCTTTTGAGTATGTAAAGAAATGTGATACATGTCAAAGACATGACAATAGAGAAAATAGGAAACGCCCACTTACACCTATCATGGCTATCCTTCCATTTGAGAAGTGGGGCATTGATTTTGTGGGTCCTATTACCCCGTCGTCTACTACCCAGAAGAGGTATATTATAGTAGCCACTGATTATTTCACAAAATGGTCAGAAGCGCAGGCGACGAGGCATGACAATGCAAAAGAGACTGCAAGTTTCCTATTAGAGCAGATTATCTGCCGTTTTGGTTCACCGAGGGAATTAGTGTCGGACCGTGGGACCCACTTTTTGAATAAGGTGATCAAAAGTTTGACAGAGGCTTGGAAAATCAAGCACAATAAAACAACTCCTTATAATCCGCAAGCAAATGGGCAGGTTGAAAGTACTAATAAACAGCTTGTGGGGATCTTGTCTAAGATAGTCTCTGAGAAGAAACAAGACTGGGACAAGAAGCTGTATGTGGCAGTATGGGTGTATAATACCACGTTCAAGCGAGCTACTGGCCATACTCCATTCAAATTGGTTTATGAGAAAGAGTGTGTGTCACCCCTTGAAATCAAATTGCCGACCATACAGTTTGCAATTAACCATTCTTTGGGGGATGAGGATTCCCTTTTTAAACGTTTCACGACTATAGCCCACCTGGATGAGCTGAAGTTGTAGAGCTTATTACACCAGGAGGTAGTCAAGCGTCGGATGAAGTAGCTGCATGACCTCAGAGCGAAGAAATATACCTTTAAAAAAGGGCAATTAGTCCTCTATTATGATATGTGTAGGGAGCTGTTTCCAGGGAAGCTAGAACCTAAATGGGATGGTCCCTACAAGATTGTCAAGTTAGGAAAGAATAGGTCTACGGCCCTATTAGCTGATCTACAGGGAGTAGAGTTTAAAAATAAGGTTAATCTTAATAAGATTAAACCTTATTATTTCTAAGTCTGCTAATACAAAGAAAATGCATTGCAGGTCCATGCTAGGAATGATTTGAGACCTGTGGCAAAGAGCTTAAAAGTTGATTGATGGGTCGGTTAATTCCTTATTTGGAGCACCCATATCTGGAGCAGAGATACCATCAGGGGAAACTCATCTGGTGGAGCAAAGGATACAAAGTGATTGAGCAAGAAGATGGATACTTTGTGTGGGAGATTAGAGTCTTCTGCCATCACTGCTTACGATTGTTGACGAGTATCCCTGTGGAGTTTAATGAAGAAGGTGGGATGGAGCCGTCAATTCATCCTCTAAACATGCTAAACTTTGATTATCATAATTATGAATAGAGGAGTTCGTGATGGCCGGCCGTGTAAACCCATTGTGGACGTATACATTATATTTTGACGGAGCGTCCAAGGGCCCTAATAAAAAAGGAAGTGTTGGAGTAGTAATCTGAGATCCTCGACGAAGAGTTACGATGAAGTTAGCTACTTATCTCGGGGTAGGATTCACTAACAATATGGCAGAGTATAAAGCCTTGATTATGGGACTACATATTGCCAAACAAGGTGGTATTCATTGGTTGTTGGTAAAAGGGGATTCCCAATTGATCTTGAATCAGCTAGATGGGACATACACAGTGCGGAATCCCATCCTTTGTATGTATCATCGAACTGCTGTGACCCTACTTGAAGAGTTTGAGAGAATGTCTTTTCAGCTGATTCCACGTTACTGGAATCAGTTTGCGGATTCATTAGCAAATCTTGCTTATAAGAAAGACTTTTTCTTTAATCGTGGTCCTAGTTTGGATATTGTGATCAATGATGAAACATGACCCAATCGCTTGTGGGGAATGTTATCAGAGCATGCAATATATGGCAGACGATGGTTGATATGGGTAATGCAAAGAGCAGCCGAGACCAATCTACCATTGTTATCTTGGACCCATAGGTTGATTAAACAATATGTTATGCGTATGCCTCTTGCTATATATGCAGGAGGGATGGGTCATAACCTTATGCATTTAGTTTAGGGCTGCGAGCCTATTTTTCCTCCTTGGGAAGGAGCCTATTATTGTATATCTGTGCTATTCCAGGGAAGGATGTGTAGGTGTTACTATGTTTTATCTCGTTAGGCCAAGAGGGCCGATTACGTTTTGTGGTGAAGTGCTTTATTTCATTAGGCCAAGAGGGCCCATTGTCTATTTAGTGCAGGTGCGGTTAATGGTTTCTTGTTTGAGTTTTGTGCTAGACAGGTTTGAAGAAGAGCTTGGAAGGAGCCTTTTGTTGCGTGGAAGCTTCTTCTGGCCCTCTCCAGGGGATATCTCTTCTTCTGGCCCTCTCCAGGTGATATCTTTCCTTTATGAGTACTGTGGTTTTTATGCTATATGTGTTTGTGTACTTGTTAAGGAGGGTTTTTCGGGACCGGAAGACCAAGGCATGAAGTCCCAGGTTTAGGTTCAGTATGTTTGAGGGAGGTCTGAGTAGTTGTTGCCTCCTGCAAAGACATTGTCAAGCATCAAAAGACCTGTTTTAGAAGGGAGTCCTAGTGACCCTGTTTTGCTAGCCTACTAGGTGGCTGTTCTAGGAGTTCTTGTTAGTTGTGAGGCAGTTTTAGAGAAGCCTGCCAGAAGAAAATAATGATGATGGGAGAAACCCTGAATATCTTAAAGAAAATAAAAATATACAAAGGTGTGTAAAAAGGGGTTCTAACCCCTATTTTTTTTAAAAGAAGAATTTATAAGCAATTGATCATCGCCTTGTGAAGGCCTGGTAGGTTCCTAGGGACGAGTCAGACCCGAGGCCGATGCCTTGTCTTCCTAGGGGTGGCATCTTGCTGGAAAAGAAGAAATTAAGGAAGGTTGGAGCGAAAATAAAAGTGAGCATAAAAAAAGGATTAAGTGTCGCCTTGCGAGGGCTTGGTAGGTTCTTGGATACCGAGACAGGTCCTGAGGCCGATGCCTTGTTCTCCTTGGGTCACTACACTCAACTCCCTCCTTTTTACATGCCCAAGTATGGAAGAATAAAAACCCTAAAAGAAGAAATGTGCTAAAAGAAAATACTTCTTGATCAAGCTATAGGAGTCCTCGCCTAGTAGGAACTCCTAGTCGTGTTGTCCTTAGTTAGGTAGGTAGTTCAGACCACCACTTAGGGAAACCTCTTTGATAGTTCTTTTTAGTTTGGCCGTGTTGGAGCAATCGGTTAGTGACTAGCTTCGGACCTTTTTATCTGATTATGCTAGGCCTACTCCTTGTGGATGTCATGCCTTGGTTCTGTCAGGGGGTAGGGTGAGCATTGTGTTGTGTTTAATATGTATCTATTTTGTTTCAGCTTGATGCTTCCTTTAGTTGTTTTGTGCAGATCTATTGTGGGATTCGACGGGCTGAGTCGCCCTATCCCGTGGTCGCCAATGAGAGTAGAGTTTTGATGCCGAGAAGTGCTTAAAAATAGCTAAAAATTACGAATATCAAGGGAAAAATATTCAACGTCAAAGGCGGCGGCTCCATCTAGGACGATTTTAAGCGTCAAAGTGCTCTAAGGATGCATGTGCAACACTTGCAGATTTTTAGTAATTTTTTTGTGCACCTGTACAAGTGACGGAAGTTGCCGGTCAATTCGTGGTCTTAAGACGGTTGCGGAGGATTTTTTCGGGCTCGAATTGGACGCCGGACACAGGAGATATGGCAAAACCCGGGAGGGTGCCCAAAAAAGGGTCAGAAATGAAAGGGTAGCCACTTGAGGAATGAAGGGGGGCCCTTCAAAGGGGGCACCCCAAAAAAAAAAAAAGTGAAAGGAGAGGAGGGCGGTGTGCAACAGCGCACGCCGAAAAAAACGGCCCCTCCCCCATGGATAAGATTTTGGGCTCAAAGCAAGCCATAGCAATGATAAGCCAGGGTTGATCCACTCCTTCTCCGCTCCATATCGCCTCCTCATGGTGGGCTGTAGAGAGAGGACAGAAATCAGTCTTTCTCTCTCCTCCCTCTCTCTCCTCTAAGGGCAGATTCATGTGGTGAAGAAGAAGAAGAAGAATGGATGACGGATGCTTGTCCAGTGAAGACCGGATTGCTCCATGGTTCAAGAGGAATGAAGATTGTTGATTATGGACTGTCATGAGCATTAATGGATGCTGGAAATCAGTCCCGAGACATGGCAAATAAAAATTCGCAACCCGCAAAGAACGGTAATTTCATTTTTACAAAGAAAATTGATGTTTTATGCAATTTGCTTCATGAATATTTGTTCCCATGGGATGATTATGCATTATGTTGTTGTTTGCTATGAGTTTGATCAATTTATGCTCACAAAATCAGAAAATCATAAGTGTTGTGACTGAAATTAATGGTGTAAAACCCGTAAAACACGCGAAATATGGGAAAATTGGGTGTTTTTGATATATAAATGGAAAATGTAATAAGACACACCAACTAAATTTGTGTTTTTACTGCAAATGAACCTAAGGGCCACTGTCCACAACTCATTTTGTATTTTGAGTTATTTAATATAACAAAAAATATAAGAAAAATAGGAAAAAATAAGAAAAAATAAGGGAAAAATGGATTTTGAGTATCAAAAATTAAGAAAAAATAAGAACCATGTTTGTGTATGTATGGGGGGTCTGAAGTATGAGGTTTAGCCTCAGTTCAGCCCTAACTTTATGTTTTAGTAAGTTTTTATTGCTTTTTATACAATAAAAACATGGAAATGAACCCTAAACCGATCAATAATGCACAACCTAAATGGGTGAGGGGGTAGAGTGTATAAAAGGTGTTTAAATGCTGAATGAAATGATGAAAAGCTTGCTGGTTTTTATGCATACCGTTTAGGTTGGTCGGTAATTAAAAATTAAGAACCTAGTAGCATGAGGGTTTCTCGGTGCTAGGTTCATGCAACGCCGCATACGAGCGATAGTCAAAATCATTGAAAGAATGGTTTTGCACTAAGCAAAATGCTAATTTTTCTTTGTCTTGGCACATGGACATTCATAATTTGCATGAAGCATAAAATGATAAAAGGTATCAGACAATACCTCCTGGATGCATAGCACATGTATTCTCTAAATCGTGACCAACGTTGAGTGAGTGAGGTTGTCCCAAGTTGTAGGCTAGGCGTGGGGTCTAGGGGAAAGTAAAGTGAGGTATGGTATATTCCTGGATACGATCAATTGGTACCTTGAGTGGAAATATGAGCGATATTGTGTTATATATGTTTAGCGATGCATTGAGGGGCCAATCCCCAAGGTGTAGGAGAGTCGCAGTGAGGTAGCGGCAGTCAGCCATGGGAGGACCTCCTATGTTTGTACTTCGTGCTATTTGGCAATGTGTTGGGACTCCCTTTGAGGAGTGTTAATTGGGTTAGAGTTGGACTATGAGACGTGATACAAATGCAAGATGTTTAGGAAGATGATCTATGTGTTATCAACGCTCCTGGCCGCGAGGCCGTGGGGTTGTTGAGCGCATGATAGAGGTCCGGTTAGTGCATGAGCTAGTGCCGGCCCGTTTTAGGTCCCATCAATCAGTGACTAGAGAAAACCTATTACCAAGTAGGTAATGTCTCCATAGTTTAAAGGCATGAATTACATCAAGTAATTCTAGATCATGTTTTACATAGTTTCTTTCGTGGATCTTTAATTTTCTTGAAGCATAGGCTATTAGATGTCCTTCTTGCATAAGCACACAACCCAAAGCAAGAGAGCTGCATCATTTATGACTTTGAAATCTTTGCTAAGGTCAGGTAGCCTTGAGATAGGGGCAGTTATCAAACTCTGCTTAAGCTTCTCAAAGCTAGATTTTCGAGTGGACGTCCATGTAATGGAGACCTTCTTTTTGAGAAGGTCAGTGAGAGGTGTGGTGATTGAGGCATAGTCTTTAATGAAGACTCTATACAAGCCCATTAGCCCTAGAAAGCTTCGCACTTCCTTGACCATTGTTGGGGGTGGCCAGTCTTGTACATCTTGGACCTTGGCAGGATCCATTGAAATGCCATCTGTTGATACTATGAGCCCTAGATATTCAATCTGCTTCTTGAAGAAATCATGTTTCTTCTTTTTAGCATATAGTTTTGGGCCCTCATTGTTTCAAGAACTATTGGTAGCTATGGTTCGTGGTCTTCTTTATTCTTGGAATACGTTAAGATATCATCAAAGAAGATGAGAATGAAGTCATCAAAGTAGGGTCGAAAAATGTATTGCATCAACATGTTTAAGGTGGTAGCAGCATTCGCTAATCCGGAATTTACTATGTGTATATTCTCTACATCACGTGCATTCAATGACTATTTATAAGTATCCTTGTCTATGAATTATTTTGAATAAAATATAACCTTTTTCTATTCATTCTATAAATAATCCCTTTATATTATATTCTTCTGTACGTAAAAAATGTATAAAAATGATATTTTAAAAATACCTCATTTAGAACCCACGTGATGCACACATATTCATGAGTAACTTACCCAAGATTCATTAACCCAAACGACATCACCATCCAAATTTTGCCTAGATACTTCTACCTCCAGGGTAGGATAAAAAAAATTCAATGTGTAAGACAATCTTGCTCATATAGTGCCTAAAAAGGAGTCATTTGAATACTTTGATGGTATGATGCATTGTAGGCAAATTCAACTAATGGTAGGTATTGGATCCATTGTTTGGGTTCCCTATTACAATAAGCTCTCAGTATAACTTCAATAACTTGGTTGACCCTGCTTTGTTTGACCATCAGTTTGGGAATGGTAAGCAGTACTGAAGTAGAGCTTGGTTCCTAGAGCTTCGATAAAACTCATCCAAAATTTTGAGGTGAAGAGAGAATCACGGTTTGCTAATGATTATTTGGGGTAATCCGTGTAACTTGAGAATTTCCTTAATGAAAACCCTAGCAATATTGAAAGCCTTGTAATTGGTTTTTGCAGGAATAAACTGTGTAACTTTTGTTAGCATATCAATGACTACCATTATGGAGTTATATCCTCCTTGTAATGGGGGTAATCCAAATATAAAGTCCATATTGATATACTCCCATTTCATTTGAGGGATGTCAAGTGGCTGAAGCTTTCTTGGCATCTTGACACGCTCCATTGACAGCTTAGGCATTCGATGACATGCTTGAGTACATCACCCTTGAGTCTTTCCCAGTAGAAGCTTCTTCTGATTGAATTAAGAGTCTTAGCATAACTAGGATGACCTTAAAATGGGGAATCGAGAGCTTTCCAGAGTATTTTCCTTTTGAATTCCTAACTTGTAGGAATACATAGTCTTGTCCTGTAAAATAGGCAAGCTCCTCATTTATGGAAAAATCTTGATACTTAGTCTTGGGTTTTGGACTTGAAACCTTGATAGAAATTTGGACTTGAATCCTTGATAGAAATTTCTCTTAACAAGTTCTGATAGGATCCTTCACTACCTCTTCTCTAGCCATTTCTATGAGAGGATTACTAGGCATCAAAATCATTGTGGTAAGAGTTCTATCCCTAGAGGGTTATTCTAGGACTAGAGCATTAAGGAATGATTTACAGCTTAGGGAAATTGCAATCACATTCTCCTTGCCCGGTTTGTAATTGATTTCAAAGTCAAATTATTGCAAGGTCTCAATCCATTAGCATTGTCTCATATTGAGATAGGCTGAGTAAAAATCCACTTTAGACTTTTATGATCGGTGACTAGAGAAAACCTATTACCAAGCAGATAATGTCTCCATAGTTTAAAGGCATGAATTATAGCAAGTAACTCTAGATCATGTGTGGCATATTTTCTTTCATGGATCTTTAATTTTCTTGAAACATAGGCTATTGGATGTCCTTCTTGCATAAGCACACAACCCAAAGCAAGAGAGATTGTGTAAGTTATGACTTTGAAAACTTTGCTAAGGTCAAGTAGCCTTGAGATAGGGGCAATTACCAAACTCTACTTAAGATTCTCAAAGCTAGATTGTCGAGTGGATGACCATGTAATGGAGACCTGCTTTTTGAGAAGGTCAATGAGAGGTGTGGTGATTGAGGCATAGTCTTTAATGAAGACTCTATACCATCCCATTAGCCCTAGAAAGCTTTGCACTTCCATGACCGTTGTTGGGGGTGGCTAGTCTTGTACATCTTGGACCTTGGCAGGATCCACTGAAATGCCATTTGTTGATATTATGAACCCTAGATATTCAATCTGCTTCTTGAAGAAAGCATGTTTCTTCTTTTTAGCATATAGTTTTGGGCCCTCATTGTTTTAAGAACCGTTCGTAGCTATGGTTCATGGTCTTCTTTATTCTTGGAATACGTTAAGATATCATAAAAGAAGATGAGGACAAATTCGTTAGGGTAGGATTGAAAAACGTATTGCATCAACATGTTGAAGGTGGCAACAGCATTCGTTACTCCGAGAAGTTACTATGTGTATATTCTTTACATCACGCACATTCAAGGTCTATTTATAAATATCTTTATTTGTGAATTATTTTGAATAAATTATAACCCTTTTCTATTCAATCTATAAATAATCCCTTTATATTACACCCTTCTATATGTAAAAAATGTATAAAAATGATATTTTAAAAATACCTTATTTTGAACACACGTGATGCACACATATTCATGAGTAACTTACCCAAGATTCATTAACCCAAACGACATCACAATAAACTCATAATGTTGTACCTTGTGTTAAAAGTAATTTTAGGGATATCTTCCTCCCTAATTCTTATTTGATAATATCCTGATCTGAGATGGATCTTTGAAAAGACCTTTGCTCCCATGAGTCAGTCAAGCAACTCATCTATCCCAGGAATTGGATATTTGTTTTTCACTGTCACTTGGTTTAATCCATGGTAATGAATACAAAGGAGGTGGAGTGTTCCATCTTTCTTTCTCTGAAATAAAATCGGTGCTCCCCATGGTGAATTACATGGTTGGATGTATCCCTAATCTAATAGTTTCTTGAGTTGTTCTTTGAGCTCAATGGCTTCACGAATTTACATTCAGTAAAGGCCGTTTGGTGGCGACGAGGGCAGCGCTTGGAATGAGTTGAATTTCATGATCTACTTTCCTTGCTGGTGGGAGCTCTATTAGGTCTTATGGAAAAACATCCGCATAATATTTTAACCAAGATGGTTGGTCCTTGGCTTCACTATCCTGTGCTCAACCTTGTTGAGTTTAATTAGATAAACAAGTAATCCTTTCTTCAATCTTTTTACTATTCACAGGAGGCTTTAGCCAGCTGAACCTTAGGGTTTCCTACTTCTCCCTGAGTGGTTACTTGTCCTCCCTTTGAGTTCTGGAATGTAATTTGGCCCTTTCTATAATGGATATGGGCATTATTTGGAATTATCCAATCCATTCCTAACAAACACTCATAAGTCCCGAGGTTCATAATTCCGAAGTTCATTTTGGAAGAATTGCCACCCAAGCTAAATTCTACCTTGCTAGTTTGTTGTGTTGATAAAACTTCCTTGCCATTTGCTAATTCCACAAGCATTCTAGGTGCAAGAATAATATTTATGCCTAGCCTTTTTGCACATTTTGGTGATACAAAAGAGTGGGTACTTCCACAATCGATTAAAATTCGAAAGGGTTTACCTTGATAATTTGTTGGTGTTTGATTTATCGAGAATTGGCAATTTGGACCCTCCTTATTGAGAGTGGTGTGTATTATGGCTCTTTCCATATTGAATTCCATTATGGGATCTTTATCATTACTGATCTCCTTTAGGTTTATCCTAACGACCTTTCCCCTTGGCATCTTGGCTTTGCTTGCACAAAATTGACCTTCACCAAGCTTCGAGAACTGGCTCTTAAATGTCCTAGTTGCTTGCAATAGAAACACCTTGGAGTTTTATTGCTCCTTCCTATGGATATAAAGCTTTCTGCGGCATTTGATTTGGCCTTCTTTGTTTTGTTTGCTTGGTATTGTCATTGTGCCCTTTTTGCATAACCTTGGAAGTTGCCTTATTCTGACAATTTTTGTCCTAAATTTTTGCATTTCTTGGCATTTGTTCAATCTCCTAAACTATTGGAGTTGCTCAAATCAATGCATCTTGTAAATCTGATTGTCTCATTGATTCAAGACGCGTATTTAGGGGTGGATTTAGACCATTGAAAAATTTGGATACTTGCTGTGAAACATCCATCGTAGGTGCATATTTTAGAAGTGTTACAAATTTGGAGTAGTAGGCTTCTAGGCTTAGGCTTAACTGCTCTAGATTGAAGAACTCATTCATTTTCTAGGCTTGATATGTGGGCAGAAGATATCTCCCACATACTGCATCCTTAATTTTGTCCCAAGTGATAGCGCCTTCGTGCGTTCTTTGGTCCTTGAACCATTGTTTCCACCAAAGATGGGCATCTCCTATGAGTTTTAGTTTGGTGATCATGGCTTGATTTGATGATGCAATGTATGTGATAGTGAAATAGACTTCCATAGATTCTATCCATGTTTCTCCTTCAGTTAGAATGTCCCTTCCTTTACCATCAAACTCCGGTGGCTTGTATTGCTTGGGAAGAAATTTCTTATGTTGGGCTTCCATAGTATTGAGATTCGGGGTGATATTTTGAGAATTATGCAATTTTATGATCAAATTTATTTCCAATCATATTTAGAAAAAAAAAGATGTTCACTTGCTTAGTCAACCTCATTAATTTAGGAGGGAGATTATTTACTAGTCCTTCTGACAATGATTAGGGTTTATACTTCAAAAGAGAGTTTTAATGTTTAGTTACGAAAAAAAAGTCTATCTACTATTTTTTATTTATCAAAGAGAAAAACGGATGGACAAAATAATTATTTACATCAATAGGAAGGGAATCTATTATTTGAGTAATTTGGGAGCTCATATTATTCTTGGAAAAGATTTTCCTACCACAATCTAGGCATGGCATTGCAATACATCCATCGCATAGTAATTAGGATTCCGAGAATAAATATTCAAAAATTTGTATTTCAGAGGAAGATCGGGTAATCCATCTTTCTCGTAGTTGCGGCAACTGGATCGTTCTACAGCCATGACTCGATCAACCGGTATAACCCTTGTAACCTCCTTATAGATGTACCGGTTTAGTTTGACCTATCGCCCTCTAGTAAACATGTTTAAGTTTACTCTAGCCTCATAGAAGAGATAAATATTGGCAGCCTTCAAGGCTTCCATCCACCTTCATCTCTTTAAATAATTTTGGAGGTAATCATGCGTCAATGTAACAATACATTGCCGTTCATAATATAAGGGTGAAGGATTGTATACGCATCATCTGGTTTCTCCACAACTGAAGCTAGAGGAGTGCGTTGCTGACATAAAAATAACTTGGAAAATCAAGAATCATTTTCAAGGTTTGTCTTTTTGCCAGAAATCAAGAATATATTTCAACAAGATAATATTTTACTACTTAAGGGGAAAGATATTTTATATTGTAAATATAACTAGTTTTATTTACTTGAGTCGTGTCCCACATCAAAGTGCACTCTGATACCAGTTGTAACGTGCTGCCCATACCTTCCTTAGCGATACATTCTTAGTAGCCCTTCAAGAGAAGTCCTAGGAAGTGTCATCCAAGATTTTGATAAAGCCCTCGGAGTTTGCTAATTGGGCTCACTTGAGTCTACCCAACCAGTAGTGGAAGTTTCGACCGCTCCCAGAGGATCAACTTAGGTTTTTCTGGTCAAATTTGTTACTAGTGGCTAATTAGTATTATCATATTTTAAAGTGATGCGAGTCAGGTTTTCTGGTTTCTAATGGTCCATCAATTGTGATTTTTATTCCTCCTTAGGAAAGCTCTCAGCTTATCGAGACCACCCAACCATAGGCCTAGATTCGCCATCCATCCTCTCGCTTCCCTCGAGAGAGTAGTTTTAGTTATCTAATTACCTACCACTTTAGGTTCAACATATAAAAACATCTTCTTTGAATTATCTCCTGATACAAATTTGTTACATGCTCTTAATTCACTACACAAAAACAAAGTAAAGAAATTCCTTCTTAATAGTTCCTTTCAAAAAAATACCTTTTACAAATATTTTCTTGTTTGAGTGTATTATTCTCTCCAGGTTTCATTCCCCAACTAGTATCGAAACTTCTAGGACACAGTCTGGAAATCGAAGGGTAGTTGGGAGTTTGTAAGAGCCTAAGGAGTTTGTGACCAGAGCCCCCTAGTATCCTCACCTCCTCTTGCTGAGTAGAGTTCCCTATGACAAGACCTTTCACATCATGATTGGTCTATTCTTATTAACGTGAAACAAAAGAGAAAAACCCCTTGGAGTAGGTTTTATTCATACTGGTCTTGGGGACGTCTAGCACCATTAGGAACACTATCTCAGTCGGTGTTCTATGCTGACTGAAATATTGCCTCTATTGGTGATCTGTACCAAGTCATCCATCTTTTAGCCTAATGATTTTAGAAAAGATCAGTATCTAGCTTGTAATCATGAACATCTTTATTTCGAACACATTATACTTAAACTTCTAATAGGTTTGTTTCCAAGACAAATCTTTTCTTTCCAAAAATTAATAACATTGGGACAAATTAGCATAAGTGGCAAAATAACTTTGAGACAAATTAGCATAAGTGGAAAAATAACTTCGAGACAAATTAGCATAAGTGGCAAAATAACTTCAAGACAAATTAGCATAAGTGGCAATACCTTCCAATAGTCTTTTTGGATTTCCTCTTCCTTGGAGATTAGTTTGGATTGAATTTAAGCAAGGATTTCATACTTGAGGATAACCCCCTTGGAGTTTCGTGGGTCTTTGCCCGCAATAAAAGCAAATATTGGTTAGTTTAATCACAAATAGTATCATTTGACAATTGCATCTCAAGGTCTCTTATATACCAAGGATTAGCGTCCGTGATTACCCATGAAAGATTTCCTTTGATCAACACAAAAATTAGGAATATTAAATATTTTAGGGACACAATACCTTCCAATGATGTTGATTAGGATCATCTTGTACAGACCCAAGTTACCCCTTGTAGTTCGTGGTTAAGAATTCCTCAAAGAAATTATATGTTGCTTAGGTTCATCTTGTACAGACCCAAGTTACCCCTTGGAGTTCGAGGTTAAGAATTCCTCAAAGAAATTATATGTAGGAATAGAATAAAATCTTATTTTAGGCATGTAGGTTCTATTGTCTATTCATGAGATAAAGACTTGCTAGCTATTTTTGTTTAAGAAAATTAGTACTTGACTTTGAATGGGTTTTGTGAAAGAGGGAATAGCCAACGACTAAGCACGGGGTCCAAATGGAAGGTGATGATTTTGATGAGAGGGTGGCTATGAGCTTATAAGTAATCACCTAATTCGATCACACCAGCTTGATCTTCAATTTTCTTGCATCATATCACAGATTTTAGCTCTAAAAATGGCACTTGATTGCAAAGATCCAATTTCAGTCTTTCTCTCTTCTTCCTCTCTCTCCTCCAATGGGATGTTCATGAGGGTATAGTTGTTCAAAGATGAGAGAGAGAGAGAGGCAGGGAAGAACTCCATATCTGTGAGCCTTTAGGCTCTCAATGTCTTTTCTTCATTGTTCAACATTAAACTAAAACACCCAATACAATGTATAGTACACTAGACTGACTAGACTGGCTAACTCTAGTCAAGTCACTAACTAACTACTAACCTGACTTATTAAATATAGTCACATGGAGACAGCTGTACACTAGCTATCACAGATGTCGGTTACACACAAAGACAAACTGACAGGTGGAGCTTGATTTCTAACACTCCCCCTCAAGCTCAAACCAAAAACTCAAACCATCTGCATCACTCCAAGTAGCTGTCTAAAGCGAATGAATTTATCTTTACCAAGTGATTTGGTAAAGATGTCTGCTACCTGGTCTTCAGTCTTCACATGCTCCAAGTCAATCTGATCTGCTAAAACCATTTCCTTGATGAAATGGTAGTGAACATCAATGTGTTTCGATCTTGCATGATAAACAGGATTGCTTGCTAACAAGACACTACTTAAATTATCATAGTATAGCCTTACTTTGCTGTCCAAGTGTATTCCCAAGTCATTCAGTAACTTCTGTAACCACATAGCTTCATAGGCCGCTAAGGCCACACCACGATACTCTACTTTCGTATTGGACAGTGCAACTGTAGGCTGTTTCTTACTCTGCATACTGATCATGCTACTACCCAATCCAAATGCATAGCCGCTGGTTGACCTCCTGTCATAAGTGCAACCAGCCCAGTCAGCATCAATATACCCCATCAAGTCAAGGGGATTCCCATATGCATAAAACAACCCATGATCTGTGGTACTCTTTACATATCTCAGAATTCTCCTGACTGCATCCAAGTGTGGTTTGCGAGGCTTCTGCATGAACTGACTGATCAGCCCCATAGCATAACTCAACTCAGGTCTAGTGATCGTGAGATAGATCAAGCTGCCTACCATCTGTCTGTACATGGTAACATTCTCAATCTCCGTCCCAACATCAATCTGCAGCTTGACATTCTGCTCTAAAGGCGTATCCATGGGCTTGCAATCAGCCATACCATATTTCTGTAACATGTCCTGAGCATATTGCTTTTGTAGCAGCCATATGCCTTGAGGTGTAGAGACAACCTCAATCCCGAAAAAATATTTCAGCTCTCCTAGGTCCTTGACCTTAAACTCAGCCTGTAAACATGTCTTTATTTCAGCAATCCTACTTTCATCATCTCCTGTAATGATCAAGTCATCAACATAGACAACTAGGAATACATAGCCACAATCTGTCTTCTTCACAAACAAACTATGATCAGCATCACCCAATCGGAAACCATGTTGCTGCAAATAACTGCTGATGCAAGCATTCCATGCTCTGGGTGCTTGTTTCAGCCCATATAATGCCTTTTTCAGCCAGCATACATGTTCTGGAAATTTTGGATGCACATAGCCTTTAGGCTATTCCATGTAAACTTCTTTCTGTAACTCTCCATTCAGAAAGGCGTTCTTTACGTCCATCTGCCATAGTTTCCAGCCTCTAACTACTGCCAAAGCAATCACAATTCTAACTATAGCCATCTTTGCTACAGGGCTGAAAGTCTCCTCATAATCAAGACTATACTGTTGCACATACCCTTTTGCAACCAGCTTGACCTTGTATCTTTTCAATGATCCATCTGATTTACATTTTACCTTATACACCCACTTGCAGCCAATAGGTGTTTTGCCCTCATGCAACTGTATCAAATCCCATGTGCCATTTTTAGCTAAAGCTGAATATTCCTCATCCATAGCAGCACGCCAATCCTCATCTGCAACTGCCTCATCAAACTTACTTGGTTCTCTAAAATATGTTACTTTCGTCATATAAGCATAATGGCAGGCTGAATATCCAGTGTAAGTTTATCTATCAAGAGGTCGTCTGACCCTCTCTGATCTCCTGAGCTGTGGCTCACTATGAGCTTGCCTCTCATGAGGTGGCACATAACGACTCTGCCTAGCACCTGGCATCATAACAGATGGAATCCCTAATTCACTGTCTAAGATGTCACTGCTAGATGACTCATAACCTGCAGTGAGTGGACTTGTTACTTCTTCAAAAACCTTTTCTTTTCCCTTATCTATTCTCCCCCTCACTGACATATCCATGTCAGTGAATGCAGCAATGTGACTACTCAATCATCCTGTCCAAGAACTCACTGTAGATGATACATCACCTATTTGACCACTCATGGAAGTACTCTCTCCACGAGTATTTTCAGCACCACTCATACTAGGTGAGCCATCAGTAGACACTGCAACAGGATTCCCATACCAGGATGCTAACTCATCAAATACCACATCTCTGCTTATGAGTGTCTCATGCATAGAGGGTACATAACACTTATAAGCTTTCCGTTCCTGTGCATATCCCAGAAACACACTCTTCACTACCTTAGGATCTAATTTCTTCCTCTTTTCATCTAGTATATGCACATATGCAATGCTACCAAATACCTTCAAGTGTGAAATATCAGGTTTATGACCATACAGCCTCTCATATGGAGTGGCATCATGAATCCCTATTGTAGGGGTTCGATTCAGTACATAGATAGCAGTCATCACTGCTTCAGCCCAATAACCATTTGGCAGACATTTCTCATTCAGCATAGCTCTAGCTGATTCCATTAGGATCGTGTTTTTCCTCTCTGCAACACCGTTTTGCTGCGGTGTATAGCTACAAGTAAGCTATCTTCTAATCCCATATTTAGCAAGATACATGTCAAAGTAATTAGAGACATATTCACCTCCTCCATCTGATCTCAAACATGATATGTAGCAACCCAACTCATTTTCTGCATGCTTCTTGAAGTCTTTGAATGCATCAAACACCATCTTTATGCTTCAAAATATAAAGCCAAGTGTACTGTTGAAATCATCAATAAATGAGACATAATACCATGCACCTCAAAATGAAGCATTATGTGAAGGACCCCAGACATCAGAGTGCACCAGCTGTAAAGGCCTAGTGCTATTTTTTACATGTCTCATGAACGGAAACCGTGCCTGCTTGCCAAACTGACATGTAGGGCATACATGACCAAAGTCATTATACTTGAATTTAGGTAATTCAAGTACTAATTCCTTCTGCTGCATAGATTTTAGCTTTTGTATATTGACATGTCCAATCCACTTGTCCCAAATCTCTACATCCCGAATGACACTCTCATCATGAGCAAACATGGTTGCCTTAAGTCCCGGAATGGTCGCATCCAAAGTAAACATCCTGCCATCCCTTTTGCCCTTGGCAATTAACTTGCAGCCATTTCCATACTCCTCAATGAAACATCCATCTTTGTTAAATCTTACTTGTAGATTCTGTTCTACCATTTGACCCATAGACAAAAGATTCTTTGTTATGGTCGGTACATGTAATACATCATGCAGGCCTTTCTTCTTGCCATCAGGCATCATGAGCGGAACAATCCCTTTATGCTTTATGTCATGTTGGGTGTCATCCCCAGTACATACATGACCATGTGTACCTGCAACCATCTCATCAAACCACTCTCCGTGCGGTGTCATGTGGTTTGACGCTCGAGAGTTAATGTACCATCTATCATCTCTATTATGTCTCGATGCATTTTTGTATACATGCTACATGGCAAATAGTCTATCAACTTGCTCATCATGAGCACCACTAGAAGATGCATAGTGCCCATGTTGTCTGCCCTTTGCCTTCATATCTTCCTGCTTCTTGTAGCAATCCTTTGCAATGTGCCCATACTTACCACAATAATGACAATCCTTGTCCTTGTTGGACAAATCAGATGACTGCCATGAACCAGATCCACCACCTCTACCTCGGGGTGATCTCCCCCTGCCTCTAAACCCGCTAGATCCACGCTGGCCTTGTGTATTTGCACCATGCCAATTACCCTGCTACTGCTATTGTCCATAAACATTACGAGTGTCACCATGACCTTGAAATGAACCATGACCTCTAAATCCTCTGCCATGCTGGCTAGAGTATAACACAGTGTCTCTACTCTGATATACACTGGAACCTGTATTCAAACCAAGCTTGACCTCCTCATGCAGCAACAAATCAACTATCTCTTCCCAGGTAGGGGGCTCTTCTCTAACAGAAATGGATGTGTCAAAATCTTTGTACTCTTTCCCTAATCCATTCAAGGCAATAGGAATCACATCATCTTCTGATACACTTGAGCCAATGGTAGCAAGTTGATCAGCTATGGTCTTAATCTCAGTGGTATACACTTGGATGCTCCCGCCATTCCTAGACATGTTGTTGAACTGCTATTTCAATTGGATCTTTCGTGCATGTGTCATGGTTCCATAATTTTTCATCAGTATGTCCCAAGCACCCTTCGAAGTCTCATATCTAGTGATTTAAATTACCATAGCATCAGATATACATAGAGAAAACCAATGCAGCACCTTGCATGCTCTCTCATTCCATAGTCTACGAGCTCTTTTCTGTTCATTAGTTGGATTCATTGCAGGCAATTCAGGAGCAGCCTCATCTCCTATACATAGATCCCAATAACCCCTGCCAACTAAAAAGTTCTTCATTTTGAATTTCCATAATGCAAAGTTCTTATTGTCTAACTTCTCTCCAACTATCTGAGTGATATTATCAGTCCCATATGCATTAGCCATGATGCAATAGACTGTCTGTCAGATGTTTAACTACCTGCAAACCAATAAGTATGAATGACCAAGTTCAGTCCACAATAGTTTATGACAGTTTTCTGCAACTAATTGTAGTAAAAAACTAGGGTATTTCAGCCCACTGATAACCCAAAATAGTCCCAAAACAAATGGTCTAACTCGTAGGTAGAATAGTCAATACATATGCTATGTATTTGCTTCAGTTTAAACTCCTACAACCTCACTGCCAAGGATCAAAGATGCAGTCTAAAACCTGTAGACTGTGTATAACTAGCAACAATTTCAAGTCCAAAAACAACATGCATACATGTCCCAAAACTTCCCAGATAGCTGCTAGTACATGTGTCAAGCCATACATAGGCATAGAAGCACAAAACAATGCATAACCAGCAAGTACAAGTGTTAACTAATTTGGTTGCAGGCTACAATCAACCAAAAATCAACATAACAAGCTTTAAGCAGCTCCAAAAATTCTTCAAATCATGTCATACATTCACTCTGAAGTGATAGGTTCAATACATGAGCATTTGAGTAGGCATAGACAACCTGTCTTCATTAATCACTGTTAAGGAATACATGACTATTCATAACCATGACTGTTCATAACCAGCCCAAGCACTGTCAAGGCAATTATTTCAAGTCCAGATGTGAGTATTCAGAAGCATCCAATGCTTTCCACAATCCTCCATACATTTAGCATGCATATGTTAGTTCATATAAGTGATAGAAGCTCCAAAGTGACATGTATTGCTTCAGCACGATTCAATGCTTGCTATTCACTATGTATGACAGTTTCCAGCCTGTCAATGACTTTCAAATCTGAGTGTTCTGAGCAAGAAATCTCAACTCCAAGACATTTGATCCAATGTATACATGCTTTGACACATTCTTGTGCTTTAAGGATACCTTCTGAGTGTAGCACAAAGATCCTGTATGTCAATAATGACTGAATGCATGCTATCCATTCATTTTCACAGCAGTTCAGAACTGATTATAGATCTGTGTCTGTTACTCCAGCTCATAACAGAGCTCCTACACAAGCATTTGCATCTTATACTCTTCAAGTACCTTCAAGAGTGAGCATTCATGCCTTATAGGTCTTGTCCAAGTGCCCCATTTGAGTTTCCACAGGTTGCAATCCACTCAGCTCTATAGGTGCAGTTCACACATATTCAGCAGGGGTTGCTGCTATACACAATGGCTGATCTGAGCCTATACAAGGCTTGCATAGGCTCAATAAGGCCTTTCAGACGCTCCAGCAGGGTCACCAATAGCCTCTTGACCAATGGCTAGTCTCCTTCAACAAAGCATACCTCTGTGTGACCAAAATAGTGAAAATGACAGTCAGTCCTCTTCTTTTTCCACCCCTTCAGGTCAGTCTTGAAGTCATCTTCTGCAATGCTCTACTCCACAGAGCCCAGTCTTGTGAGCGCTCTGATACCATGTTCAAAGATGAGAGAGAGAGAGTGTGTGAGACAGGGAAGAACTCCATATTCGTGAGCCTTTAGGCTCTCAATGTCTTTTCTTCATTGTTCAACATAACACTAAAACACCTAATACAATGTATAGTAAACTAGACTGACTAGACTGGCTAACTCTAGTCAAGTCACTGACTAACTACTAACCCGACTTATTAAATGTAGTCACATGGAGACAGCTGTACACTAGCTGTCACAGATGTCGGTTACACACAAAGACAAACTAACGGGTGGAGCTTGATTTCTAACAATAGTTTGGAAGAGCTCAATATGGAGACCGATTATTCTACTTGAACCAGATTGGTATGAGATCATGCCAACACTAAAAAGTGATGACCACTTCTATCTAGAGATCTGTGTAGGTCCAGTGGCTATCCTAAATAAATAAAATCTTGAGACTCGAAACCTGAAAAATGGTGATAAGCCTCTTTTTTATAGAAAGTCGAACTCTTTTTTATAGTTCATGGTGCAAATCTTGTTCATATGTGATGAAATTTTTTTTGAAGCCTTGTTGTGATGTGTTTGAGAACTGTGAAACATAAAATATAGAACCCGTGTCCATGCATGTGAGTTATTGATTTTTGAAACCCCCAAATGCATGTTTAAAGTGAAATATATATACTATAGTGAAATCATGAAAGGGATGTTTGTGTACATACACATTGATTGACTTAAGTTTACTTATTTGAGCGCATATGCCATTCACCTTGCATTTGCATTTTCCTATATGGTATTAAGAGAACTATATCCTAGACACATAGCACTTGATTTTGAATTATTGACCCACGTTGTGAGTGTAAGGTTCCTTAAGCTGTAGGTCTAGTGTTGTTGTTTCCTTTGGGGACTGATGTGGTAAGGATTATATTATGCCCTAAAACGTTTTATCAAAAGAGATGATGATGTTACATATGTTCTATATGTTGAAGTGCCACATAGTGGGGCTAATCCTCCCTAGGGTGTAAGAGAGCCATAGTGGGGCCACATTGATAAGCAGGGGGGGGGGGGGGGGGTGATCCCTTCATTTGTGTTACGAGGTGATAATCACCAATATGTTTGGGTACTTCTTTTTCTTGGAGTGAGGAAGGGCATCACGTTAGACTAAAATTTAGAGATTGTATCTACAAACACGTTCTTTGGATAAATCAGTTCATAGTGTCTATACGCTCATGGCCGCCGCAAAGCCATGGGGTTGTTTAGGTGAGTGTAGGAGGCCCACGGCTAGAGCCGTAGAGCTAGTGTCGAGCCCATTTTTGGTCTCGACACTTATCCATGTATGCATAGTGATGAACTACATAGCTATCATATGTCAATCATTGCTTTGGATTTCTTACTCTACTTGATATGCATGGACTTGGATCACTACTAGATGCTTTAGCATCCTCTTGTGCCTTTCACACACCAGGTGTTTTAATAGATGGAATCTGAAACTCCTCATCCTAAAGCTCTACTCAAAGCCATCTAAATGAACATTAACATGAGAGAAACATGATGATACATCTGTCATAATACCAGACTTTCCAACTTTCTCTTTATCTTTTCTTAACATTTTTTATGTACTTGGTGGAGTAACCTATGACCTCAATTTGTCACTCCAAGGTCTATCAACAAAACCATGACTAGGAGACTCTTGTGGTCCACTCAATGTCTATGAGTGTTGACTTGTTTTTTGCATAGCTACACTCTTATACTGATCAACCCCAACTACATTCTACACATTATCATGCTAGCTACTCATTTCATAAAAAATAATATCTTCTAACTCTCAACTCATGTATAACAAGGGTATAACATCTATATCCCTTCTACTTAAGAGAATATCCAACAAATGCACATTGTTTTGCTTTGGGATCTAATCTACTATGCAATTCATTAAGAATATGTACATAAGTAATAGATCCAAATGCTTTCAAATGGGATAGATTTGGATTTCTACTCGTAAACTTCTCTTCAAGCTCCATACCATGTACAATAGTAGTGGGTATCCTATTCATAATGTATATAGTATTAGCAACTACTTTAGCCCAATAGTAATGAGGCAACTTTCTTTCCGACATCAATGCATGAGTCACCTCTGCAATATAATTGTTTTTCCACCCAACAACTCCATTTTGCTACAAAGTATATATACATGTATACTGCCTCCCTATACCATTTTTTTGCTTAAAATTAGAAAACTCATTGGAGAGATATTCTCCCCCTCCATCTAATCTTAGGCATTTAATATGCAGCCATCTCTCCTTCTCAACCAAATCCTTAGAGCTTTTAAAGTGAGTGAACATCTCACTTTTCTCATACATGAAGTAAACCCATACTTTACAAGTATTATCATCAATGAAGGAAATATAATGCCTACAAACTGTAACATGCTCGCCTATCGGTTGTCTATGCATGTTTTTAGTGGTCCATTGAGAGCTTCCCAACACTCCCATGGAATGTTATGGGGTTTGTCGTCTAGGGTTTCTTGAGTCCACCTCGCAACGGAACCTTCACGGCCAAACCCATTAGGATCAACCTAAAATTAGGGTTCCTAGTGGACAAGGTCTCCTAACAGCAATCTAGCATCAGGACTTGGATATCCTACTTTATGCAAAGGTACCCAATCCAAAGTAGACCCATGTCGCACTTGGTTCAAAGAGAATGGAAAACGAGAGGGATGCTCAATTCAGCCTCTCTGCCCATAGGACATAGTCCCATTCCAGTCCCCTAAAATAGCATGAATTGGGTTCCAACCTAACAATACCTAAAGGTTTTATGACTGTAGAACCTTGTGAGAAGCCTCCAAGTCGAACCACCCTTCCATTGGATGGACCCATCGGGGGTTCCGCCCACCCGCTTCCCTCAATAGGCATTCTTTAGTTATCTAATTAGATCCTACCACATTTATGTGTGACACTTAAAATCAGCTTCTTTAATCAAGCCTTTTAAGGAACAGGGTTCTCATTTGCATAACTTATAGCATTGGCACGAGAACAGGTTAGACAAGCTCCTTGGGAGTAAACTTTATATTAGCATTTTAACTCAGGTACAAGTTTTATCCAAAAAATGACAATTCTTGCAATCCGTGAGGATGCATCTTATTTCCTCCAAGTTTGTGCCCTTGCACTAGTAACATGGCCTCGAGAATCCATCTTGAGTCACGTAGATCATTTGAGTAGGACTTGAAGGCAGGGAATTTACAGCTAGAGTCCCCCTGGCATCCAAGTATCCTCGTACATTCAAACTAACCCACGAAGAAACCTCTCATGGCGAGTTCAGTCCACGTTCCTCTCACGATTATTTAGAACCCCCTTGGATAGGGTTAGCGGCTAGTTGGGGGTGGTTTGATGCACCCTCCATGAATTTGATGTGATTCATTGTTCCAATTTCTTTTGTGAGTTTGGGGTCATACAACCCTTTCACAGACAGTGTTCCTAAATTTACAAGCACAAACAATAATCAAGGTGAGTGCTTGGGATATCTACTAAGGTGGAGTTCCTATTCTTGAATGCTTAGCGTTCACCCTTCTTGGGTCTTTCTTGCCTTGGTGTCAATTGCCATGGCCTTCTAAGGACTAGAGAGAAGCCTCATTTCGACCTCATTCCTATGTGATATGAGCAAGCAATTATGCTATTGGATTTATATCCAATAGTTTTCCAATGGTAGCTACTCTAATTTGTTGGCCCTTAGTCCAGGGTTCTTGTCTTGGGATCACATGTCTTAAATAATTCAATCTAGGATTTTAATTTGTTATTTGGTAACCATTTTTCTCCTTAGAACCTTATCGGGGTTTCTAAGTTTATTGTGGGGTTTCACTCCCTTAAGAATTCGTGACAAAAACTTTTGTTCATTCCTTCCGCAAGTCAAGAGCCCTTTTGCAATCCTTAAATTCTTGCCAGCATCGAATGTCACATGGTAAATGGTCATTCTTTCGTGTCGAAAAGGCATTTGAATTTTCTTTTATTAGCTTCAAGTTGTATCATAATTTAAAATGATATCTCCAAGGGAGTTTTGGACTTATCACGGCTAGCCGTTAGGATGATGGAGACCAATGAGTGTGTTTACTTGACTTTAAGTCAACATATGATTGTAACAATAATTTGACTTATTTACAATTAAATCCTAACTAAGTCAAATTAAACCCTAGCCTTACTTATCATATATGGTTTCATTTACCAAATTGCCTCTTGCAATTAAGTTTAGCAATTCACATACGCATCTTAAATCTATCTTTTAAGATGAATCCCTATTATGTAGTGCAACCGACACTGTCCACACAAATCTAGATGCAAGTCTTTCTTGAGTTCATGATACAATGCGGGATTCCCATTCATGAAAATTCCTTCCGATGAATTTATGCAAATCATAAAGTGTCACCTAAGTATTTAAGTGTGAATGTACATGAGTTCATTCTACCTAACATAAATGTGAGTTGATTCACTCTAATGGTCTATAGGGTGCAATCAACTTACACTGTATATTTATATACATTGGCGACCTAAGATGCACTTGCAAAAATTCAAACCTAATAGTCAGCTTAATATTGTAACAACCCATAGATGCTTAATCGACTTGTGGCAAATCATGGTCATTAAGCCTTTACAACTACCTTTCCAGTTAAGCAATTTACATGATGCAAAAGTATGATTTCTTTTTACAATGATTATGCTTTACTGTTCTGTTCATAGGACTAGACATCGTAACGGTACCTAGTTTTGGAGTGTCGAATTAGCATTTAAACCCGAAAACCCATTTGTGTTAGCAGTGACATCAGTATCTGATCCTCCTTTTGTGGTTGCGGCTTTTCCAGTTACTTGGGAGAGTTTGCACTTCGGGGCCATTTCGGAGCTTGAAATGTAGGCCTTCTCTTCTCTTGAAGCACTCCTTTGTGCCAGACTTTTCCTACACTTTGCCTTGACTCCTGCAACCTTTTTCCAAGTAGAGGGGTAGTTGATAGAGAGATCACGGAAATCGTGATGGGGAGAGAGGATACTAGAAGCTCCGTCCAAGAGAGGAAATTTCCTTGAGCCTCTTCTCTCTCTCTCTCTCTCTCTCTCTCTCTCTAAGATTCCCCTTCCCTCTCCCTCTCTCCTTTTGAGATATCGAGCTCCACTCATGATATGCCAGGGTGATCGTTGTGCATTTATGTCACCGACTTGTTAGTTGTAGATGTGGTTGGTACACTGCCCATGAATAATAGCTAGATGACAGCTATCCTTATCTACTCTAGTTCGTGGTTCAGTTAGTATGCCACCTTAGTTAGTTGAGTTTGGTTTGAGACCCATATATAGGGTTCTTCTATTTCTTTGTACTAGAGTTCTTTTTGGCTTACACAACTAAGAAGAGGAAAATTGTTTTCAGCCTCCACCTTTGTGTGTATTCCCCCATTGTGCAAGTGAGAAAGCTACAAGTGAGACTCCTTCCTTCTCTCCCACAATCTTGACATGGTATCAGAGCCTGGTTCATGGTAAGGAGGTCAAGAAAGCAAACCAAGTTCGCGGTGTTCGGGTAAGAGGAACAGTGTTGCTTTCATTTTTCAAGTTTGGGAGCAAGTCTCTGTAGGTAGCTCAGCCGAAAAGTGCCTGAGTGCATTGTCTCAGATTGAGATGCCCTTCGCGGTATAGCAGGAGGGCAGTATATGCTGCGAGATAGGGCTTTAGCTCGTAGTCGCCCTATTTTTTTGATTTGAGACCATTTCGGGGCCTGTTTTGGAGGCGGAAGTTTTATGCACGCACTCAGGAAAAGGCCCTATTTTTTTTGCTATGCGACCACTGTTCTACAGGTCGGTGAAAAGTTACCGTAGAAATTGCATCGTATGTCTGTGCGTAGAGACATTGGGAGTTACAGAATCATCCTTGTTGCCTGTTGATGCAAAATCGTCACTAGGAGTGACTGTGTGGTTAAATACCACTTTCGTCAATTTTGCAGATTTGCCCTTGTGAGGCTGAAGCTGTGTTTTTTGTAGTGACAGAATTTTTTGCAGTGTTTTGTAATGGCTTCTGATTCTCTTTCACAGATTGTCACTGAAAAGCTTGACAAGAACAACTTCCAAGCATGGAAGTTTAGAATGACGAATTTTCTTATGGGAAAAGGATATTGGAAATTTGTTGCAGGAAATGAAAAAGAACCAGTTCTTCCTGATGTTCCCAATCAACAGCAAATGCAGGCATTTAAAGGATGGCATGAGAGAGCCAGAAAAGTTATGTACTGGCTGTCTATCAGTATTTCAGACTCTATGATTGTGCATATTCAGGATGCAAGTACGCCAAAGGAGGCATGGGATACTTTGTCAAAAATGTATAGCACAAATATGCAAGCCAGGAAAATGCAACTCAAGCAAGAGTTGCACAATGTGCAAAGAGAAAGTATGAGCATCAATGACTACCACATGAAGGTGAAGAGGATTGCAGATGCACTTGCTTCCATTGGGTCGCTAGTGGAAGATGATGATTTAGTTTTAGTGACCTTGAATGGTCTAGGAAAGGATTATGCATAGTTTCGGACATCCATTTCCGTCCGTGAAAGATTTCCTGATTTTGAGGAGTTGATTGCTCTTCTAATTTCTGAGGAGCAGAGAAATAGTGGTGCATCTTCTTCAGGAGGAACCTCAAAAGAAACTATCTTCTACTCAAATGCTGGAAGAGGTAGAGGCAGAGGTAGAGGAGCCGATCTGGAGGCCGTGGTAGAAATCAGAATATGCAGCAAACTCAAGAAAACCAGTCCGATGGAGGAGGACATGGTAACTCTAGAGGCAGGGGGAGCCAAAGAGGTCGTGGTGGATGGAAAAGAGGCCAAAATGCAAACAGCAATGTTGAATGCTACTACTATGGTAAAATGGGTCATATGGCTAAAGACTGCTATAAAAAGCAGAATGACATCATGAATGGAAAATTGCAACAAGGGAATTATGCATCTTCTAGTAGACAGGGTGATGACAGAAATGAGAATTTTTTTATGGTGCAACACATGAACAATTTTGTGACAAGTGCAGAAGAAAGCAACTAAGTGTGGTATGTTGACTCAGGTGCGTCAAACCACATGACAGGCCATGAAGAATGGATGCAAGATTCAAGGAAAATAAAAAAACTAGGATTTGTGGAGACTGATGATGATACTGCACATCCTATTGTGCAGATTGGAAAATTTCCTTTGTCCATGCAGGATGGGAAAAAGAAATACCTGTCAGATGTATTTCATGTCCCGAATATCACCAAGAATCTGGTTTATGTTGGTCAAATGGTTGAGCAGGGCTTGCAAATCATATTTAATCCCCATGGATGCTTTGTTGAAGATATGAAAAATAAAGGTCGCTTGATAGCAAAAGGAAAGAAGAAGGGTAGAATGTTTACGTTGGATGCAGACATGCCTGAATTGAGTGCAACAATGTTTGCACATGGAACCGGTGTAGTTGCAGATATTGATATTTGGCATAAACACATTGGTCATGTTAATGTATAGCGACTTAAATCAATGCAGGACCAAAATATTATTGTAGGATTGCCTAAATTCAAGGCTGCAAAAATGCATAAGGTATGTGAAGCCTGTCAATTTGGAAAATAGGCAAGGAAACCATTTCCTAGACATGTTCAAGAGAGTAGAAGCCATTGGAATTAATCCACTCTGATGTGTGGACTACTAAAGCTACATCTATTGGAGGCTGTCATTATTTTGTCACTTTTATTGATGAATATAATGAAAAAGTGTGGGTGTATTTTGTAAAAAGAAAAGTGAAGTGTTTGGGCATTTCAAATCTCTTAAAGCTATGGTTAAAAAAGAAACAAGTCTGCAAATAAAATGCCTAAGGTCAGATGGAGGGGGAGAGTACCTCTCAAATGAGTTTGCAAGGTTCCTACAGGAGCATGGCATAAAGCAGCAATATTCATGTAGTCATATCCCACAACAAAATGGAATTGTAGAAAGGAAAAACAGGCATATTGGAGAGGTATCTCGTGCCATGCTCAACGAAAAAGACTGGTCAGATTTTTACTGGGCTGAGGTAGTTGCTACAGCAGTCTACATAATGAACATGACTCCCACTCCAGCAATACATGGGATGACTCCAGAGGAGAGGTATACTGGTAGGAAACCAGATATTTCTCATTTGAAAATTTTTGGTTGCATTGCTTATGTTCATGTGCCAGGTGAGTTGAGATCCAAGTTGGATCCAAAAGCTGAGAAGTGCATCTTTATTGGTTACTCTCTGTATAGCAGAAAGGGTATAGATGCTATAACCCTTTTATTCGTAAGTTTACAGTGAGCAGAGATGTTGTCTTTGATGAGATGAGTAGTTAGTATAAACCAGTAAATGTGATTGATAATGTAGATGCACAAAATGATAATGTTGCACAGAATTCACAGTAGCAGTCACAAGATATTAGTGGACCTGGAGTGTCCTCTAGCAGTGGTTCACATTCTTTGCCATGGATAGGCAGATTGAGATCAGGAGAATCTCCTCAAAGTAATGCAGATAGTGGTATGCAAGTATCACGAAAAGGAAAAGAGAAGGTAGATCAGTCCATGTTTGATGTGAATGCAGGTCACTCTTATGTGGATGGTGGACCCAGTGGCTCAGAACAGAGCATTGATGATGAGTTGGGTATTCCATCTGTTGTTACACCGGGAGTAAGGAAGATCAGGGATGTTTTCAGAGCATCTGGAAGTGAGCCTACTTTGCGCAGGTCTATCAGAGCTAGGTATCCTGTGGATAGGCTGAAATATGATGGATTTATAGCCATTCACTATGCCTATATAGTCAAAGTGATACAGGAACTAGAACCCACTTCTTTTGAGCAAGCCATGGGAAACAAAAAATGGGAGAAAGCCATGGATGAAGAAATGGATGCCTTGGAAGCAAATGCTACATGGGAATTGGTACATTTGCCTAAATATAAGAATGCAATTGGTTGTAAGTGGGTTTATAAGGTAAAACACAATGCAGATGGTTTTGTGAGTAGTCAAGGGGTATGCACAAACATATGGCATTGATTATGAAGAAACATTCAGTCTGATTGCAAGGATGGCAACCATAAGGGGTATAGCTGCATCAAAGGGATGGTCTTTACATTAGATGGATGTAAAGAATGCCTTCTTGCATGGTGATTTGCAAGAAGAGGTCTATATGGAGCAGCCACCAGGTTATGTGCATGTTGTTCATCCTGAGTTTGTTTGCAGGTTGAAGAAAGCCTTGTATGGCTTGAAGCAAGCACCTAGAGCATGGTCTGACAAGATAGGATAGTATCTTGTCACTATTGGCTTTCAAATTTCCAAGGCTGATTTCTCACTTTATGTGAGAAAAACAAAGAAAGGTATTACGCTGCTTGTCATTTATGTTTATGATTTGATTATCATAGGTGATAGTGATAAAGATATCCCTCATGTGAAAATGCTATTGAAGCAGAAGTTTGAGATGAAGGATTTGGGAGAGCTGCGTTATTTCTTGGGCATTGAGGTGATAAGATCACCAAGTGGGATATGGCTCTTGGAGAGGTAGTATGGATTGGACATGCTGTCCAAATATGGGATGACAGCCTGTAAGCCTATTTCAGTTCCTTTCGAGTAGAATGTGAAGCTGAGCTCAGATGCAGGTGAGCTTCTGGAAGACCCTACTATGTACAGGCGCATAGTAGGAAGTTTGATTTATATGACTATTACCATGCCAGCTTTGAGCTATGCTGTTGGATTGGTAAGTCAGTTTATGCAGGCTCCAAGGAAACCGCATTTGGATACGGCTAGACGCATACTCAGGTATGTGAAGTCCACATTGCAGTATGGACTATTTTATGAGACTGGGGTTCAGATACAGTTGCATGGATACACTGATGTTGACTGGGCTGGTAGTATTTTTGATAGATGATCTACCAGTGGATATGTGTTCTCTTTTGGGAGTGCTGTAGTCACTTGGAGCAACAAGAAATAGCCTACATTTGCCTTATCGAGCACAGAGGTTGAGTACAGGGGTGTAGCAATGGCTACATGTGAGGTAGCTTGGTTGCATAAGCTACTTTATGATATACATCAGCCTACAGATGGGCCAATTGTCATTTATTGTGACAACATGAGTAGTATACACTTGGCAAATAATCCAGTATATCATGCTAGAACAAATCACATTGAGGTGCATTATCACTATGTGCGGGAGAGGGTTTTATTAGGTCTTATTGATCTAGAATATGTCAGCACAGAGGATCAAGTAGCTGACATATTCACGAAGGCATTGGGCGCAGAGAAGCAGCGCAAGTTCAAAGACCTGCTTGGTGTGCAGGAATTGGGATTGAGCTCGAGGGGGAGTGTTGAGATATTGAGCTCCACTCGTGATATGCCAGGGTGACCGTTGTGCATTTATGTCACCGACTTGTTAGTTGCAGATGCGGTTGGTACACCGCCCATGAATAATAGCTAGATGACAGCTATCCTTATCTGCTCTAGTTCGTGGTTCAGTTAGTATGCCACCTTAGTTAGTTGAGTTTGGTTTGAGACCCATATATAGGGTTCTTCTATTTCTTTGTACTAGAGTTCTTTTTGGCTTACACAACTAAGAAGAGGAAAACTATTTTCAGCCTCCACCTTTGTGTGTATTCCCCCATTGTGCAAGTGAGAAAGCAAGTGAGACTCCTTCCTTCTCTCCCACAATCTTGACATCTCCCTCTCTCTCTCTTTCTCACCCTTTCTCAAACTAGCACCAGGGGGGAAGAAGAAACTATCATGCCCTTGCTTAAGGAGGGGGTAAGTTTTATAGGGGAAAGAAGGGTATTATTTTTGGGGGGGAGGGGGGGGGGGGTTTGGAGGTGGCACACATGTGCCCCTCCTCCCCATTATCATCGTCGTCCTCAGCTTCATCATCGTTCCTATCATCATCAACATCCTCATTGCCATCGACTCACTCCCTGTCGTCTCATCAACTGTTACTGCAACTCCACCATCATCGTCATCTCCTTCACCTAATATTACTGCTCCCCTTTCCTGCACCAGTTGGCGGCGTCGACAGGGGGCGTTAAAAAAAATCGTTTAAATTTAATTTTAAGGAGGGGTCCTCACTGCCCATGGAAATATTACATCCTTCCCCCCTTAAGGAATTGAGATGTCCTCATCTCGAAAGAAATTGGGGGTATTGTTGGTTGAGAGTACTCTCATCAATCCATGTGGCATCTTCTTCTAGATAGTCCTTCCACTGGATGAGGTACTCTTTGAGGGTTCTACTCAATCTCTTTTCTCGAATGTCTAAGATTTTATCTGGCTAGATCTCAAAGACTCCTTGGCTTGGCATTACAACTTGTTGATCATTGAGCACATGGCTAGGATTGGATACATATTTCTTTAGTAGGCTAACATGAAATACATCGTGAACCTTTACATTCTCAAGGAGTTGGAGTTTGTAGGCATTGGGCCCTAGGCACTTGAGGATCCTGTAGGGTCCGCAATACCTTGGACTCCATTTCTTAAATTCTCCCAATGATAAGGAACTCTTCTTGGGTCGTACACACGAATAAAAACTATATATCCCTCATTGAAGAGTCGCTCTTGTCTATTTAGATCTGCATAGGATTTCTGTCTATCCCTGGCAACTCTAATGTCTTGTCTGATGGCCTTGATTTTCTCATCAATTTCCTCAAGAATTTTCTTGGAAGGTTCTATCCTTAAGACTGGATCTGAAAAGTTCAATGGAGTACAGAAATCATGCCCATACAATGCTTGAAAAGGTGTCATTTGAATGCTTTGTTGTTAGGAAGCATTATAGGCAAACTCTACCAATGGTAGATATTGGATCCATTTCTAGGGTTCACGACAACAATATGCTCTAAGGATATCTTCAATGACTTGGTTGACCCTCTCCGTTTGGCCATCAGTTTGAGGGTGATAGGCTGTACTAAAATAGAGTTGAGTCCCAATGGCCTTGAATATCCCTCTCCAAAAGTGAGATGTGAAGAGGGAATTGCGGTCACTAATGATCCTTCTAGGCAACCCATGGAGTCTAAATATCTCTTTGATGAACAATTTGGCAATATCTCAAGCTTTATAGTTTGTCTTGACTGGAATGAGGTGTGCAACCATTGTGAGCATGTCTACTATAACCATAATTGAATTGTATCCTCCTTGAGCTGAGGGTAACCCAACAACAAAGTCCATACCGAATGATAAATTTCCACTTCATTTGGAGAATGTCAAGAGGTTGCATCTTCTTAGGCATCTTGACATGTTCGGCCTTAATGCGTTGGCAAGATGAACATTCCTTGACATATTTGAGCATGTCTCCCTTAAGCCTTTCCCAACAATGGTAGCTCTTTCTAACCGTGTTGAGGGTCTTGACATATCCAGGATGGCCTGAAAAGGGGGAGTCATGTGGTTCCCAAAGTATTCTTTGTTAAGTTTCTTGCTTGAGGGTATGTATAATCTTGTCCTAAAATAGACAAGTCCCTCATTGATAGAAAATTCTTGACACTTGACCTTAAGTCTAGGGTTTTGGTCCTTTTCCAAAATCTCCTCCAACATCTTCAAATATTCAGGGTCATGTCTAGCTTCCTCCTTAGCTAATTCAAGGATAAGGTTGCTAGGAATTGACACCATAGTTGCTAATGATTCTGCCATTGAGGGTTCCACCATGATAAGAGAGTTGAGGAACGCCTTGAGACTTAAGGCATCAATGACCACATTCTCTTTAGTGGGTCAATACCTGATCTCAAAGTCATATTCTTTCAGAACCTCAATGTAACGATGTTGCCTCATATTGAGGTTACTTTGGGTGAAGATCAATTTAAGGCTCTTATGGTTTTTGACCAAAGAGAACTTGTTGCCAAGCAAATAGTGTCACCAAAGCTTGAGAACGTGAATAACTACTAATAGCTCCAGGTCATGGGTAGC
Source organism: Lygodium microphyllum (assembly GCF_053477565.2). Lineage (NCBI taxonomy): Eukaryota > Viridiplantae > Streptophyta > Polypodiopsida > Schizaeales > Lygodiaceae > Lygodium > Lygodium microphyllum. The sequence continues at coordinate 24,213,759 of NC_141135.1, read as the reverse complement.
ATAATTCCTTTCATGATTTTTTAGCTTTCTCTAAGAATATGCTATAGGATGACCTTCTTGCATTAGTACATAGCCTAGTGCAAGTGAGCTATCATCTATAACAACTTCAAATTCCTTGCTCAAGTCAGGAAGTTTTAGAGTTGGTGTTGTCACTAAGCTATGCTTGAGTTGATCAGAACTTAATTGTTCGATGGACGTCTGCACTATGGCAACTTGCTTTTTTAGTAGATTTGTGAGGGGCCCTGCAATTAAGGCATAGTCCTTGTACCAACGTGTTAATCCAAGAAAACTATCCACCTCTTTGACAGTAGTTGGTGGAGGCCACTCTTGGACATCCTTAACCTTTGTAGGGTCTACAGATATTCCTTCCTCTGACATAATAAACCCTAGATATTTGATCTAACTTTTGAGGAAGGCACACTTTTTCTTCTTAGCATAGAGCTTTTGTGTCCTCATGGTCTCAAGGATGATGCAAACTTGGGGTTCATGATTCTCCTCTTCCTTGGAATAAACCAAGGTGTCATCAAAGAAGACAAGTACAAAATCATCAAGATATGGTCGAAAAATATCATGCATTAGCTTGTTAAAGGTGGTAGGGGAATTAGTCAATCCAAAAGACATTACTGTGAATTCAAAATGACCATATCTGGTGTTGAATGACGTCTTAGGAATATCCTCTTCCTTGACGTGGATCTGGTAGTATCCTGACCTCAAATCAATCTTGGAGAAGATTTTTGCTCCCTCCAATCGATCAAGTAACTCGTCTATCCTTGGGATAGGATATTTATTCTTGATAGTTACTTGGTTTAGGCCTCTATAATCGATGCAAAGGTGAAGTGTACTATCCTTCTTCTTTTGGAACAAGACTAGAGTCCCCCCAAGAAGAACTGCTAGGGTGTATGTATCCTTGGTCCAATAGTTGTTTGAGTTGTTCCTTTAACTTAATAGCTTCAAGAATGGACATCTTGTAGGGCCTTTTTGCAACTGGTGTAGCTCTTGATATTAGCTTAATCTCATGATCCACTTCCCTAGGTGGTGGTAGTTCTGTCAATTCTTCTGGGAACACATCCGCACACTCTTTTAGCCATGATGGTTCTTCATTGGAGTCCTCTACTTGTTCCGATTTGTTTAGCTTGATCAGATAGTTGAGTAATCCTAAGAGTTTTAAATTTCTTACCTTGGTAATCTGATGGTGTTTGGATCATTGAGAATTGGCAGTTCCGGTGACCCCTTTTTATGGAGAGCGGCATGAACGGATGCCCTCTCAATCTCAGCTTGCATGGTGGGTCTTCTTCTTTGTTGATTCCCTTCATGGAGATATTAGAATTTTTTGCCCTTCCCATTGCTACACTACCGTGGCCACGGGTAGCTTTGGCTTGGCCACTAAATTTTCCTTGACAACGATCTTTGCCAAGTTTGGGAGATTCCCTTTTGAAGTGCCTAGGTTTTTCGTAGTGCAAACATTGCAAGATTTGGTCATTTCTTTGAGTGGGAATAAAGTCACCGATTGCATTTGACCTCGGCTTCTTCCGTTGTATCCTTGCGCCCTTTTAAATTGAGCTTTCAACATCCCTGGATTTTGGTCTTTGTGAGACTAGGGTATTTTATTCTTGAACTTTTGCTGGAATTCTTGGGCAATAGGTCCCGCTCTTATCAATGCATCTTGTAAATCTGAAGGACGTATTGATTCCAATCGAGTGTTCATTGGTGGATTCCAATATGAGACTAGGGTATTTTATTCTTGAACTTTGGCTGGACTTCTTGGGTGATAGGTCCTGCTCTTATCAATGCATCTTGTAAATCTCAAGGACGTATTGATTCCAATCGAGTGTTCATTGGTGGATTCAGCCCATCACAAAACTTTAAGACTTCTTGGGGAATACTCATTGTCGGGGCATATTTTAACAAGGAGACAAATTTCTAGTAGTATAGCTCCAGAGACAGGCCCAACTATTTCAACTTGATGAACTCATTCATCTTATGAGTTCTATATGCAGGTGACATGTACCTTCCCTGCATTGCTTCCTTTAGCTTATCCCAAGTTATTATGCTTTCTGTGGTTGCTTGGTCTTTACACCATTGCTTCCACCAAAGCCTAGCTTCACTAGTAAGTTTGAGCTTGGCAATCATAGCTTGGGTTACAGGTGTTGTTCCTACTGCACTGAAGTAATCCTCCATGGATTCAATCCATGCTTTGGCATCGACTTCAATAGTCTTCCCTTTTCCGTCAAATTCGTGCCTCCATTGGGCTTAATGCGAAAATAAGATTCTGGTTCTGCGCTTGGGGTTGTATCTGGTTTTCAATTAAAACCTTCGCATTAAGATTTCATTTACACATCTCTTCACAACTTATCTCAATACGCACATTATTTTTCATCAATACTATACAACAAATCAAATGAACATAAAATTCTTATTTATCCATAAATAATTATAAGCCTCAAGTACAATTATTTTGGAATAGATAGAGATTGGCTAGAATGATTTTCCTTCCAAGAGATACATCAACACTAGGTTAATAGTTCCCTATTGGATTCAGCTACAAGGACAGAATAGTATTATGGATTTGGGGAATGGATTCTCAAGAATTAGTAAGTCATGGGAAGTTCAAGAAATCCCTATTTTTTTATAGCCATGACATTTGTTTCGCTCCATTACTTTAATTTTGTTTGTTGGCAAGACTTTGACCACCTCCTCATAGATGTAGCGAGTCTATTCTACTTATCAGAATCCAATGTGTAGGATTGAGTTCACACGTGCCTCATGGAAGATGAATAGCTTGATGATCTTCAAGTCTTCCAACCATTTTAGCCTCTTCAGATTGTTTTGAATATAGGCGAGTCAGTTGGCATTTATGTAGCAATAACCCGCGCTCCAAGTCCAATGACTTTCCACATACATTGGTGAAGGGTTGTAGAGTCGATCACGGATCCCCATCATGTTGGATCATCTACGATAACTTCAAGAGTTCATAGTCGTCTTGAACATGATATGAAATATGAGGAACCTGCTCCATGCCTCGTAGGTCTAGAAGCAGCAACAATCCACAAGTGAGTGAAAGAAAAAGCATTTTCTAGTGAAAACATCACTTCACTCTTTTCGATTTATTCCTATCCTAATTGTTTTATTCAATAGTTTGCTCTAATGCTAACTATAACGTGTCTGCCTATCGCTTCACTTGCACATTTTTAGTGGTCTATCAATCTAAGCGATGCTATCCAACACTCCCATGGAATGTGAGGGGCTTTTTCACCTAGGGTTTCTCGAATTCGCCTCACAACAAAACGTTCCCAGCCGAACCCACTAGGATTGACCTGAAATTAGGGTTCCTAGTGGACAAGGTCTCTTGATAGCATTCTAGCATTGGGACTTGGATATCCTACTTTACGTAGAGGTACCCAAGACAAAGCAGACCCATGTTACATTTCATTCAAAGAGAATGGAAAATGAGAGGGATACGCCGCTGAACCTCTCTACCCATAGGGCATAGTGCCATTCTGGTCCCCTAAAATGGCATGAAGTATGTTCTAACCTAACAATACCTGAAGGTCGTATGATTGTAGAACCTTGTGAGAAGTCTCCCAGTCCTCTAAGATCACCCTTTTGTGTAGAACAGACCCATCGGGGGTTCTACCCACCCCCTTCCCTCAATAGACATTCTTTAGTTATCTAATTAGATCCTGTTGAGATGACAAGCTCAATACATGCAGGCATTAATGATGGACCGCGTGGTTAGATGGGTCCACACGTCTACACTTAGCACGTCGATGGTCATTATGACTCTCACATGGCCACTGACTCATTACTTATTATATTCAGGTTGTTACACCTATTTACAACTGGCATAGTTATAGCACCAGTCGACTAGTGTAGTCGATTATGCATTGTTTGACTTAGTAGGCCACTTTCCTTTATGTTGTACCTTATCTATACTTTGTGTACATTGTAAAGTGTGTGGAAGAAGAAGAAGAAACCAACAAGAAAACGTTTTGGCCTTCATCTCTCTTCTTGTCTCTTGAGTGAGCTTCTCCTTGTGCATTCTCTATGTGTTCGGCGCAGCATCTTGAGCAAGTCCCCCCACCACGCGATTCTTGACATGATATCAAAGCCGCGCCACTAAGAGATGTTGATTTCAAAGGCTGAAGTGAAGGAGAAGAAGCAAGGTTTGAGCAAGCAAGCCACGGGTAAGAAGCTCTCCCATTCTTCCACTCTTTCTCTTGGACAGTGCCTGTGGAGGCACCAGAAGCAAGGCAGAGCAAAAAATCTTAGATTGCAGTGAGATTTGGTATGCACGAAGAGCACTGTGTATTCTTCAAATTAGCCCCTCAGGGCTTTCCCGTTGCTATTTTGGCCATCGGAGGTCATTTCAGGTCTTGTTTTAGAGCCGCAAGGTTGCGGACAATAGTTTCAGGGTACACTGTGATTTCGGTTGTATTGATCGAAAGTGGGTGCACAGGTTACAGATTGCGAATTTGTAATTTTTGAGGTGTTTGCAGGAAGCAAACATAAGGTTTATCTACAAACACGTTGCAAATTACATGTGCTATTGAGCAATCACTGAAAAAGGTTGCTTAGTGTAGTGATGTACACGTGTTGTGAAAGATTGCAGAAGATTTGCTTGCTATTTGGTATCAGTTTTGTGATAATGGCAATGAACAGTGGAAACCCCATCATTGAGAAGCTCAACAAGAACAACTACCCTTCATGGAAGTTCCATGTCATGAACTTCCTTATTGGAAAAGGCCTCTACGAGTTTGTTTCAGGTGAAGAAAAGGAGCCAGAGGTGAGTGATCCTCCAACTGCAGAAAAGACAAAGGCACGGAAGGAATGGAATCAAAAAGACAAAAAGGTCATGTATTGGCTATTTGCAGTAATTGACAATAATATGCTGGGACATATTAGAAATGCAGAGAATTCATATGCAGCTTGGACCATACTTGAAAGTATGTTTTCCGTAAATACAAAGGCATGAAAGATTCAACTCAAGCAAGAGTTGAATACATTGAAGAAAGGGAAGATGTCTATCAATGAGTATGCACTGAAGGTAAGGAGCATTGTAGATGCCTTGGTAGAAATTGATGCAATGCCCGATGATGATAATTTGGTGTCGTCTACCTTGGGTGGACTTAACAATGAAAAGGCTTGGAAGCCTTTTGTAACTTCCATATATGTCAGAAAGCCATTTTTCAGATTTCGATGAGTTGGTCTCCCTTATGATCAGTGAAGAGATCAACATGTAGAGCGAGACATATGAAAAAAGTGGTGAACATGTCCAAGATTTCTACTCCAATTCAGGAAGGGGACGTGGCAGGTTCTCTTCAAGAGGCTATAGTACAGGACGTGGTAGTGACAACCAGCAAAACATATTGAATCAGCAATTCGGTGGTATGCAGGTTTCAAGAGATCGTGGTAGCTTTAGAGACAAGGGGAGCTATAGAGGAAGAGGTGGATGGTAGAACAGAGGTTCTAACAAGTCTGGTATTATGTGTCACTAACAGAGGTCATATTGCAGCCCAATGTTATGCTAAGAAAGATGATATTCGCAGTGGTAAGTTGCAGCAAGGAAACTATGCATCGTCTTCATGATAGAATGGAGACAAAAATGAACGTCTCTTTGTTATGCAACATATGCTGAATGCTGTTACAGGAAAGGGAACACATGATGATGTTTGGTATGTTGATTCAGGTGCATCCAATCATATGACCAGCCATGCTGAATGGTTTGGAGAGATGTAGGATTTGCAAAATACAGGTTATGTGCAGACGGGTGATGATTCATGCCACCCAATACTCGGCTTAGTACTAAAAAAACCTGTAGATGCTTAATCGATTCATGGCAAATCATGGTCATTAAGCATTTACAACTACCTTTCTAGCTAAGAAATTTACGCGATGCAAAAGTATGAATTCTTTTTACAATGATTATGCTTTATTGTTTCGTTCATAGGACTAGACATCATAACCGTACCTAGCTTTGGAGTGTCAAATTAGCATTTAAACCCGAAAACCCATTCGTGTTAGTGGTGACATCCTTGCCCGATCCACCTTCTGTGGTTGCAGCTTTTCCGATTACTTGGGAGAGTTTGCACTTCGGGGCCATTTTGGAGCTTGGAATGTGGGCCTTCTCTTCTCTTGGAGCACTCCTTTGTGCTGGATTTTCCTACACTTTGCCTTGACTCCTGCAACCCTTTTCCAAGTAGAGGGGTAGTTGATAGAGAGATCACAAAAATCGTGATGAGGAGGGTACTCAAAGCTCCATCCAAGAAAAGAATTTCCCTTAAGCCTCTTCTCTCTCTCTCTCTCTCTCTCTCTCTCTCTCTCTCTCTCTCTCTCTCTCTCTCTCTCTCTCTCTCTCTCTCTCTCTCTCTCTCTCTCTCTCTCTCTCTCTCTCTCTCTCTCTCTCTCTCTCTCTCTCTCTCTCTCTCTCTTACTCTAAGATTCCCCTTCTCTCTCTCTCTCTCTCTCTCTCTCTCTCTCTCTCTCTCTCTCTCTCTCTCTCTCTCTCTCTCTCTCTCTCTCTCTCTCTCTCTCTCTCTCTCTCTCTCTCTCTCTCTCTCTCTCTCTCTCTCTCTCTCTCTCTCTCTCTCTCTCTCTCTCTCTCTCAAACCAACAATAGGAAAGGGGGGAAGAAGAATTTATCGTGCCCTTGCTTAAGGAAGGGGGGGGGGTTTTATAGGGGGAAGAAGGGTATTATTTGGGGGGTTGTGACATAGGCCCCCCCCTTTGCCTCCACCCAGGTGGCCAGAATGGCCCCCCGCCATGCATTTGATGACTTCTGGGGGAGAAAGAGAGATAGTGGGGGGGTTGGAGGTGGCACACGTATGCCCCTCCTCCACGTTATCATCATCGTCCTCAGCTTCATCATTGTTCCCATCATCATCAACATCCTCATTGCCATCAACTCACTCCCCATCATCTCGTCAACTGTCACTACAGCTCTGGCATCATCGTCATCTTCTTCACCTAATATTATGGCTCCCCCTCCCTTCACCAATTGGCAGCATCGACATGGGGGGCATTTAAAAAAATTCATTTAAATTTAATTTTAAGGGGGGGGGTCTCACAGCCCATGGAAATATTACAGAAATATAATGTCTATAACCATTCAAAGTTGTAATCTTTATAGGATCCCACACACTAGAATGTATCAATTCAAGTGGCTTCTTGCATACATGCTCTTCATGTAGAAATACACGCCTTAGTTGCTTTCCAAATTGACATGCATCACATGCTTTATGCCTCGCATAAATCCTAAACTTAGGCAATCCATCCACAATCTGTTTTGACTACATGTCTTTTAGCTACTGCACATTCATATGATCAATTCTCTTATGCCAAAATTCAATATCAGCCACAACACGTGAACCTTGTGCAAACATAGTAGTATCCATTTCAAGCAGGCTTACATCAAGAGTAAACAATATACCGACATGTTTTCCTTTTAAAATCAACTTGCAACCATTTTTTAGATCTTCTACATAACAACCATAAGATGTGAACTAAACTTGCAATCCCTATTCTACATCTGACCAACAAAAACCACGTTATTCGTAATATTTGATAAATGTAACACATCATCCAGATACTTAGTTTTTTCATTGTACATACTCAAAGGAATATTTCAACATGAGTAATGGGCTAAGCTATATCATCCCCTATCTCCACATAGCCTGGAGACTCTAGATTGTGCATCTCTCTAAACCACTCTCCATGAGAAGTCATGTGGTTAGAGGCACCTGAATCTACATACCATACATCATTCTTTGATGAACTATCAACACTCATAGTACTCATAAAGTGTTGCATAATAAACAATTGTTCACTTTGACATTATTGTTTCTACTAACTGGATGCATAATTACCGTGCTCCTTTTTTCCATTTCTAATTTCAACCTTCTTTTTGAAGTACTTTTTAGAAATGTGGCATTTCTGACCACAATGATAACACTCTCTCCTCTATCACGAAAATTCTATTGCCTATTAGAATCTATAACTTGCTTTCTTTGGCTTCCCCTTCCTCGGGGTTGTCCTCCTCTACTTTGTTGTGCATCATAACCTTGACCACGACTACCACCTTAGCCTTTGCCATGGCCTCTATCTCTGTTACTAGAGTAAAATATCTATTCAGACTTGTTCTTACTTTAAGAAGAGGGATCCAAGCCAAGGTTCTTCTCCTCAAGTATCATTATAGAATTCAAGTTTGCACAATTAGATATATTATCCCCCATATTCATAGATGACATGAAGCTCTTGTATTCATCTCTCTAAGTACATCTAAGCATGCACACACAATATCATCATCATCAACTACCACACTAATATATCCAAAATCTCTCACAATATTCTTGATATTCAAGGCATAATCATTAATGGACAAGTTCCCTTTTTTCACTTGGTTGAGCTCCTCTAACTTGAGTGAAGCTTTCTTGCCTTTGTATTTACTTCAATAGCCTTGCCAAAATCTTTCATGCAATAGCAAAGGTTTCAGATTCCTACAAATAGCCCATCATGCTATTTGTGATACTAATAGATAATCAATATATGACTTTACTCTATGTCTACTTCCAATCCTTTCTTAGCCTTTAAATGTTCTATAGTAGTAGCATTTCGTGTAGGAAATTTGTGTGATATTGCCATGTCTCCTTCAATGTAATTCCAAATACATTTATCCTTGACAAAATTTGTCATCTTGAACTTTCATGTAGAATCATTATTCTTATCAAGATTCTCATTGACAATTTGGTTGAAGTTGTCACACATTTTGATAATATAGAAAACCTTGCAAAAACTTGCAATCTACAAGCAAGTTGATACTAAGTGCACCATAACTAAACACACAATCTTTTTTATTGGTTGTACAATAATAACTTTAATCTACAATATGTATGCAAATGCCTTTTTTTCTACAACCCAGCAAACACCTAAAACTTTATAGATTCAAAAACTGCAACTTTTACAAAATGAACAACCAAACATTAGTCCACTATACATAATGCATAATGAAAAAAACTAGTGACTATTGACAAGGAAAGACATAATCAAAACTATAGTATATCCAAAAATTTAGTCGAGACTACTTATAGGTCCAAAATGGAGGAAAAAATGACATCAGATACCAAAAATCACATTGAGATAGCCCTAAAGGGTTGGTTTGCAATATATACAATGTTCATCTTGCTCACCAACTTTCACTACAATCAGAGACTATAGCCCTACCAGCCTCAAGAGCCTCTTGTGACTATAACCTAAGGCAAATTGAGGAAGGTGGAAGAGTTTCTTGCCTATTGTTTTCTTGCTTTCATGCTTCAATGCCTTCCTCAACCTTTAACTGAGCTCCTATAGTCGCTTGATGGCTCTGATACTATGAAATCAAACAAGAGGGGAGAGGGGTGAAGCACCCAATACCACACACACACAAAAACAATGGAGACTAAAGAACATAGAGAGATAGGGTTGAAATATTCTTCTCTTCTTTCTTCATCTTCACATAAAAATAACTTAGTTAACAACATGATAAAAGATGAATATAAAAGTACCGCAACGTATGTACATAGGGTCACTAAATGTGAAGCCACTAAGGAAAGACGAGGTAGCATAATGAATGTGCCATAACCAAAATGGACTACCTGGGTGCAATCCAGCTGTAGAATCACTAGTATATCCTCCTATTGGTACGTACCTAGCATCACAAAGAATCTAGTGTCAATTGGAGAGAGGGATCTAGAAGCATGGTTTAACAAGCATACTTATCTAGTCTTAGATACAAAGAACCATATGTATGTGGTTGCCCATGGAAAGAAGGTTTCAGGATAAGTGCAAGTATGCCCAAAAGAGGGATAATTTAGCCATGCATACTCCTAAATTTTTAGACATTGAGATGTGGCATAAGCAAATCGGCCACATTAATTTTCATTGAATGGCTAGTCCTCCAAAATTAGGAGTTATTATAGTTGTACCATTGTTTAAGGCTACAAGCCCTTCATGCATTTGTAGTGCTTGCCAATTTTCCAAACAAGAACGTAAGCCATTTCCCAAGGAGGAGAAGAGAGCACAAGAGTTCTAGAGTTGCTACCCAATGACATATGGACAATATCCCAACCGAGCATGAATAGGATGAAATATTATGTCTCCTTTATGGATGACTTTTCTAGGAATATCTAGGTCTATTTCTTGTAGGAAATTTTGAAGTGTTTGAGAAGCTTGAGCTCTTTCATAGCATGGTTCAACATGAAAATGGGAAGTATATTACTACCATATGTTCAAATGGAGAGGAAGAATACATATCCAAGGAGTTTATTTACTACTTGGATTATTCTCATGGCATACAAATAAAAGTTTCATGTGCCTATACACGATACCAAAATGGTGTGTCAAAATGGAAGAATAAGAGTATTGTTGAGGCTATTAGAGCATTACTAAATGAAAAACACATGCCTAGATATTTTTGTAGTTTACATTATGAATAGGATGCCACAATGGTAGTACATAATAAGACTCGAAAGGAAGTGTGTACAAGGTACAAGCCAGATGTGCCTCATTTTAAAGTTTTTGGATGCATTTACTATGTTCACATTCCTATTTAGAAGAGGAAGAAGGTAGATCCCAAGTCTAAAAAGTGTATTTTTTATAGATATTTAGGAGAAGCAAAAGGTTACATGTGTTATTACTCATGAGCTTCATATTAGTCATGATGTAGTCAATGATGAGTTGAGTAGTTGATACACTCCGATCATGACTACTCATGATACATTCAATAATATGGATAGCAAGTAGGTGCAAGGATATTTACAGTTAGGTGTTGTAAGTACATCATGTAATGGTATTACTGTAGTACAGATAGTTACTCCATGGTTGGGGCAATTGAGAGCACATGTAAGGGGCTCTAGAATTGTAAGAAATGCACATAACACTACAAATATATAGTAGTAAATTAGTTACGTTTTTATGAGCTTCAAAAGTTCTAGTTCAATGCCAAACATTCCAAAATCCCATGCTCAAGGAAGCACTAATATTCAGCCATATGTTGATGATGTTAATAGTCAAACAATGACATCTAGGACAACATATTTTGAATATCAAATGGGGGTATAGAGAGGTGGAGTAGAAGCTAGCTTACTACATTACTCTACACATGCCAAATACTATTTACAAAGATTAACATATGATGAATTTGCATCAATCATCATGCATATATGACACATGTATTGGAAGAAAAAGAGCTTGAGAAGTTTGAGGATATAGTAGAGAACCCTCAATGGGTATAGGCTATGGATGAAGAAAGAGATGCTTTAGAGCAACAATGTACATGGGCTCTTGTTGACTTGATCAATGGAAATAATGTAATTGGATGAAATGGGTATATAAGTTAAAGCATAAATTTGATAGTAGTGTGAGCAATTATAAGGTTAGACTTGTGGCCAAATGGTATACTAGACAATACATCATTGATTATGAGGAGACTTTCAACCTAGTGTGACTAAGATGGCTACTATTCGCACAATGGTTGCATTTTCTATAGCCAATAGGTGGAAGATGCAAAAAATACATTCTTCAATGGAGAGTTGACTGAAGAAGCCTATATGCAATAGCCACAAGGATATGAGGATCAGAGGTATCCACATAGGGTACACGTATTGCATAAGGCACTCTATGGGGTTGAAACAAGTGTCAAGAGCATGGCATGGTCATTGATATGTGTAATTTCATGCTTTGTGCATCCCTTGTAATAACATAAGGCATGTGTACTACTGGCTTCATGGTATCAAGCCACTCAACATGCAAAGTCATGTGGTTATGAGTTGCAAAATTAGTCCCAAAACTATCAAGAGGAGGATATGCAAGAGGTAGGGGGAGCAACAAAGGTCATGGTAGAGGCCAAGCATAAGGATGAAAACCTGGGTCTTTTAGCTATTGTGGTAATGTAGGAAATTATGCATATGAGTGTAGGAAGAAGAAAGCAAATATATGCTTAGGGAATATTCCCCAAAATAATTATGCTTCAAAAGATCAATCACATGGTGGAAATCTATTGGCGATGCAACATGTTCTTAGTGCTATGCATAACTCGACTAGAGGCAGTACCACCATAGCTTCTACCATGGCCACCTCTAACCAATGCATGATCTTCTCTCTTGCTAATAGAGATAGTACCACTTGTTCCTAATAATAACTAATTATTAGGGCAATGAGATCATTAGATTTCAGTATATTCTCTCTCATTGAGATGTTGGTAATGAAAGATTGATACTCTTTGTCTAGACCATGTAGGCATGTTGCAACCACATCATCATCAAGAATGGCTCCAATGCTACCAAGCTAGTTCATAATGCTCCGAATCTTCAACACATTATCTTGGATATTACTCATTTTCCTCTGAACATCATGCAATTCCTATTTAAGTTGCAGCTTTTAAGCCTTAGTGCTCATTACAAACAATTTGGCTATTGCATCCATACATCTTTTGTAGTAGTCTTGTCCTATATGTGGCCCAATATGCTATCCTCTATTGTAAAACATGGTTTAGGCAAGACAATGAGAGTAAACTGTGGGGAAAAGTAGAAGAAAAATAATGGAACCATAGTGGCATGAAAAATACTTGATGGATTTGAAGGTTGCAAGTACATTGTTTTATAACTTTCTAGGTTGAACACAATCTTCCCTCTTTGCATGCTTATGGGATACAATTCCATACATGTGCTTGTATCACAAACTCTAACACCATATAAACCATATATTTTAATGCCTCCCCTTAGTACTGGCCATCCCTCTAGAAATTTCAGCTAAGGATGCAGGTTCCCCCTTGAATGTCTACAAGGCCTTCAGCTCATGCAATGATGACAAACAAAGTCTAGGTAGTTGAACTATTTAGAAAAGAGTTTCGTTACATTTCTCAATGGATGATGATTCTTGTACATACTTTTATTTTGAAATTTCATCAATCCTTCTCATTGTGTCCAAATTTGTTGCAATTCTTGCACTTGGTTTTCCCTTTATTCCGGAAGTCATGCTCCCTGTGTCCAACTTTCTTGCATGTCCTGTAAACAATCTTGGAAGATTATTTGCTATAGACTATGGTTGTTAGGAGGCTTGGTGTAGACTATTGGGTCTTTTGCCTTGATTTTTGAGAAATATACAATCACACCCATATGATCCACTTTGTATGGAACAGCTAGGCAAGGAACATGCAACTCAATCTAGGAAGAGTTGCCTTTATCCCATAAGCACATTGGAGGAAAGTGGTATCATCCTGCAACTATAAAAGAGTATACTTGACAATCATTTGAATGAGAATGTTATTGTGCTTTGTACTTTTAGTATTTTCCATGTCTACTCAAGATTGTGTTTATGAGTCCAAGTTAATCTATACTGGAACCTAATTCACTTGAGTAACACTCTCAGTCTCATCATGCTTCTTGTCCATGAGTTTCAACCACCATAGCTAAACCTTGCTCAATATTTGTGTTTCTCAACATGGTATGAGAGCCATGGTGAGCATGGTTTAGCTCACTCACTACTTCTCCAGCTCCCCAAAACCTATTGTTTGCTCCAATCTAGCTAATGACTTCATCTCTTACTCATTCTCACTCTACCTCTCTTGACTGCCATAGCTAGCAGTACCTACCTCTCTTGGAGCTCTTGAATCTCTCCATACAAAGTATATCTCAATGAGCTTTCTTCTAAATAGCTTTCCCATTATTTCTTGCACAACTCCTTGTCACATTACATCATAAGTTGGCCTCTCTCTTGCTCAGCATTTTTATTTTTCCAGCTTGTTGTCAAATCTGCATCGTCCACCTTTATAGCTTGCATCATCTATTCACACCATGATTACTCTAGCTACCTTAGGCTTTTGAAGGTAATGTTATGGGCTCTCCCATGAAAAATTTTGAGCTCAAATAGTCCACTGTGGGAGCTGCTATATCAAAAAAACTAGCTAGGCCCATGAAACCCTAAAGGGAAGCCATAGCCATTGACCTTCAAGCTCACTTATTACTTCATTTTCTCACTTCTCTTGGTTCAAGCAAGTCACTGCCACTCTGATCTAGTGCTCCAATCAGTTCCTAGAAAATCAAATTAGCAAAGAGGGGAAGATTCAACACCAAGCTCAACAAGCATAATATTTTTTGGTGCTCATTAAGTGCTTCTTGGAACTATTGCTCTTGTGCCTCCTTGACACAATTAGGCTCGATTTTTGTGCTGATTTGATTTCAAAGATTTGTTGCTATTCCTATCATCCAAGTTGGGCAAAGATTCATCATCATTCCACTTCAAAGAAACAAGATTTTGCACATGGTAGACAAAGATAAAACTAATCCTCTTGAAGAAAGGTCTATGGTCAATAACCAGTGGATAGGAGAAGAGACCCAGAGATGCTACTCTTGTAGCAGTATGGCAAAAAAAAAAAAGATGAAAAAGCCCAAGAAATCATCAAGATCGAGCTTGATCAGCACCCATCATATAATGGTATGGATGCTTCCTCTCTGAGCGGATTAGATGTCTCTCTATCCATGGGCATCAATGCATCAATAATTGCCTCCATCTGAGGCTCCAAGATTGTAGGAAAGTCTAAAAGGTTATATGTCTCCTCTGGTATTGATGGTATAGACTGGGTGTGACATGCTTGATTGAGAAATCCTCACTGGCACAATTTAGTGGTCCATCAAGATGTTTTCCTAGGCAATGCAACAAGCCAATAGAAGGATGGATTATTTTCCTCCTCTTCATGACAAACCCTCTCTTTGTTTCTCTCCACCCCCCCTTGTTTTCTTACTCATTCTCCTCTCTCCCTCCCTCCCTGTCTCTCTCTCTCTCTCTCTTTCTCTCTTTCTTTGTCATCTTTCATGTTTACTCTCTCTCTCTCTCTCTCTCTCTCTCTCTCTCTCTCTCTCTCTCTCTCTCTCTCTCTCTCTCTCTCTCTCTCTCTCTCTCTCTCTCTCTCTCTCTCTCTCTCTCTCTCTCTCTCTCTCTCTCTCTCTCTCTCTCTCTCTCTCTCTCTCTCTCTCTCTCTCTCTCTCTCTCTCTCTCTCTCTCTCTCTCTCTTTTCCTTTCTTCTTCTCCCTCTCTCATTTCCTCTCTTTCTCCCTCAATGCACATCATTCTCAAGAAGAACAAACAAAAAAGAAGAAGAAAGAACAAGAACAAACCAAGAGTGTTAGAATATCAAGCTCCCACTACTCTTCAGTTAGTCTATCTTTATGCGTGTGGTGAACATTAGCTGGATACAGATGTACATGTGTGTGACATTCAATAAGTCCGTGTAGTCAGTGACTTAATCATAGTTAGTCTTGGTTAGTCATACATATGTGTGTAAGTCTCTTTCAGTGAGTATGATGGAAGAATAATGGAAGAACAACAACAATGAGCTGAGGCTCATCTTCTACTCCACTTTTCTCTGTTCCAACATGGTATCAAAGCTTGAACGCCTAAAGCTTGAAGGCTTGGCAGTGGCCATTTGACATCTAGACATCAAATCTAAAGAAAATTTCAACAAAGGAGACTGTGCATGCAACCCATTTTTTTGCAAAAGTTATATCTTGCTATAAAAATGGATTTTGGAGAAATGGCTTGTGATTCTTGCCCATTTCAACGTGCTCTACAACATTGCAAGAGAAAGTTTTTTCAAATTCCTCACAAATTTTGAGATATTCAGCACAGACCTGTGCAGACTGGCTGTTTACTGCAATAAATAATAGGTGATAGCATCATTGCTTGACTGACAGCTTGATTGAGAGCTCATCTGGGAGCTTGAAGAACTAATTGAAAATCTAAAATAATATTGGTCTTTTTTATATAGATAACCTACATCATGTATGCACCTCTGACATGAACTTGGAACTCTCAAACTTGTTCAGGAGTACCATTGAAGCATAGGTATATGCTAGGAAGTCATATGGACTTGATGTCATGCATTGGAGCTGGGATTTTATGCTTAAAAATATTCAGATCTAGAATTTTTTAATGGCTGGAAATAGTCACTGAATGTAGACAACAAGCATTGTCTCTTATTGAAGCATTACATGTCATTTTGAAGCTCCTGTCACTTGTATGACCTGACATATATATGTTGAATTCTTGGAAGAGTAAAGAGAGCATTGGATACAACTGAGGACCGAAATCTAGATATGAAACAAATAACTTGACATCTACTTGACTGGTCATTTACAGCAAATGCAGTGTATGACATTGCCTCTCTACACCCCTAAAGAAAATAGCATCATTTACCACTCGGGATCTCAAAGGAGTTGATTTCGTGAATGTCAAGAAGGTGCCTGAATGTCGGATTGTAGGTATTAGATTGCATATTCTCTTCACTGCAGTAAGAATACATGAGACAAAGATATAGTACTTGCAGAGTCTATGTACTGACTAAAATACCTACGGGTTATCCCACATGCTTGTGGATGTTTCTGAGGTTGTAAAGAGCTGAAATACCCTGTTTTTTTGTGCAAAAATTTATTGCATAAAAACTGTCCTAAACTGCAAAAAAACTATTCATGAACTGCAGGAAATTGTCTTGAATTGCAAGAAACTATCCAGAATTGCAAGAAATTGTCCTGAACTGCATGAAACTGTCCTAATCTACAGGAAACCATCCTGAATTGCAGGAAATTGTCCTGAATAGTAGGAAACTAGTCCTGAACTGTAGGAAAAGGAGTCAAATTCTTATAGGTTGTATACATCACTAAATACCTAAGCTGCAACTATGACAAATGCTCAAGGCACTGACAATATCACTCAAATTGTGGGAGAAAAGCTGGACAACAAAAAATTTGCTTTATGGAAGTTCCATATGAAGAATTTTTTGGTTGGCAGAGATTATTAGGACTTATGTACATGTGATGAGGTTGAACCTAAAATGCCTGAAAGGAATCTGACAAATGATCAGAAAAGGGCTCATAAGCTATGGACTGAGAGAGCATGCAAGGTGTTACATTGGTTTTCCTTATGTATATCAGATGCTACAGTTATAAAGATTACATGATGCAATTCTCCAAAGGATGCATGGGACATACTCATGAAGAATTATGGAAACGTAACACATGCAAGAAAGATTCAACTAAAGCAATAGTTCAATAACATGTCTAGGAATGGGAGAAGTATTTAGGCCTACACTACAGAGATCAAAAACATAGCGGATTAGCTTGCCACCTTTGGATCTTCAGTGTCTGAGGATGATATGATTGCAGTGACATTGAATGGACTTGGCAAAGAGTATAAAACATTTGATACGTCTATTTCTGTGAGAGCTGAATCCCTTGATTGGGATGAGTTGATTGTTTTTCTACTGCATGAGGAAGTTAAGCTGAATACAAGTTCTAATACATCTCAAAGCAGAGACAATGTTCTTTACTCTAGCTAGCATGGCAAAGGCGATAGAGGCCGTGGCTCTTTTTGAGGTCGAGGAGACACTAGAAATACTTATGGACAGCATCAGTAGAATGCATGGCATGGCACAAATACATAGGACCACCATGGTCCTGGAGGCTTTAGAGGCAGGGGGAGATCACCCCATGGTAGAGGTGGTGGATCTAGCTCATGGCAGTCGAATGATTAGTCAAACAAAGATAAGGACTATCATTATTGCGGCAAATATGGACACATTGCAAAGGATTATTACAAGAAGCAGGGAGATATGAAGGCAAAGGGCATATAGCATGGACACTATGCATCTTCTAGCGGTGCTCATGATGAGCAGGTTGATAGATTTTTTGCCATGCAGCATGTGTTTAAGAATGCATCCAGGCATAACAAAGATGAGAGATGGCACATTGATTTAGGGGCTTCAAATCATATGACACCCCATGGAGAATGGTTTGATGATATGGTTACAGGTTTGCATGGACATGTTTGTACTGGGGATGACACCCAACATACTATTCAACATAAAGGAGTTGTACCTTTGTTGATGCCTGATGGAAAGAAAAAAAGCATGCATGATGTACTACATGTACCTACAATAACCAAGAATATTTTGTCAGTTGGATAGATGGCAGAGTAGAATCTACAGGTGAGATTTAATAGAGATGGATGCTTTGTTGAAGAATATGGTAATGGCTGCAAGCTTGTTGCTAGAGGCCGAAGAGATGGAAGAATTTTTACTCTTAATGCATCAATTCCAGAATTGAAAGTAGTCATGTTTGCACAAGATGGTGGTGCTATACGGGATGTTGAGATATGGCGTAAGTGGATTGGCCATGTGAATGTACAAAAGCTTAAATCTATACAACAAAAGGAGATTGTGCTTGGACTGCTTAAGTTCAAGTATCATGACTTTGGACATGTATGTGATGCATGTCAGTTTGAAAAGCAAACACGGTTTCCATTTATGAGACATGTACAGATTAGCTCACAACCCTTGCAATTGGTGCATTCAGATGTATGGGGTCCATCTCATAATGCTTCATTTGGTGGTGCTCGTTACTATGTATCCTTCATTGATGATTTCAGCAGCAGGTACACTTGTCTTTACATACTGAAACATAAAGATGATGTGTTTGATGCATTCAAGGACTTCAAGAAGTATGTTGAAAATGAGTCGAGCTGTAAAATTTCATATCTTAGATCAGATGGAGGTGGAGAATATGTCTCTAGTTACTTTGACAAGTACCTTGCTAAATATGGGATCAGACTTGCAGCTATACACCGCAGCAAAATGGTGTAGCAGAAAGGAAAAATAGGATACTGATGGAATTGGCAAGAGCTATGTTGAATGAGAAGAGTTTGCCAAATGGTTATTGGGCTGAAGTAGAAGTGACTGATGTCTATGTGCTGAATAGAACCCCTACAATAGGGATTCATGATGTAACTCCATATGAGAGGTTGTAAGGTCATAAGCATGTCATTTCACACTTGAAGGTATTTGGCAACATTGCACATGTGCATGTTCCTGATGAAAAGAGGAAGAAATTGGATCCTAAAGCTATCAAGAGGGTGTTCCTTGGTTATGTAGAAGACCGAAAAGCTTACAAGTGTTATGTACCGTCTACACATGAGACATTGATTATCAAAGATGTTGTTTTTGATGAGCTGGCATCATGGTATTGTAATCCTATTATAGTGGCTATTGATGGATCAGCCAGCACTAGCAATGCTAAAAATACACCTACATTGAGTACATATATGAGTGGTCCTATATGTGATGGGTCACCTACAGTAAGTCCTTGGTCAGGACGGTTGTGGAGTCATACTCCTACATCCACTGACATGAATATGTCAGTGAGGGGGAGATTGGATAAGGGAAAAGAAAATATACTTGAGGATGTGACAGGTCCACTTACAGCAGGTTATGAGTCATCTAACAATGACAGTTTGGATAGGGACTTGGGCATTCCGTCTATTATGATGCCTGGAGCAAGGCAAAGTCGTTATGTATTGCCTCATGAGAGGCAAGCTCAGAGTGAGCCATAGTTATGGACATCTGAGAGAGTCAGAAAACCAATTGATAGGTTTACATACACTAGTTATTCAGCTCGCCATTATGCATATGTGGCTAGTGTGACAGGTTACAAAGAACCTAGAAAGTTTAATGATGTAGTTACAGATGATAATTGGTGTGCTGCCATGGATGAGGAGTATGCAGCCTTGACTGAAAATGACACATGGGAATTGGTTGAGTTCCCTAAAGGCAAAGTCCCCATTGGTTTCAAATGGGTGTACAAGGTTAAGTGCAAGTCAGATGGTTTGTTAGAATGTTATAATACGAGGCTGGTTGCAAAAGGGTATGGGCAGCAGTATGGCCTGACTATGAGGAGACTTTTAGTCTGGTGGCTAAAATGGCAACAATCAGAGCTATCATTGCTTTGGCAGCATGTAAAGGCTAGAAATTATGGCAAATGGACATCAAGAATGCTTTCTTGAATGGTGATTTGGTTGAGGAAGTATATATGGAGCGGCCTGAAGGCTATGTTCACCCGGACTTTCCTACACATGTATGTAAGCTAAAAAAGGCTTTATATGGGCTAAAACATGCACCTGGAGCATGGAATGCTCAGATCAGTAGTTATTTATAGCAACATGGATTTAGATTGGGTGATGCAGATCACATTCTATTCACGAAGAAGACAGATCATGGATGTGTGTTTCTACCGGTTTATGTAGATGAACTTATCATCATTAGAGATTATGAAGAGAACATTGCTAAAATCAAATCATGTTTACAAGTTGAATTCAGAGTCAAAGACCTTGGTGAGTTGAAGTATTTTCTTGGAATTGAGGTAGTTTCTACGCCTCAAGGTATATGACTACGACAGAAGCAGTATACTCATGACATGTTACAAAAGTATGGTATGGATGAATGCAAGCCTATGGAGACACCTCTTGATCAAAATGTCAAGTTGCAAATTGATATTTGGAATGATATAGAGAATGTGACCATGTATCAACAGATGGTGGGTAGCTTGATATAATTTGTTAAAATACGCGGGATCTAGAGCATGGCGGATGCAGAAGCTATGGAGGTGGAAAGAGAAAAAGGAAACTCATGAAGACATTGACCCTGACAAAGACAAATTGTTACACAACTGAATTAGGTTCTAAGTTTGAGACTTGGACTCATAAACACAATCTTGTGTATTGACAGTGGCATGACACTTTACTGGAAAGAAAAGAGTACTATCATTGCATTAGAAAAAGAGTGCAAGTACAATGCTTTATAGGATTTGAGTGGTGGTACTTTCTCCTACTATGCATATGGGATTCTGATCCTGAGCCCTCACTGCTCCTCACAAAGGGACTAAAGTATGTGTGATTGCAAATATTTCAACACCCATCCTCAATCACAACCAAAAGCACAAAGCGTATAAAGGCTTTAGTGAAAGCGACACTTGCAAAGTGTGGGCACACCATAAACATGGCAAAACACTAGAGGCTGTCACAGAAAAGGCTAAGTGTGAGTACCACAAACATGATGGACATCCAGAGGCTGTATCAGGGGCCTCACAAAGTGTACAGAGGCTATAGTACAAGGCTAACTGAGGAGTTTACAAGTTTATGTTTGAGGCATTAGGGCTAGGAAATACAAAACTAAAAAAGTCTATCTGAATAGAAGGACTGATGAGGTTTGTCCTTCTTCTGGTCTTCTTCTTCTTCTTCTTCTTCTTCTTCTTCCTTTGCTCCATTTTCTTCTTCTTCTCTGACTACAACTAGATAGGCCTTTTGGGACCTCTTTCTAGCATGGTAGAACTTCTCGATGTGTCCGGTCCTTTTGCAGAAGTCAAAGATCCTTCTTGCCTTTATACTTATTGCCAACATATAATGCATGCTCATCTCTAGAGGTGCTTCGTTCTTCCTTAGTCTTTAGCTTCTTCTCCTCCTCTAATAGTGATTCGTGGATATCAACAAGTTCAAGATTTGGCATGCTGATTAAAGTTGTTGATACATTATTATAATCAGGAGGCAAACTCTTAAGTAGAACACTGATGCAAACATCTTCTTCCATTTTAATGTTGATTCCTGCAAGTTGGGTTAGAAATCCTTCCATGTAATTTAGATGTGTGGCAAGTGATATGCTGAACTTCATTTCAAGCATGAAAAACTCAATCAGGAGACCATATTTTGATGATTTAGACTATGCACTGAACAAAGAGTCAAGTCTTTTCCATGTATCATGTGTTGTCTCACAATTATCCACATGGTGGATATAGCTCTCATCTAGCTCCAGTTTGATAACGGCATGAGTCTTATCATCGTTCTTTTGCCAAGTGATAGCAAGATCCGCATCACGAGGCTTATTTTCTTTTCCAGTGGTAATGGCCTAGAGGCCCTTCTTCATCAGGATGAGTTTGATGCAGGTCTACCAGGTGTGAAACTTGACTCCTTTGAAGCGAGAAGTTGGAGAGTCTTTGCCCATGTTAGACTTGCGGGAATAGCAACAAATCAAGTTCAGACTTATCAAATTTGAGCAGTAGAAGAGTTGGTTGAGATGTGTCAAAAGACACAAGTGCTAAGAGCACTAAATGAGTGTCAATGGATGCTATGTTTCTTCCTTGAGTCTTCCAAATCTGCAAAATCCTTCAAGTTCTTTCAAATCCAAATCTTCCCATTCTTGATTTGATGCTGGGATAGTAGGTCGGAGTGGCAGTGGGTTGTTCTAGTGGCAGAAGAGAAAAAATGATGAGATTTTTGAGCTTCCATGAAGTTTGGCTATGGCTTCCTAGATTAGGGTTTTTACTTAGCCCTGGTTTTTTGCTAATTGTGGGAGTTACAGTGGATAGTTTTCAAAAATATATATATCAAAATGAAGCTTGAATGATGGGCTAGCAATGCCCTATGGTGGTCGTCGTCAACATCGCGACTTGTAGCAAGATGGCAGTAGCAGCACAAATGGCAGCAGGAGCATTCTAGACAGCAACCACGAATTTTGTCAATGCTAGGCTTTGGAGTGGCCAATGTCAAGGTGTTAGGTGATAGGAATCTTCTCCTTGAGAAAAGGCACAACTCTCTAGAAGGAAGCTTCCAAATATATGAGCTCTATGATGAGATATGAAAGCTCCAAGTGCAGCAAGTCCTATCGTCTCACTATCGAGGCCACAAAATAGAACTTGAGAAAATTAACAATGCTGAGTGGTGGATGAGGCAATGTCAAGTTCTGAGATGATACAGAGAAGCATCACTAGTGGGAGAACACTTCTCTAGAAGAAAGTATGGTAAGATTTGGCATGTGGAGTGAGATACAAGAGCTTCAATTTGACAGGATGTTGCTGTGGCTATGGCAGCCATGAAGGCAAGCTTGAAGGTGGAGATGGAAAGTGAGTTCATAGACTGAGACTAAGCTGAGTGGAGATGGACCAGAGGTGAATATCTACTAAAATGAGCTAAGCCATGCTCAGCTGAGCTTTGATACCATATTAAAATACACGGGATCTAGAGCATTGCAGATGTAGAAGCTATGGAGGTTGAAAGAGAAAAAGGAAACTCATGAAGACATTGACCTTGACAAGGAAAAATTGTTACACAAGTGAATTAGGTTTGAAGATTGAGACTTGGACTCATAAACACAATCTTGTGTATTGATAGTGACATGACACTTTACTGGAAAGAAAAGAGTACTATCATTGCATTAGAAAAAGAGTGCAAGTACAAATCTTTATGGGATTTGAGTGGTGGTACCTTCTCCTACTGCGCATATGGGATTCTGGTCCTGAGCCCTCACTGCTCCTCACAAAGGGACTAAAGTAGGTGTGATTGCAAATATTTCAACATAATTTACTATTACCCGTCTTCCTGACTTATGTTATGTAGTAGGGATGATTAGTCAATTTATGCAGTCAATTTATGCAGAAGCCTCACAAACCACATTTCGATGTAGTCAAGAGGATCATGAAATATGTAAATGGTACTATAGATTATGGGTCGTTTTATGTATACGGAAAATCCCTTGACTTGACAGGGTTTATTGATGTTGATTGGGCTGGTTGTGCCTATCATAGGAGGTCAACCAGTGGTTATACATTTGGCTTGGGCAGCAGTATGATTAGTTTGGCAGAGTAAGAAACAGTCTACTGTTGCATTGTCTAGTACAAAAGCTGAGTACAGAGGAGCTGCCTTAGAGGCTTATGAAGAAGTTTGGTTGATGAAACTGCTAAAAGGCTTGGGAATACAGCTAGAAAGCAAAATGAGATTACATTGTGATAACCTCAATAGTGTTATGTTGGCTAGCAATCCTATCTACCATGCTAGGTCCAAACATATTGAGGTTCACTACCATTTCATCAGAGAAATGGTTCTTATAGGGCAGATTGACTTGATTCATGTGAAGACTGAAGACCAGGTAGCATATATATTTACCAAGTCTCTTAGTAAATAAGATTTCATATACTTCAGACAGCTACTTGGAGTTTATCTAATGGTTTGAGCTTGAGGGGGAGTGTTAGAATATCAAGCTCCCACTACTCTTCAATCAATCTATCTTTATGTGTGTGATGGATACAATTGTACATGTGTGTGACATTCAATAAGTCGATATAATCAATGACTTAACCATAGTTAGTCTTGGTTAGTCATACCTATGTGTGTAAGTCTCTTTCAATGAGTATGATGGAAGAATAATAGAAGAAGAAGAACAACAATGAGCTAAGGCTCATCTTCTGCTCCACTCTGTCTCTCTCCCTCTCTTCTAACAAAGAGGAGGATGGATTGTTCATCTCCTCTTTGCGACAAACCCTTTCTTTGTTTCTCTCCACCCCCTCATGTTTTCTCACACATTGTCCTTTCTCCCTCCCCCCTCTCTCTCTCTCTTCCTTTGTTATCTTTCATATTTATTCTCTCTCTCTCTCTCTCTCTCTCTCTCTCTCTCTCTCTCTCTCTCTCTCTCGTTCTCTCTTTCTTTTCCTTTCTTCTTCTCCCTCCCTCCCCCCCTCTCTCTCTCTTTCTCTCTTTCTTTGTTATCTTTCATGTTTATTCTCTCTCTCTCTCGTTCTCTCTTCATTTTCCTTTCTTCTTCTCCCTCTCTCATTTCCTCTCTTTCTCCCTCAATGCACCTCATTCTCAACAAAAACAAACAAAAGAAAAGAAGAAAGAACAAGAACAAACCAAGAGGGGGTAATGTACTCACCGCAAAGGCCCAAGGATGGATTCTTCATCTCCTCTTCCTAATGGCCCCTCTTCTTCCTTCTTGCACTTCCTCCTCTTCATGAATGGCAACAATGACAGCAATGGCAGTGAGAAGCTCTCCTTCTCTCTCTTCCTCTCCCTCTCCCTCCCAAAGGCACAATCCCTTTCGATCTCTCTCAAATTCTTTGAAAAAAAATGCCGCACTCAGTTTCCACCCCTCTTTTTTTCTCTAAGTACCATCGTTGTTTGCGTCGCATTAATATGCATCGCACTTGCCCGTCGCTATGCCCCTATATCCTTACAGTGGAAGGAAGCCGGAGGATTGGATTTAGACCTAGGTTGAGTGGCCTCGTTAAGTCGAGAGCTTTCCTAAGAAAGAATAAAAATCGCATTTTAGATGGGGACCATTAGAGATCAGAAGCCTGACTTGCATCACTCTAGAACCATAAGCAGAAGGGATTAAGTATGGTACTTCCCTTTTTTTCTCATTCTCTTTGAACCTAGTGCAACACAATCCCATTTCAGTCAAGAATTTCTATAAGGGATGGAATCTTGAACCGTTTACACCAGCCCACCATTAGTAGTTGATTTGACCAAAAAGACTCAGGTCGGATCCTTGTGGGAACGGTGGTAGGTGAATTGGGTAGTCGGCCTCTAACAACCACCAAGACAACACCACATGATAAAGACCAAGGATCTCCCCTCAAAAAAACTCACAAGATAACACCATTGAACACATGATCAAATATTTATAATCACTCACTCCTCACTTAGACTTCAACTCAACACTTAAGTAGTTTAAACCTTCAAGCTCAAAATTTACCATTTTGAGAGAGAATTTGATATGGAAACAACCATGGCTAAGACTCTAACACCACAAGATTTCAAATTCACATAACTCCTATTTTTTACGGATGACAACCCCATGCGACAGAAGTTGCCCCACAAAGTGTGGTTGCCTTAAGCAGTGCAAAAGCAGTTGTTGTAGATCCTTTCTATTCTTCTTTTCTCAAAGCACACATAAATACAAACCAAAAACATAGGTAACCAAATCTTTAGACGAAAAATTTTCATGTCAATTCAGCTGCTACAAGCATTTCACTGTTGTAGAAATTCCATTACTGCAACAAAATAGAGTTTACACTAATATAGCAATGGATAATCATGATGACTTTCATGGAAAACCAAGTTGGTGGTGTAGATGCTCTTGAATTCACCTATTCCTAATGCAACATAGAAATTGCCTCAGAGAGCACTGCAAAAATACATTGTTGCTCTATACAGCAAACATGTAACTTCTTTGCTCCAAGAAGCACAAACTTGCAAACGGGAGGGAACTTTCTTTGATTTTTGATTATCATTTTAGCATAATAGCAGATACATCTCACCATATCTTGCATTGATGAAGAGTTACAGAGCTTCGAACGTTATGAGTTTTAATTCATCATTTTCTTGGTTGCAAATCCTTTTTGAATTTCCACTAACTCGAGTCCTGCATTCAACACCTATCCATAATACATATTCTCTGCCACATACCCAATTTCAATTGCAGATATCATTTACTTCCATTCTTCTCTCATGATGGGAACCCTCATGCAAACAAGTAACATATATCACTCTCAACACGATGAAAATAGCCCTCTATTGTCTCTCACTCATATCCATACATCGGAACAGATCTACATACTCTATGCCCCACTCACTAGTAGAAGAAAACAAGACAAAAGGAAGACTCTTATTGCCATCATCTGAAAACCAAGAACTTGCATCAGCTAGTTGGCTTTAGCAGCCCCATCTTTAATATATTGCCATCATACTTCACAGCTCCAATAATTTCAGCTGCACTGCCTCTTTCTTCTAAAAAAATTTTCTTCTTCTTCTGAGCATCAGATTTTTCCCTTCTCTTCAGACTGCAAGATTCTTCTCTCTCTCTCTCTCTCTCTCTCTCTCTCTCTCTCTCTCTCTCTCTCTCTCTCTCTCTCTCTCTCTCTCTCTCTCTCTCTCTCTCTCTCTCTCTCTCTCTCTCTCTCTCTCTCTCTCTCTCTCTCTCTCTCTCTCTCTCTCTCTATCTGATATGTTGATTGTCTTTTGTAGAACCCTTCTCCCCCTGTCTTCTTTTTTTAATAATAAAACTCCTCACGTTTTTGCTTTTTCTCCTATTACGCCAAGCTGCCCCCTGATTCCCCTCAGTTACTAGATGGGAAACATGTCCCCTTGCCACGTAAAAATTCCAATCAGGGACTCAAAATCAAAAGCAAGAACACGTTCCTTGTGTGAGGATATCTCTTCCTGCATGAGGCGCGTGTCTCAAAACTGAAATAGCACAATGACATGTCAAACATGCATGGTACCACTTGGGATTTCCACCTATCAACATGACTCCCACTACGGGTAGGTGTTAGAAAAATAAAAAAATGATATTTGCATGTATTATCCCACTTGACCCCATGTAGCATCATGTCCTTGGTCGCTCATTTTCACCCACCATGATTAGCCACCCCCTAGTTTGGAACACAAAGTGTGAACAAACCTTTATTAAAAGCTTCAAAAACATATGACAAAGACAAACTCATTTTCCTCTAAATATATCTCATTGTGAGGTGCCCGCCCATCAGCTTTCCAGGCACTCTTTTAGCGGTCTATCGAGAAACGAATCTAAGCGTCACTGCTTGGCACTCCCAGGGAATGTTCCGAGTTTTGTCGCCTAGGGTTTCCCGAATCCGCCTCGCAACGGAACGTTCACGACCAAACCCACTAGGATCGACCTGAAATTCGGGTTCCTAGTTGTCAAGGTCTCCTATTAGCATTCTAGCATCGGGTTTTGGACATCCTACTTTATGCAGAGATACCCAACCCAAAGCAGATCTATGCCGCACTTGGTTCAAAGAGAATGGGAAACGAGAGGGATGCGTTGCTCAACCTCTCTGCCCATAAGGCATAGTCCCATTCTGGTCCCCTAAAATGGTATGAATCGGGTTCTAACCTATCAATACCTAAAGGTCGAATGACGATAAAAAACTTGTGAGAAGCCTCCTAGTTCTCTGGGACCACCCTGCCATAGGACGGACCCATCGGGGGTTCCACCCACCCACTTCCCTTAATAGCTTTAGTTTTCTAATTAGGTCCTACCACATTTATGTGTGACACTTAAAATCAGCTTCATTAATTAAGCCTTTTAGGGAACAAGGTTCGTTCGCGTAAATTATAGCACAGACACGAAAACAGAGCAAAGCAATCTATTGAAAAACAAGATCAAACAAGTTCCTTAACTTATCTTCAAGTTAATCTTTGTCTCCCACCCATACAGGAGAAATTATGTTTCGCTTCTGTCCAACAGAAGTATCCCTTCTACCCTGCAGAAGTAACTGGTCCAATTCACATGGCACCAAAAACTCAATCCTTTATCTAGAATAGGATCTCCCAACATGCCCAGATGTTGGGGGCCACGGAGGTCTTCAACTCCATTCTTGACTTAGCAAGGGGTGTCCAGAGCTCCAACTGACCCGCAAGTTGTCTAGGAGTGAAACATCATACCCGTGGTTGGTCTTTTCACCACTCGACCTTCGGCCCATGAATCGAGCAGTGCCCTCTCGGGTTACTACGCGGTGCGACCATGGAGATGATCCACCCGTACAATATATCCTTCCTTAATTAAATCCTTTAAGAATCAAGCACAAACAAGGCATTCAGCCTAATATCATTTTCCAAGAAAACATTCCTTTAATCCCATGGCGACTTGTCATCACAGACCCTTGCCATGCATTTACCATAAATCACAAGCACTTGGAATAATCATCCAAACAACAACTAACAACCAGTTGAATGTAAAAGCATTTAGGATATTGTTTGATCAATCAACAAAACCAATTGCATTCTTTCCAAAACAATGCAAGAATAGATGATATAACATTTCCATCGTATATTTGCTCTTCCCCTTGGGATCTAAGAGCAATACTATGCGAACATGATCTTAACACTTCCTTCCTTTGGCTAGGGCATATGTTAAGGGTTCAAACACTACTCATGATGTAAGTTCTATGGGTCACTTACCTTGATTGATAACCCAACCCTGAGTTTGGATTAGCAAAAGTCATCGTTATCGGAAGGATCTCAAGATATCTTAGTTTTAACCCTTATGATTAATTTCTTGTACTAGCTCTTAGTCAAGTCATGAGGCAAATAGAAATTTATCCTCATATATCAAACATGTTATAGGCATAACATATAAATACTTGATAAGATAAGTGTGAGATGATCTCAAGTAATTAGACTCCAATAGGCCTCGCATTGACCTAGAATCTAGTTTTTCTTAGTATTTGGCCTGTTAGGCTAAGTACTTTTAAAGTATCTAAACTTTAAACTAGTACTTCTCCATTCATGATTCTTAATGTCATATTCTTTTAGCAATTATGCTATCTATAACCCTTGACTATACTTTAATCTAGCACTTATATGCCCAATCTTTTAATGTCGTTCTTTTGACGACTATGCCATTCATAACGCTTGACTAATTCTTCCTTGTAATTGCTTTACTAGCAAATAAGTCATATGTAACTAGGTGCAATTATCTTCCCTTGATATATGCACTTTACAAACTCCATCTTTCGAGTAAGCGAGATGAAATTTATCCTTTCCCGTGATCTATACTCGTGCAATAGTATGGGCTTAACGTATCTCATACGAGAATCAAAGCAAGCATCTATCAACTTGAAAATACATTACTTACAACCGGAACTATAGTTGGATTGACAGTGATGCCTTTGCTCGAAGCCTTGTTGTTGGTTGCGGGATTGTCATCCGCACGCGACATTCTTCGCTTGGAGGCCATCGTCCATAGGTAGACTGAAGAGATTAAGAAGGTGGAGTAGATTCAAGATGGGAGAGCGTAAGAGAAGATGGTTAAGTCAAGGATCGAGATAGAGGGAATTGAGCCAATTCTCTTCCTTGCAACCTCTCGGGGTGACTCTTCTCTCTCTCTCTCTCTCAAGCTCTCTTTCAAGCTCTTCCTCACAATCTCTTGGAGGAGTATCCTCCTCTCTACCTCTCTCTTGCAGCCTCTCGGGGTCTCCTTCTTCTTCCTATGCCTCTCCCATGTCTCATATTTATAGTGAATTAGAGAAGAGGGCTTGTGGTTGAGAGTGGAGCTCTTTGTGGAGGGGGATCTTGGAAAGTTCAGTGATCTAATGCTCAGATCATAAATCTAATGGTTCCATTGGCTCCGAGAGGGGGGTAAAACTCCAAAGCTCTTGGTTAGAAAGCTCTCAGTTCACTCCTTCTTCTTTTCTCTGTTCGAAGTGCTGTCTACTGCCTGTAAATTGCGATCGCGACGCGCGCGATTTCACGAGTCACTTTTCTTTATTTTTCTTTTTATAAAATCTTCAAACTAACTAAAATATCACTTGTCTTTTCTTTTAAATGACATCTAGTTCCATATCGTTTTTTTAGGATAATATCTAAAATATACTAGCTTTGCCCAAAATCTAATGTTTTTGGACATTCCAAACTATACACATGAACTTAGTGATTAATATAACTCATAAGTCTCGTTCACGTTGTAATTTACGTGAAGGGTAGCTACGGTCTTTGCCAATTCGAGAAAAATATCGAATTTACGACTCTTGATTTTTCTAAATAAAATATTTTAAATTAAATAAAATATCAATAATTAATGTTAATTAGTTTTTACCTTAGTTAGTCTTTAGTTAGTAATCTTACTAACTTATTAATTGACTAACTAACTTACGAACCAATCAACTAACTTTTATTGTGCGGAGATATTACACTCATAGAGCATTGCAAAGAATAGCTCATAACTTTCTAACCCAGTCTCAGATTGCCAAGATTCAAAAAGGAATGTTGTAGCTCTCTTTCCAATCTAGAACTCTTTAGAACAACTTACAGCCAATTCTTTGAGCTTCTATCTTGAAACATCTCTACATATCCTAGAGTCCTAAATTTCTACATGGAGTCCACTTCAGGTATCGACCTTCCACCATAACTTTCACATTCTTGCTCCGATCAACACCAAACTTGACAGAGACCTTTAGTAGGTGTCAAATCACACTTTAAATATGATGTCCATCATTTACAACAATCTAATTAACACTAGATTTTAGAAAATTGAATCTGCCCCAAACAATAAATTGGAAGCAACCTACTCTACATATAGTATGTACATTACTTACATCCCCTTTATCTATAAGATTCTGTAGATATATTTTTTTAGACGAAACCCATTGGTTCTACTGTTATGAATAGTCCCATCTAAATATTGTAGCAAGTAAGTGTCATTTTAAAACTTCTGCTTGATGAGGAAAGGTCCTTCCTATCTAACTCGAAACTTGGTTTGAAAAGTGGAGTCCAAGCTATTGTCATATCTCATAACCAACATTCCCTCTGCAAGATTCTTCTTTTTTAGTTGTGTATT
This sequence comes from Lygodium microphyllum, assembly GCF_053477565.2. Lineage (NCBI taxonomy): Eukaryota > Viridiplantae > Streptophyta > Polypodiopsida > Schizaeales > Lygodiaceae > Lygodium > Lygodium microphyllum. Next base: position 24,182,783 of record NC_141135.1, on the reverse strand, counting down.
GAACCATTCCCTTCTCTTCACAATCTATTTTTCATAACAATCCATTGCTTGTTGCCTATCCAACTATAGGGTATGCAAGTTCAGTCCTCTGTCAACTCCCAATTCTATTTGATCTAGCTTATGCTTTCTTACAAACTCCATCATAGGGAACATGACATTCATAGGTAATAACGCATCTTGGCCATATGCTAACTGAAAAGGGGCAAGTCATGTACTTGTCTTCTACATTGTTCTACAAGCCCACAAAGCTTGATGTAGATAATTGTCCCAATCTTTAGGATGATATTCCACATGATTAGAGAGAATCTTCTATAACATTCCATTGAATGCTTCCATTAGTTTGTTGCACTGAGGGTAATAAGGGGTAGAAAATCTGTGTTTCAAGTCTAGTTTCCATGTTAATTCTCTCAACAGCCTATTTCTGAAGCCAAGACCTTGATCTATCACTATTTCTAGTGGTATTCTTGATCTACAGCATATGTCCTCCATGAAGGACTGAGTTACATCCTCTTTCTTGCAATTCCTTATAGCCTTAGCTTCAGGCCATTTGGTCATATAATCAACTATAGTAAGGACGTAAGAATTTCCTATTTTTGTACTAGGAAAAGGTCCAATAAAATCCAAACCCCACTTCTCAAATGGTCCATAGGCAATAATGGCTTTAGTAGGTTCTAGAATTAGTATCCTTTTTTGATACAACTACAAGCATGACAACGTTTATACCAGTGAGCAACATCAGTGCTCATACTAGGCCAAGTAAGTCTTGCTAGTACAATTTTCCTTTTGGTAAACTCAAAACCAAAATGACCACCACATGCTTCCTCATGATAGGAAGATAAGCAAGCAGGAATCTCAAAACTATCCAGCACCCTTCTCACTGCATTATCAATCCCCTTCATGTACAACTGATCATTTCTGAGCACATATGCCTTGGCCTTTCTAACAATGGCATACCTTTTTTATTTATTAGCCAATGACTTTAACTCCCCAACTTTTAGAAACTCTTCAATCAGGTGAAGGCTTTACTTGCCTTCATATCTAGGATTATCCTCCCTCATGGCACCAACATACTAGGAAAGAGCATCTTTAGCTAGTTCATGAGCTCTATGATTGTTCTCCCTACCAATATGCCAATTTTCACATTTTTTTAACTGCCTCATGAGGCTTTTTATCTTAAATAGCCAGTCCTTCAAAATAACTTTATTTCCTTTCCAATCATTTTAAACATGTCTAACCACCAACACAGCATCTCCTTTTGCAACTATCTTCATGTATCCTAGGTGAATACATTGTTTCAAGCCAGCATGTAGACTTGCATATTCAATTTCATTATTACTTTGTATATCTTTACTTTCTTGACTTCCAGAAAAGGCTTCTTGATTTTTAGTGTCCATAATGACAAAACCCAGTCCTCCCTTTTTCAGCATTCTTCTGTAATTGTAAGAAAAAAACAAGGTAGCATCTTTATCCTTCATCTCCTCATGAATTTGCAGATGAAAAATTAGTTTTCTTCTTATAACAATTGCACTTTCAATAGGTTCTTTATAAGTCAAAATATTAGCTAAGCTAGCTCTTACAGTATCCTCCTTCAAACATGTAAATTCAAATTCTTGCAGAGCCAATAGTAGCCACTTAGTAACTCTTGGAGCATTTTCAATAGATTGCAAAACCAGTGAAAGCAACTAAGAAATAGTAAGTACTACAAATGGTTTTTGGATCAAGTATGATTTCCATCTTTTAACTGCATATACTAGCCCCATACCAACAATTCTTCTTCCATCCAAGCTTTTTCAGTCGCTCCAATGGATCTTCTTATATAAAACACAGGCCTCATATAAGACATCTCCTTTCCCTTCTGCATTAAAATGGCTCCCACTGCATTTTTCCCAACACTTGATGCTAATGAAGAAAGGTTCATCCCAATTTGAAGGCATAAGAACTAGCAAAGTGCTTAACTTTTCTTTAATTTGCAAGAATGCATCCTCTTTAATTTGTGTCCAAACTAAAGGATCCCTTTGAATTCCTTTTTGTAAATGATATACATACTCAGCAAGCATATGGAACGATCTTGATAGGTACCTCAACTTTTGAACAAAGCTCATTAGTTCTTTTATAGTTTTTGGAGAACCCGTAAGAAGTAAAGCCTCAACTTTACTACGCTCAGGTAAAATACAATTAGCAAACACTTCATGACCCAAGAGTATCACTCTAATTCTTGCTCTTTTACATTTATCAAGGTTCCGTTGGCTGCCATCCTCATCAATTTTGTAGAAAACTTCATTAACTTTTTGAGATTGTAATGCCCTCAAGTTGTACACACAAAAGTGTCAAGAATCACGTGGTGGGGGGACTTGCTCAATATGATGTGTCGAACACACACAGAATGCACAAGGAGAAGCTCACTCAAGAGACAAGAAGAGAGATGGAGGCCAAAACGTTTTCTTGCTAGTTTCTTCTTCTTCTTCCACACTCTTTACAATGTACACAAAGTATAGATAAGATACAACATAAAGGAAAGTGTCCTACTAAGTCAAACAATGCATAATCGACTACACTAGTCGACTGGTGCTATAACTATGCCAGCTATATAGATAGGTGCAACAACCTGAATATAATAAGTAATGAGCCAGTGGCCAGGTGAGATTCATAATGACTACCAACGTGCTAAGTGAAGATGTGTGGACCTATCTAACTAGGAGGTCCATCATCAATGTTCGCATGTGTTGAGCTTGTCATCTCAACACTCCCCCTCAAGCTCGACTACATCTCTACAACTCCAAGTAAGCTTCGAAACTTTTGAAGCTTCTCCCTACCCAATGCCTTCGTGAAGATGTCAGCTATCTGATCCTGTGTGCTGACATACACCAAGTCAATCTCACCTGCTAGTACCTTCTCTCTCACAAAGTGGTTGTGTACCTCAATATTTTTTGTCCTGGCATGGAACTCAAGGTTCCTAGCCAACTGTATACTGCTCATGTTGTCACAATAAATGACAACTGGACCTTCCACCTGCACATCCAAATCAGCCATTAACTTTTGTAGCCATACTACCTCACATGCTGCAACAACAGCACCTCTATACTCAGCCTCTATCTTGACAAAGCAACTGTAGATTTCTTTTTGCTGCTCCAAGCAACTGCTGCACTACCAAGAGAGAACATGTATCTGCCGTTGGTAGATCTTCTATCAGACATACTACCAGCCCAATCTGCATCTGTGTATCCAAATACCTGTACATCTATACCTGCCTCATAGAAAAGTCCATAATGTAATGTGGACTTCACATATCTCAATATGCGTATGACTGCATCCAAATATGGCTTTCTAGGTACTTGCATAAACTGACTCACAAGACCAACAGCGTAGCTCAAGTCTGGCCTTGTAATGGTCATGTAGATCAAACTTTCCACTATCCTCCTGAACATAGTAGGGCCTTCTATCTCATCCCCAATATCAGTACTCAACTTTTCATTCTGCTCCAACAGGACTGAAAGTGGTTTGCATGCTGTCATACCATACTTGGACAACATAACCAAGCCAAACTGTCTTTGGGACAGCCATATACCATCATCACATCTGATCACCTCAATGCCAAGGAAGTACCTTAGCTCACCTAAATCCTTCATCTCAAACTTCTTCTTCAAAAAATCCTTGACTTCAGCAATCCCGCTATCACTATCACTTGTAATAATCAAATCATCCACATAGATGACTATGATAACCAAACCTGCATCTCCCTTTCTCACATAAAGTGAGTGATCAGCATCAGAAACATAAAAGCCAATATTGACAAGATACTCTCTGATCTTGTCAGACCATGCTCTAGGTGCTTGCTTGAGCCCATAGAGCACCTTCTTCAACCTGCACACATACGTGGAATGCTCTAAATCTTCATAACTTGCTGGTTGATCCATATACACTTCTTCCTACAAATCACCATGCAAGAAGGTATTCTTCACATCCATTTGTTGCAACCTACAACCTTTAGCTGCTGCCAAAGCAATCACACATCTGACAGTTGCCATCCTAGCAACTGGACTGAAGGTTTCTTTATAATCTATGCCATATGTGTGGGCATAGCCTTTTGCAACAACCAGCCTAGCTTTGTACCTACTAATAGAACCATCTGCATTGTGCATAATCCTATAAACCCACTTACATCCAATAGCTTTCTTGCCCTTCAGCAATGATACTAGATCCTAAGTCTTATTGGCCTCTAATGCAGCCATCTCCTCATCCATTGTTGCATCCCAATGAGCATGACCAACAGCCTCCTCAAAACATGTGGGCTCAACATCCTCAACTAGTTTCACCATATAAGCATAATAGTGAGCTACATAACCTTCAAAAACAAATCTTTTAATAGGGTATCTGACCTTGCTAGATCTGCATACCACTGGATCACTCAACGGAGCCTTTACATTACTATGAGCTCTCTGTACACCTGGTGTTCTGACAAAAGGAATACCAAGCTCATCATCCAAGCTCTCTGAGCCACTGGAATCTCCATCAAGAACTGCATCAATGCCATTCGACACTTTATTCTTTTCTTTGTCTTTACCTGTAGTGCTACTAGATGCACCTGAAGATGTAGAGCTACTCCTTAGTCTCCCAGACCAAGGACTACTAGATGATGTCTCTGGTCCACTAAGAGTCCGTGATTCTTGCTTTTCAACATGCACATGAGTGTCATGATCATCATCATCATCCAATGCATCACCACTAGATGCATACCAACAACTATTCATTTCATCAAAGATGACATCCCTGCTCACTTTGAACTTACATGTGACAGGGTTATAACAACTATACCCTTTCTGCTCTAAAGAGTATCCAATAAAAACACATTTTTCTGTCTTTGGATCAAGCTTCTTCCGTAGCTCATCTGGCACATGAACGTATGCAACACAGCCAAATACCTTCAAGTGCGATACATCAAGCTTCTTGCCAGTAAAGCATTCTTCAGGAGTCATCCCATGAACTGCAACTGTGGGAGTTTTGTTCATAATATAAACAACAATATGAACAGCCTCAGACCAAAAGTGCTTAGGCATATTCTTTTCAGCCATCAAGGCACGTGCAACTTCTACAATATGCCTGTTTTTCCTTTCTGTAACCCCATTTTACTATGGGGTATATCTGCATGTGAACTGTCTCTTTATCCCATGAGACCTCAGAAAATTATTGAACTCATTCGAGAGGTACTCTCCCCCTCCATCTAACCTCAAACACTTTACTTTCAAGCCTGTTTCTCTTTCAACTGCAGCCATGAAAGTTCTAAAGTGCTCAAATGCTTCACTCTTTTCCTTCATAAAATATACCCACAGCTTTCTAGAACAATCATCAATGAATGTGACAAAGTATGAACTACCTCCAAGAGATACATTTTGTGTAGGCCCCCAAATGTCTGTATGCACAACATCAAGGATATTTCTGCTTACATCACTGTCATGTGAAAAGGGTTGTCTTGCTTGCTTACCAAACTGACATGCTTCGCATACCTTATGAAATTTTGCAACTCTAAATGTAGGCAAACGTGTAATAACCAACCCTTTGGACTGCATTAATTTCAGCCTTTGTACATTTGCATGTCCAATGCGTTTGTGCCAAATTTCAATATCTGCAACAACACCTTTTCCTTTAGCATACATAGCAGCATTCATAGTAGGAATTCCAGCATCAGGAGTAAACATACGTCCAACTCTACTTCCCTTTGCTACCAACCTGCACTTGTCATTGAAGTCTTCTACAAAGCAGCCCTTTGCATTAAATCTAACTTGCAGCCCTTGCTCTACCATTTGACTGACTAACACCAAGTTCTTTGTAATAGATTGCACATGTAATACATCTAAAAGACTCTTTGTCTTACCATCATGCAAGGACAAGGAAACTTTTCCAATGTGTGAAATTGGGTGGCATGAATCATCACCTGTCTGCACATAACCTGCATTTTGCAAATCCTGCATCTCTCCAAACCATTCTCCATGGCTGGTCATATGATTGGATGCACCTGAATCAATATACCAAACATCATCATGTGTTTCCTTTCCTATAACAGCATTCACCATATGCTGCATAACAAACAGATGTTCATTTTTGTCTTTATTCTGTCGTGAAGATGATGCATAGTTTCCTTGCTGCAACTTACCACTGCGAATATCATCTTTCTTAGCATAACATTAGGCTGCAATATGACCTGTTTTGCCACAGTAGTGACACACAATACCAGAGTTGTTAGAACCTCTGTTCTGCCATCCACCTCTTCCTCTAAAGCTCCCCTACCTCTAAAGTTACCACGACCTCCTGAAACCTGCATATCGCCAAATTGCTGATTCAATCTGTTTTGCTGGTTGTCACTACCACGTCCTATACCATGGCCTCTTGAATAAAACCTGCCAGGTCCCCTTTCTGAAGTGGAGTAGAAAGCTTGGACATGTTCACCACTTTTTTCAGATATCTCACTTTGCATGTTGATCTCTTCAGTGATCATAAGGGAGATCAACTCATCAAAATCTGGAAATGGCTTTCTAACGTATACGGAAGTTACAAAAGACTTCCAAGCCTTTTCGTTGTTAAGTCCACCCAAGGTAGACGACACCAAATCATCATCATCAGGCATTGCATCATTCGTTGCCAAGGCATCTGCAATGCTCCTTACCTTCAGTGCATACTCATTGATAGACATCTTCCCTTTCTTCAATGTATTCAACTCTTGCTTGAGTTGAATCTTTCGTGCCTTTGTATTTATAGAAAATATACTTTCAAGTATGGTCCAAGCTGCATATGAATTCTCTGCATTTCTAATATGTCCCAGCATATTATTGTCAATTACTGTAGACAACCAATACATGACCTTTTTATCTTTTACATTCCATTTCTTCCATGCATTTGTCTCTTCTGCAGTTGGAGGATCACTCACCTCCGGCTCCTTTTCTTCACCTGACACAAACTCGTAGAGGCCTTTTCCAATAAGGAAGTTCGTGACACGGAACTTCCATGAAGGGTAGTTGTTCTTGTCGAGCTTCTCAATGATGGGGCTTCCACTGTTCTCTGCCATTATCACAAAACTAATACCAAACAGCAAGCAAGTCTTCTGCAACCCTCGGCCTGTAGTGCACAGCAATACACCAGACAGCCTTTTTCAATGTCTGCTCAACAATACATGCAATCTGCAACCTGTTTGCAAATAAACCTTATGTTCGCTTCCTGCAAATATCTCAAGAATTATAAATTTGCAATCTGTAACCTGCGCACCCACTTTCGGTCAAAACAGTCGAATTCACAGTGTACCCTGAAACTGTTGTCTGCAACCTTGCGGCTCTAAAACGGAGCCTGAAACGGCCTCAGATGCCCAAAATAACTGCGGATTAGCCCTAAATGGCTACTCTGCAGAATACACAATGCTCTTCGTGCACACCAAATCTCACTGCAATCTGAGATTTTTGCTCAACCCTATTTTCGGTGCCTCCACAAGCACTATCCAAGAGAGAGAGTGAAAGAATGGGAGAGCTTCTTACCTGTGGCTTTCTTGCTCGAACTTTGTTTCTTCTCCTTCACTTCAGCCTTCGAAATCAGCCTCTCTCAGTGGTGCGGCTTTGATACCATGTCAAGAATCATGTGGTGGGGGGACTTGCTCAATATGCTGCGGCGAACACACACAGAATGCACAAGGAGAAGCTCACTCAAGAGACAAGAAGAGAGATGGATACCAAAACGTTTTCTTGCTGGTTTCTTCTTCTTCTTCCACACTCTTACAATGTACACAAAGTACAGATAAGATACAACATAAAGGAAAGTGGTCTACTAAGTCAAACAATGCATAACCGACTACACTAGTCGACTGGTGCTATAACTATGCCAGCTATAGATAGGTGTAACAACCTGAATATAATAAGTAATGAGTCAGTGGCCATGTGAGAGTCATAATGACCACTGACGTGCTAAGTGTAGATGTGTGGACCCATCTAACCAGGCGGTCCATCATCAATGTCCGCATGTGTTGAGCTTGTCATCTCAACAAAAAGTCATCCATAAACACCCGCAAAGATTTCCCAATGAAAGGGGAAAATATCCAACTAACCCATCTTGAAAAGTTGGTGTATGCATTCATGAGATCAAAGGGCATTACTCTATAGGCAGAAGCATCCCCATGGGGTGATGAACATCATTTTTGTATGATATTCTTCTACTATTCTGATATGGAAATATCCACAGTATCCATCACACACATTAGAAATTTCATGACTAGCCACTTGATCCAAGATCTCATTCTAAAATGAAAGAGGATAGTGGTCCCTCTTAGTCAATGCATTAAGAGACTTGAAATCAATACATACTCTCCACTTTCCATTCTTCTTTGGCCTGATTACTATAGGAGACACCCACTCTGCATCATCAACATGATAGATAAATCCCGCATCAAGCAACTTCTGAATTTTAGCTTTAAGTACAATTTCCTGAATTGTACGAAGTTTCCTAAGTTTTTGAGCCATTGGTTTATACCCTTCTTTCAATTTGATATGGTGCACAATGCTCTTAATACCCCTCATTTTGGTGATATTCTGTAGCAAATAGTTTTGAGTATTTCTAAAAAATGGCTGAATATTTATCTCTTTCATCATTAGTCAACTCATTTCCCAGCATATTCATAAGCTTGGGCAGTCCAACATTCATTTCACGTTGCTGATCACATGTTTCTTCCATGAGATCTGTGCTTCCTACAACAATATTTGCAAATTTTTCCTCTCTTTTTGAACCCTGGGTTGACAACCCAAAGAGGTCAACATCCCTAGAAAGTAGGGTAGCTTCCCATTCTCTATCTTCCTCATCAAGACTAGAATTTTCTGAATCAGTACTTTCATCACCTCAAGCATCACTTGTTAAGACTTCAAGCTCTTTTATCTTTAGTATGTGTGTAACTAACGCTTTGTCTCTCTACCATATGTCTAGCTATATCAACAAGTGTGAGACATTAAATAAGTCGGTGACTTTAGGCTGTGTGTGAATGGTCTGTAGCCCTTAGAGTGTTGTATTCACTTTAGTTATTTGTGATATGGAATAATGAAGAAAAGGAGATGAGAGCACACTGCTCCTCTCTATTGTTCCAACCCTTCTCTCTGTTTCTCTCAACATGGTATCAGAGCCATGAATGGGCTCTGTGGTGCATAGCATTTTGGAAGAAGACTTGAAGACTGAAGGTCAAGGGTTCCTATGAATTACAAGCTACCTACCATTGTTTTTTTTTCAAGCTATGTATCGATTGATATGCCTTCATTGCTTCATGAACTTGGTCAAGGCTTGTCTGGGAGTAGTTGAAGGCCCCATTGAGCATATGTAAGCCATCACAAGGGTCTTCTTCATCAACACATGGTAGACACACTCTTGCTAGGTCTGTGTGATTGTGCCTCCTATCAAAATGGATCTCCATGGCTGCTAATCAAGACAATAATCACTACTCAAGTGATCTACAGCTTGCATACATACTTTGGAATGTACCTTGATGGCTTGACATGCCAATGCTTGACTTGGAGATGAGATATGAACTGATCTACAGGTACACAGACTTGGAACAGAACCCAAACTGCTATAAATAGTGAATGTACAGCATACAGTGACATTGGAAAGAACTTGGAGTCCTTGGACATACTTGGAAGGTCTCATTAGAACATACATATGCTCAAGAAGACATATGTATTGTGTCGTATGCATTTGAGTTGCAATTTCTTGAAGAAAATACTCAGATCTGGAAGCATATGACAAGCTGAAAAATGTCATAAAACTATCAACATCAAGCACTCATTGGTCCTGAAGCATTACATAACATCGGTTAACTTTTGTCAAATGTATGACATGGCGTATATCTAGTGAATGTCTGGAGGACTAAGATGAGCATTGAATGCTCATGAAAGCTAAATTTTGAAGCTAGAAACAAATGCATTGCTATTATCTTGGCTAGTTACAAATAGGGAATGCACTTTATGGCATTGCATGTTGAAGACAAAGTGCCTATGGTTGTTTATATGGTCATGTACTGGCCCTTACACTTGATCGTACATGTATGAAGTAATTTGAGGGCATTTTGGAGTTGGATAAATCTGGTTTGACAGAGTATTAGCTGATTGAAACATGCAAGCAAGGTATTTGTCACCTGTACTTGATGTATATGCATTGAATTGTGCCTGCATGATCATGTTTGGACTCCTACATGTACTAGCAAATGTCTAAGAGTTTTTTCTTGGAGCATGTATGACATGTATACATCTCAGTTTTGGCCTTGAAAGAGCTGCTAGTCATTGGCAGTCTACACATTTTAGACTGCATGTTTGGTTGACTGCAGTAAGGTTGCATGATACAGTGTTACAACAACTACATGGTCTATGTATGACATGTATACATCTCAATTTTGGCCTTGAAAGAGCTGTTGGTCATTGACAGTCTACAGATTTTAGACTGCATGTTTGGTTTACTGTAGTAAGGTTGCATGATCCATTGTTACAGCAACTACATGGTCTATGTCTTGACTGATGTATCTATAGGTTATGCCACATGTTTGTGGATGGTTTTGAGATGTTAATGGGATGAAATACCCTAATTACATCAGACAATTAATTGTAGAAAACTTTCGTAAATAGTCAAGATTGCAGTAGATTAGTTAGACTTGTTGGCTTTGCAGGAAGTTAGGCACTGACTAGCCATTGTCTGTTACAATATGGCAAATGCAGATAGAATTGACAACATAACCCAAATAGTGGGGGAAAATCTTGATAGCAATAATTATGCCATATGAAATTTCCGCATGGAGAACTTCTTGATAGGTAAAGGATACTGGGACTTGGTGACAAGTGTTGAAGTTGAACTTGAAATCCCAAAGAGGAATCCTACAGTAGCTGATCAAAGATGAGCGCACCAAGCTTAGTTGGAAAGAGCTTGTAGGGTGCTACACTAGTTATCTTTGTGTATCTTAGATGCTATGGTAACACGGATCATGAATTGCAAGTCACCAACAAATGCATGGAGCATATTGATCAGGTATTATGGCACAACTACCACTACCAGGAAGATACAGTTAAAGAAAAAATTCAACAACATGGAGAGAAAAGGCAGATCTATATAGGATTATGTCACAGAGATTCAGACTATTTCAGATCAGCTAGCATCCATTGGCACACAGGTTGAGGATGAAGACATGGTTGCAGTGACATTAAATGGTTTGGGATTTAAATATAAGTCATTTGATACTTCCATCTTTGTGCGGGATGAAATATTGGATTTCAATGAGCTTGTTGCATTGTTCATTCATGAAGAAGTTAAACTGGGATTGGCTACAGGCTCTAGCAGCTCCAAGAGCAAGGATGTTGTCTTCTATTTGAATCAATGTGGCCCTGGCAACTATGGTAGAAGTTATGGTTCTAGCAGAGGAAGCGAGAAAAATGTATCTTATGGTCATAATAACCAATAGGGTTCAAATGCAAGAGGAGGTGGAAATTTCAGAGACAGGGGGAGATCTATCTCTAGAGGCAAAGGCTCCTAGTAGCAGCAATGCCCATCTAACAATCCTAATAAGGATAAGGATTGTCACTACTGTGGAAAGTACGGTCATATTGCCAAGGATTGCTGGAAGAAGCAGGGCAAGTAGCATGGACATTATGCATTGTCTAGTCAAACAGATGATGCTTCTCGAGATAGACTATTTGCCATGACATGTGTGAAAGACAGGGCTACTAAGAAGTCTACTAAGAATGTTGTTTGGTATATTGATTCAAGGGCATCGAATCATATGACGCCTCATGTTGACTAGTTTATTGACATGGTTCCTGATAGGAATGGCTATGTATGCACACGGGATGACACACATCATAGCATTGAACATAAAGGAAAAGTGCCTTTGGTAATCCAAGATGGCAAAAAGAAGAACTGACATGATGTACTGCATGTCCCGTCAATTACTAAAAATATACTGTGTGTGGGCCAGATGAGTGAGTAGAATTTGCAAGTTAGGTTAAATAAGTATGGTTGCTTCATTGGGGAGTTTGGTAATGAGTGTGCAATGATGATTGAGAAGAATATGCCACTCTATTATTAGGCTGAGGTTGTTATGATAGCCATGTATATCTTGAACAAGACTCCCACTATAGTTATTCATGATATGACACCATTTGAGAAGTTGTATGGCTACAAGCTTGATATCAACCACATGAAAGTATTTGGATGTCTTGCTTATGTGCACATCCCTGATGAGAAGAGAAAGAAGCTAGATCTGAAAGCACATAAGTGTGTCTTTATTGGTTATTTGCAGGAGAAGAAGTCATGTAAATGCTATGATCCCTCTACTCAGGAGACACTAGTTAGCAAAGATGTTATCTTTGATGAGATGGCCACTTGGTATGCATCACCACTGTAGTGACATCAAATATGCCTTCTACGCATGTTTCTACAATGGATTCGTAGCAAAGTACTGCATTGATAGGTCCTAGTGGCATGGCAGTATCTTCTTGGACATGGAGATTATGGAGCTCTAACTCACCGTCCATTGACACCAGTATGTCAATGAGGGGGAGATATGGTGTGGTGAACACAAAAGGAAAAGAACAATCTTTTGATGATACACCTGGTGTGATGACACTTGGCAGGATGACTTTAGGCTATGACTCCGGTTGAAAGTCTAGATAGCAAGCTTGGTATTCCGATTGTGTATATGTCTAGCACTAGACTGTAGAATAGGTATATTCCACCTCATGAGAGATGGGAATCAAGTAATGCACCATAGCTTAGACCCTTGCAAAGAGTTAGGTACCCTGTGGATAGGTTGACTTACAATGGTTATTCTATGAAGCATTATGCTTATATGACAAAGCTGACAGAGGTCAAAGAACTTGCTACATATGCTGAAGTAGTGATGGATAAAAATTGGTGCACAACTATGGATGAGGAAATATCTGCCTTAGCTAAAAATAGAACATGGGATCTTGTACCACTGCCAAAAGGAAAAAAGACCATTGGATGCAAATAGGCCAACAAGATTAAATGCAAGTCGAATGGTAGTGTAGAGAGGTACAAGGCCAGGTTGGTTGTTAAGGGTTATGCCCAACAGTATGGGTTAGATTATGAGGAAACATTCAGCCCTATTGCCAAGATGGGAACCATATGAACAGTGATCACATTGGCTACTGCTAAAGGTTAGAAATTGCAACAGATGGATGTTAACAATGCATTTCTCAATAGTGATTTAGTAGAGGATGTTTATATGGATCATCCTAAAGGGTATGTACACCCTGATTTTCAACATTATGTATGCAAGTTGAAAAAGGTGCTATATGGGTTGAAGCTAGCTCCAAGATCCTGGCATGCAAGGATCAGTAATTACTTGCGGAGTTTGGGATTCACTATTAGCAAGGTTGATCATAGTCTGTTTACGAAAAAGACAATTGGTAGTGCTGGTTATCTATGTTGATGCAGGTGATGATGACTTGGGGATACATCATGTTATGCGGATGCCGAAATATGAATTTGATATGAAAAACTTAGGTGAATTGAAGTATTTCTCGGGTATTGAGGTGATCAAGGCTGAAAGTGGTTTGTGGTTGATGCAGAAACAATATGCCATGGAAATGCTAAAGAAATATGGCATGGCTGAATGTAAACCACTAGATACACCTCTTGATCAAAATGTCAAGTTGGACATTAGCATTGGAGCTAAAATTAATGATGTGAATGTCTCAACTATGTACAGGAAGATCTACTTGACCATCACCAGGCCTGACTTGAGTTATGTTGTTGGGCTCATAAGTCACTTCATGTAGAAGCCTAGAAAGCTAGATTTTGATGCTCTTAGGCTGATTATGAGATATGTAAATTCCATTGTAGATTATGGACAGTTTTATGTGAAAGATAAGCCCTTGACACTGGTTGGATACACAGATGTAAATTGGGCATGATGCTCATATGATCGCAGGTCTATGAGTGGTTATGCCTTTAGGGTTGGAAGTGGAATGATCAGTTGGAGTAACAAGAAGCAACCAACAGTTGCATTGTCTAGCACTGAGGTAGAGTACAAGGGTGCCGCATTGGCAGCATGTGAGATTGCATGGTTGCTCAAGCTTATGGCTAATTTGGACATAGATGTGGATGCTCCGATGACTTTGTTATGCGGCAATCTTAGTAGTGTACTCGTGGCAATGAATCTAGTATACCATGCCACGACTAAACACATTGAGGTACACTACCATTTTATCAGAGAGACGGTTCTTGTAAGGAGAGTAGATCTTATGCATGTGAAGACTGATGAACAGGTTTCATATACTTTTACCAAGTCTTTGGGTAAAGATAAGTTCAATGTTTTCTGATAGCTACTTGGTGTACAAAAGTTGTCTTGAGCTTGAGGGAGAGTGTTAAGACTTCAAGCTCTTTTATCCTTAGTATGTGTGTAATGGACACTCTGTCTCTCTGTCATATGTCTAGTTGTATCAACAAGTGTGAGACATTAAATAAGTCGGTGACTTTAGGCTATGTGTGAATGGCTTGTAGACCTTAGAGTGTTGTATTCACTTCAATTATTTGTGATATGGAATAATGAAGAAAAGGAGATGAGACCACACTGCTTCTCTCTGTTGCTCCAACCCTTCTCTTTGTTTCTCTCAACGTCACTTTCATATCCATTTTGAATTACGAACCCTATTTTCATGTCAAACATCACCCTCCTATGAGCTGGCTTCTCTAGATAGAGTTCCAATTGACCTCTATACCAATCTTGTCTGGACCTCATACCAATTAGCCATAGTCATCCCAAAATGAGAGGATATGCCCCAAGTTTTGTAGGCATAACAAGGAAATCCAAACATGCTCTTTGGCCTCCAATGTTGATTTCCAAGTTCTCGATGACTCCCAAACATTTCACTTTTGAGTTGTTTGCCATTTTAACCTTAAACAGTGACTTCCCTGTCATTTTAAGATGCATTTGCAGCATTGCTTCTTTAGTGATTACACAAACTTGTGGACCACCATCAACATAAACTTGATCAATTTTCCTTCTGTGTATCCATGCATCCATGGCAGGTATAATGTCTTTCGCATCTAATAGGTATACCACTCCAACAAGCTAGCTCGGGTTTCTCCTTTCCTGATGCTAAACCAACCCATGCCATTGCCTCCTGAGAGATAAGTTCATCTGCAACAGCTGACCATATGTAATATCAGCCTTCTTACCTTCTAAATCCTCAAGAAAGTTGTAAGGAACTTGATTGACTACCAAAGAAAAGTCCCCCATTTGAATCTTCCTTCGCTATCTAACTTTCTTGTTGGTTTCTAGATCATCTGCAACTTGTTTTTCCCTTTTAATCCTTGCCCTCTGAGTTTCAATTTCAGTATCCCTCTCTCTGGCTCTCTTGTTAGCTAAAACATACCCAATTCATCAAACATGTTGGTTTTGATCAGATTCATAACCAATGTGCATTCATCAAGTCTTCTTTCCAACTGTTGCCTAGCTGGTTCAAGTGGCCTTTGTTCTTGTTGAGGTCTAGCATATTGCCTAGCATTCCATTGTGGCATGGGGTACATCTCCCCTCCTATTCTTCTTGGATAAGGGCAATCCAGAGCAATATGACCTCTCTCCTTGCAATTAAATCATTCAAAGTTTTCCCATCTATTTCTTGGAGGTCCTCTAAATCTAGGTTGCATTTGAGGTTTTCTTGCCTGCAATAGGCTCATATTCAAATTCAAATTCAAATTTTCCAACTATTCATGCAATTTATTAATCACATCATCATCAGGTTTCCTATGGCCTTGTTGAGTTCCATTCTATTCTCTTTCAAATGCCCGTGAAGATTCATAACTTGTTGTCATGCATTTTCAGCAACAGTGTCAACCTGATTAGGCCGTAAAAACACATGCACAACAATACCTCTTGATTGATCCAACCTCAATTGTATTTTCCTTTGCTTTTCTTTGGCTATTTTGACTACATCTTCATATGTATCAGGGTCTTTGATCAAAATCTTTTCTCTAATTTCAGGCATGAACAATGAAACAAACTTGCCCTTTTTCAAGAACATCATCGGAGGTTGCTCCATACTCTATGCAATTTCTATCCATTTTGTTTTAAATCTCGCAGCAAATTTAGACACTTCCCCATTTTCCCCCTAGAACATCCTTTCCAAAGATTTCCATAAACTCTCAGTAGTTTGCTTAGCTACAAACCTTGTAAGGAACTCATTTTTTAATTCATTCCAATTTTCCCTTGTCTCTTCATTCAATGAGTTCCACCATAATCTTGCAGTACCTTCAAGTAGCATGTTGATCATTCAAAGCTTATCTGCATCAATGTCCCTTCAATCTTGGTAAGCCATTCACTCCAATCTCTTGATAAACTGATTAGCATCCTCATTTTCAATACCAAAGAAGGGTTCATATCCAAAAGCCTCCATGCTTGAGTTTGTTTATAGGTTGGTTTCCAAACCTTACATTTTCAGAATGGGAGATCCTTAGCAAGGGCACCAATCTATGGTAGGTGAATTGGGTAGCCGGCCTCTAACAACCACCAAGACAACACCACAAGATAAAGACCGAGGATCCCCCCTCAACAAAGCCCATGAGATAACACCATTGAGCACATGATCAAATATTCCTGATCACTCACTCCTCACTGAGACTAAGCTGAGACTTCAACTCAATGCTTAAGCAGTTTAAACCTTCAAGATCAGAATTTACCATTTTTAGAGAGAAACGGATGTGGAAACAACCATGACTGAGACTCTAACAACACAAGCTTTCAAATTCACACAACCCCTATGTTCTAGGGATGGCTACTCCATGCAAAAATTTCCCCACAAAATGTGGTTGCCTCAAGCAGTGAAAAATCAATTGTAGATCCTTTCTATTCTTCTTTTCTCAGAGCACACATAAATAAAAACCAAAAATGCAAGTAACCAAATTTTATATGGCAAATTTTCATGCCAATTCAGCTGCTATAAGCATTTCACTATTGTATACATTCCATTACTACAACAAAGCAGAGTTTACACTAATATAGCAATGGATAATCATGATGATTTTCATGGGAAACCAAGTTGGTGGTGTAGATGCTCTTGAATTCACCTATTCCTCATGCAACATAGAAATTGCCTCATAGAGCACTGCAAAAGTACATTGTTGCTCTATACAGCAAACACATAACTTCTTTGCTCCAAGAAGCACAAACTTGCAAATGGGAGGACACTTTCTTTGATTTTTGATTATCATTTCAGCATAATAGCAGATACATCTCACCATATCTTGCATTGATGAAGAGTTACAGAGCTTCAAACGTTATGAGTTCTAATTCATCATTTTCTTGGCTACAAATCCTCTTGAATTTCCACTAACTCAATTCATGCATTCAACACCTGCCCATAATACATATTCTCTACCACATACCCAGTTTCAGTTGTAGATATCCTTTACTTCCATTCTTCTCTCATGATGGGAACCCTCATGCAAACAACTAACATACATCACTCTCAACACGATGAAGAACAGCCCTCTATTGTCTCTCACTCATATCCATACATCAGAACAGATCTACATACTCTGTGCCCCACGCACTAGTAGAGGAAAACAAGACAAAAGGAAGACTCTTATTTCCATCATCTAAAAACCAAGAACTTGCATCAGCTAGTTGGCTTTAGCAGCCCCATCTTTAATCTATTGTGAGAGCTACATTTAAGGAGCCAACTTTGTGCCCTCCTTGAAGCATTTGAAGCTATTTTTGAAGCAACAAAGTGGTTGGGAGGCGTCAAAGAGCGATTTTTTCATGGAAAATTCAGTGGTATCGGATTGTTGAGCTAGAGTTTTCCTAGATGCATTTTGACGTCAAGAATGCAACGCAAGTCTCGGTTCATCAATCCAAGCCCATTTGAGCCCCCATTTAATCCCCGCAAGGTTTGGGGTTATGAAACGGCTACTAGATCTGGAGGCTGAGAAGAGCATAATGGAGGCTAGGTTGATGAACTTTGATGCCCCGAAGACGCCTATCCAGATGGATTTTCATTCCGAGACTGTTTGCCCCCTCAAAAATGAAAAATCCACTTGCCAGAAGTGTAAAAGTACAAGCCATGAACTAGATAATTTATGTTTAAGCCCATGAAAAGAAATGACATGGGGGGCAGCAGGAGAGGGGGGGTGGGGGCGCAGCTTTTTCGGTGTAGCCCATTTTGGCAATGATTGGCCATTTTGGATCTGACAGAGAGAGAGAGAATCCTCCTAGGCCTACACTGCATCTAATCTTCACCATCCATCGCCGAAATCTGATCGAGAAATGATGTAATATGCTTAAAGAATGAAATTTAGTATTTCTCTCTCCTCCCTCTCTCTCCCCTTAAGGTGCAGTTCATGCACATGGAGAAGAATGAAGAACGGTTAAAGGATGCTTGCCCGGCATGAGTCAGATGGCTCCAAGATCAAGAGGAAGCTGACAGAAGATATTTAGCATTGAAGATTTGCTGTTGATTGGTCCATTGGCAACCTGAAAAAATTAATTACAAAACCCGCAACACGCAAATAAGCAGTATGCCTCATTTTTACAAAGGAAATTTGCTTCTTTTTTATGTTTGATGGTTGAAATGGAATTCATATGGAGCAAAATTTTGTTTTGAGATTTTTTCTATTATGATTGAGGGTTGTGCATGAAAAAATTGCAGACCTATAATGATAAATGTTCGTAATAATTAAATTATGACCCAAAAAGCACCTTTTAGTGTAAAAATGAAGGTTTCATTGGTTTCGGCTGGGGAAAAGAGATGCGCATGGGATAAAATTTTGAGACAAAACATCTTTCAGCTGTCATTATTAGTCACTAATCATAAATCAAAAAATAATCTATTTTTATGCACAAATAAATAGAGAACATTTGGTAAAAATGGAAAAAAATAAGATTTTCGCATTATAAAAATCTAAAAATTTATAATTCATGGTTGTGGTTGTATAAAAAAGTTGAGGCATGAAGTTTGGCTTCAATTCAACTTTGTTTATATGTTATAGTTCATGTTTTTTTTCGTTTTATGTGAAAAATACATACAAAATAATACCCTACACCAATGGAACGTAGCATAAGCTAAACGTTAGAGGGAAAGGGTGAGGTTAAGAGATAAAAAGGGCTGAGAGGGCTTGAATCTTTCAAATATTTGATTGAACATTCCACGTAGAATTGCGATAATTTAGTTTAAGCGGCTAGTAGCACGAGAAATCGGTGCTAGTCTCCATACATCGAAGCATATGTTTAGTGGAAATCATGAAAGGGTTGTTTTGTCCACATCACAAAATTTTGATTTGATAAATATTGTTTGTGCACTAGGATCATATGCGCTATGCATGATGCATGGCATGGTATCAGTCCTAGATTGCATAGTAATTTTCTTCCTAAGACATGACTTATATGTTGAGTAGAAAGGAGCCTTTGATGTAGGTTAGTTATACGCTTTCCTTGGAACTGTTTGGTGAGGATTTATATATTCTTGGATCGTATAAAACAAGAAAAGACAGGAGTTTGTACGTTATGTTTTATATGTTGGAGCGATGCATCTTGGAGCCAATCCTCGAGGTGTATGAGAGTCACAATGGAGTCGTAGCAATCAGCCGAGGGGAGCTTCTTGATGGTTGTGTGACAAGGCACTATGCTTACATGTTATGGGATCTCCTCTTAAGAGAAGGGAAGGTAAACATTGGACTACATATCAGCTACAAATGCATAATTAAGTCTATCCAGTGTACATTGATGTATTATAGATGATCCTAGCACGCGAGGCTATGTGGTGGAGTTGTCTGTTGTGTGCATGAGATCCAACTAGTGCCATAGCCAGTGCAGGCCCATTTTAGGTCCCATCAGTGGTGCATTGTTGGGAGCCGCCAACAAGCGGTGGTTTCGAATCTAGGGTTTCTAGGGACCAAATAGTTGGTTTATATCCTCTGACAAGAACCATCAAGTCGAAATACAAAAAGCAAAATGCGTTGATAGGGCTAGACAACGGTTGGAGATTGTAAGGCATTATTCCCCTCAAAGAAGTAGCCCACTATGCATAAGCGGTAGTGGTTCTAATAACCTGAGTGTGATAACTAGCCCTTTGAGCTTAAGTGGAAGTCTTAGCACTTCCCCTCTTCCAATCAATCAACCCACTTCAAGTGGGGTGTAGTTTTACCTACCCAAACTCATGTTGTCAATTCGATTGTAGTTATGGCACAACCCATCGCAATTCCAACAAGTACACTGGATTTACCGGCATTAGGAGCACCTTTGCCCATCTTCCATGGGTTAGCAAAAGAAGATCGAGAACTCCATATTAAGGAGTTTCAAATGCTCATGTTCAACTATCAAATCCAAGACGAAGAACACCTAATGGTATTCTTCAGCATGACGTTAAATGGAAGGGCAATAATATGGTATCACAGTCTAGAGGTCAGAACCATAACTAGCACTGACCAATTCTTCACGGCCTTCCATAGAGAGTTTGCTCTTGAGAGAGGTAGATAGTATTGGTTGTGTGTCTTGAATGTAACACGCCAAGAGCCAAATGAGAATGTCCATACCTATGCTAAGAAGCTAAAACAAGTTCTTCGCAAACTTAATACTTATATCCCCATTCCAGGTTGCACAATTGCAATATTTCCTACATGGATTGGATTTCAATATCCAGGTACAGCTTAGTAGTGTCGCTTTGGCCGACATTGACACTGCTATTACCCAAGCAGAAGCAGTAGAGTCACGCTTGCAAGCGGCTTATGCAGCAAGGATAAATTGGAATGGTAATAATTGGGCATTGACCAACAGGAGTCAAGGGGACCCCATGTCAAATGTGAATGGCAAAGGGAGTATCATGCTGAATCTACCTATGTTACCAGCTCCTCCCAATAGCGTGACTATGCCTATGGCTATTCAGATGGGCCCACTACATGGTGGAGGCCAAATAACAAATCCTAATGTTATCCTAGTAGGTCCGCAGCCAATTTCTAATCAAGTGGTTAGGCCAATGGGACGACGCACAGATGATCGCGGCTATGAGTCTAGTGCCTCTAATGTCCTTGGTGAAGTTAAGGACATGATGAAGCACTACACAAATATGCTTTTTGAACAATATAGACAAATAGCTGTGGATGTCAATTTTCTTAAGAAGCAACAAAATTTGATAGCGAGCTGATGCCCTGAAGAGGGTGTCCCCCTCAAGATTTAGCTAAGTGGTGTGGTGGCCAACATTTCCCTAGGAACTAACCGAATGTTAAATGCAATATTTGCAAAAAGTCTGGCCACTTAGCTACTATCTTTTGGAGTGATATTAGTTCTCTCCAACACGGGAGTAAACTGCCATGTCCAGTTAATCATTGCATACAAGGGAATAATCTCCAGCAACACGAGGGACCAATACAAATACTGTAACGAGGAAAGGCTATTGTAGAGGAGTTGCCTCATGGCAGTGGAGTCAGCCTTATTGAGGCTGTATGTGTCAATGACACTGAAACTTCTAATCTACAAGTCGTAACAAGAGGTCGAAAGATCAAAAAGGGTGATAAATAAATTGTAAAGCCGGTCGAGGGAAACCCTAAGCAAGATGTTAGGGGAAAGCAAGTTCTGAATTTTGATATGGAAGGTGGACCTCTAAGGCCTGTTGATAGTAAAGTTGATCCTGAGAAGGATAAGGGATTGCCGAGAAAGAAGGCAAAGGTTAAAAAAGAGGCACTAAAGCCGATTCAAAGCCCAAAGGAGAGAATGGTTTGGCGCGAGAAGAGAACTTTGGCTAATGTCCATGACTTTGATCTAGAAAGTTCTCTTTGCGAAGTTAAATCAGACATGAATCTCTTGCAATTGATTAAATTGTCTCCAGGAGTACGCAAGGAATTCAAGAAAATCCTGCATATTGGGTATATTGTAGAACCTTTGGGCATAGCTAGAGTGGGAGAACATTGGTTTGATCATGTTGAAAAGCATTGCCCTAGGGTTCCAGCATACGTGGATGGAATATTAGTAGAGCATGCTATCATGGACACTAGATCCTCTGTCAATATCATGAGTTCAGACGTGTCTCAAAATTCAAAAAGACAGATCTTTACTTCTTAGGATGGCAAATGACAATCTAAGACAACCAAAAGGTTGCATCACTAAATTCCACGTTATAGTTGCGAGCGTGGAATGCTATCTGGAATTTAGGGTGATAAGGTTTGCAGGATGTCCTAGATATTGAGTTTTGCTAGGTAGGCCATGGATCTTACGAACAAACTCCCAAGTCGATATACCCGCTAGTCGAGTGATTCTAGGTAGAGGTGCCAATCGTGTAATAATGGATGCTTACCCTGAGTCTCCTCAAAGTGAGAGAACTCCTTTATCCTCTACCAAACTAGAAACAGTAGAAGATCCATCTAGCAGTGAGATGTCATCGAAGCGATGGATCTAAAGAAGGGTCCACTACATAGGACATTTATCAAATAACATTGAATGAGCCGATAGAGCCTCAAGATCGAATAAGAGATGCGGACATTATTGAGTTGGACCTTGGTACACCTATTGGTTCACGACCAACTAAATTAGTTTCCATGCTCTGTTTCGAAGAGAGAGAGGAATATGTGTTCCTAATTCAGGAGTTCCGTGACATCTTCGCTTGGAGCTATGACAAACTTAGGGGCGTTCCCTGTGTCTGGTTGTGCATACTATTCTTGTAAAGGAAGGAACCCGCCATGTACATCAGAAAGTAAGGTGTATGCCTTTTGAACTAAGGAACGGGTTGTTTGAAGAGATAGAAGTTACGAAAAGTGGGTTTCATCTTCCCTATTCAACATACTGAATGGTGTTCGCCAGATGTGATTAGAAAGAAGAAGTACAATCAAATCCAGCTTTGTGTAGATTTTAGAGAGCTAAATAAACAAATCGTCAAGGACTACTACCTGTTGCCCTTTATTGACCAAATTTTGGATGAGTAGGGAAGTATATTCATTCATGGATTGCTTTGTGGGGTACAATCAAATGGCAATTTCTAAGCAAGACAAGCTGAAAATGACATTTATTACTGTCTTTGGTACCTTTGCGTACCATGTGATGGCATTTGGTTTATGTAATGCACCTGGTTCATGGCAAAGAATAGCTTACAAGACCTTTGGTGGCATCTCCCCAGAGGAGTTGAAAGTATTCATTGATGACCTGGGGACCACCACCACAAGAGAAAGGCAGTTGATTATTTTGCAGAAGTGTTTTGAGCATTGTAGACAATTTTGCATAGCACTCAACCCACAGAAGTGCGTCTTTGGAGTGCCTTATGGGCTATTGTTAGGCCATGTGGTTAATTCAGTGGGAATAGTGACTAACCCTGAAAAGATCAAGGTCATTGTCGCTATGAGTCCGCACGTACTCTAAAGGAAGTACATAGCTTTCTGTCACTGGTAGGGTATTATCGTAGGTTTATCAATGCCTTGGCATAAAGAGCATTGCCACTAACAAACCTATTGTCCTTCAATTATCAGTTTACATGGAGTGATGCTTGCAAAAGTATCCTTTGACGATGTGAAGTAGGAGCTTGCCAAAGCACCTGTTTTAAAAGCACCTAAAAGGGATGAAGTGTTCTATATATTTTCAGCAACCACTATGCATAGTATCAGTTGCTGCCTATCCCAAATTTGGGAGGAAAAGTGGTACCACCCAATAGCCTTTGCTAGTCAGAAGTTGGGCATATCGAAAATTAACTATACCTATATGGAGAAGTTGTGCATTGCGATGGTATTTGCGATCAAAAAGTTTAGGCATTACATTCTCTATGAGAATGTGATTTTTTATACGAAGGCAAAAGGGCTGTGATTATTGTTGAACAAGTTATAGCCACCGGATCATTTAGCAAAGTGGTTAATCACTTTGGAGGAGTTTAATTACGAGATCAAGAGCAAGCCACAGAGGCTACAGTGCATTGTAGAATGTCTTGTGGATTTGGCAAAGCCCAAAGAGGACTTGGCTCACATAAGTGACATAGAAACTTTGTTCAAGATTGATACAGCATCTATTCCCTCCTAGTATGCTACTATAATGCACTATTTATCTACCGGAGATACTGGAGCTACTTTATCCAAATCCAAGAAGAGGACCATTAAACAGCAAGCATTGAAATTTTCCTTGATCACAGGAACACTATATCGGTAGGGTGTTGATGATATATATCACCAATGTGTGATGCTTGACGAGGTTCCATTTATCTTGGAGGAGTGCCATGACTCTGCTTGTGGAGGGCACTTTGCTAGGCGGTTGACGACACAGAAGGCTTTAAGAGCTGGATATTGGTGGCCGTCCATCTTCCCAAATCCATTTGTGTATGTTAAGAGATGCGATACATGCCAAAGACATGGCAATCGAGAGAATAGGAAGCAACCACTTACACCTATTATGGCTATTCTTCCATTTGAGAAGTGGGGCATCAACTTTGTGGGTCCCATTACCCCGTCATCTACTATTCAAAAGAGATGCATTGTAGTAGCCACCGATTACTTTACAAAGTGGTCAGAAGCACGGGTGACGAGGCAGGACAATGCAAAAGAGACTGCAAGTTTCTTACTTGAGCAGATTATCTACCATTTCGATCCACCAAAGGAAATAGTATCAGACCATGGAACTCATGGAACTCACTTTTTGAATAAGATGATTAAAAGCTGACTAAAACTTGAAAAATTAAGCATAACAAGATGACTCCTTATAATCTGCAAGCCAATGGACAAGTTGAAAGTACCAATAAGCATCTTGTGGGTATCCTATCCAAGATAGTCTCTAAAAAGAAACGGGACTGGGATACAAAATTATATGTAGCAGTTTGGGCGTATAACAAAATGCTCAAACGAGCCACTGGCCACATCCCGTTTAAATTAATTTATAGGGAGGAGTGCAACTTGCCCTTAGAAATTGAGTTGTCGACCCTAAGATTCGCAATCAATCATTCTTTGGGTGATGAAGATGCCCTATTCGAACGGTTTACAACTATAGCCCACTTGGATGAGCTTAAATTGTAGAGCCTGTTGCACCAAGAGGTAGCTAAGCATCAGATGAAGTGGTTGCATGATCTAAAAGCAACGAAATATACCTTTAAGAAACGCCAGTTAGTTCTATACCACGATGCGCAGCTATTTCTAGGAAAGGTGGAACCTAAATGGAATGGTCCTTACAAGATAGTCAGGATAGGTAAAAATAATTCCACTGCTTTATTAGCTGATCTATAGGGAGTGAATTTTAAAAATAAGGTTAATCTTAATAAGATCAAACCTTATTATTTTTTAGTATACTGCATTGTAGGTCCATGTTGGGGTTCATTTGAAACCTACAAGAGATCTTAAACTGGTTGATGGGGCAGTTAATCCCTTATTTGGAGCACCCATATCTAGAGCAAAGATATCATCAGGGGAAGCTTATCTGGTGGAGTAAAGGATACAAAGTGATTGAGCAAGAAGATGGTACCTTTGTGTGGGAGATTAAATTTTTCTGCCACCCATCACTGTTTACAAATTTTGACGAGCATCCCTGTTGAGTTTAATGAAGAAGGTGGGATGGAGCCATCAGTTCACCCTCTAAATATGTTGAATTTTGATTATCATAATTACGAATAGGGGGAGTTCTTGATGGAGGCTAGCTGTGTAAACCCATTATGGACGTGCACATTATACTTTGATGGAGCATCCAGGGGCCCTAATAAAAAAGGGAGTGTTGGAGTAGTTATCTGCAATCCCAACACAGAGTTACAATGAAACTAGATGTTTATCTCGGGGTAGGATTCACTAACAACATGGCAGAGTATAAGGCTTTGATTATGGGACTAAATATTGCCAAGAAAGGTGATATTTGGCGGTTGTTAGTAAAAGGGGATTCCTAGTTTATCTTAAATCAACTCAATGAGACATTTATAGTTCGGAATCCCATCCTTCGTATGTATCATCAAACTGATATAACCCTACTTGATGAATTTGAGAGTGTCTCTCTTCAGCTGATTCCACGTTATTGGAATCTGTTTGTAGATTCATTAGCCAATTTTTCTTATGAGGAGGACCTCTTCTTCAACTATGGTCCTAGTCCGAATGTTGTTATCGATAATGAGACAGGACCTGGTCACTTGTGAGGAGTTTTATCAGACCACGTGTTATATGGCAAGCGATGGTTGATATGGGTAATGCGAAGAGTGGCCGAGACCCATCTACCACTACTATCTTGGACCCATAGGTTGGTCAGATGACGTGTTATGCGTATGCCTCTTGCTATATATGCAAGAGGGATGGGTCACAACTTGATGCATTTAGTCTATGGCTGAGAGCCCTATTTTTCCCCTTGGAATAGAGCGTATTTTCATGTATTTTCCTTCTTCCACTAAGGGATCTATATGTGCTATTTTATTTAATTTCATTAGGCCAAGAGGGCAAGTTACTTTTGTAGTTTAAGGTTTGATTTCTTTAGGCCAAGAGGGCTAGTTAGTTCGCTATGAAATGTGATGTTTTTTAGGCCAAGAGGGCCCTATGTCTATTTGGTGCAAGTACATTTAATGGTTTGTTGTTTTAGTGATTGCATCATACAAGTTGACGAAGTCGCTAGAGGGAGCCTTTGCTGCGAAGAAGCTTCTTGTAGCCATTCCAGATGGTTTGGTCCCTTTTCCGAGTCTTTTTTCCTTAAGCAAATAATTATACATGGGTATGTAAGGGTGCTTTCTTTCTATTTGTTGGGGACCGTCAATCAAGGCATGAAGTCCCAAGTTTAGGTTATGTATGTCAGTGTGAGGTTTGAGTAGTCATTGCTTCATGCAAAGGCATCATCAAGCACTAAAAGACCTGTTTTAGATGGCAATCCTAGTGCCCATGTTTTGCTGACCTGCTAAGCAGCCATTCCAGGAGTTCCTGTTAGTGTGGGGCAGTTAGAGAAGCCTACTACAAATAACCCAAAGGACTATAACCTAAATATCCAATAGAAAATATATGAATATACAAAGGTGTGTAAAAAGGGGTTCTAACCCCTATAAAAATAGAGAAGAAAGAAAAATCTTTAAGCAGTCATTCATTGCCTTGCGAAGGCTTGATAGCTTCCTAGGGACAAGTCTGACGCAGGGCTGATGCCTTGTCTTCCTGGGGGGGGGGGGGGGGCAGTTAGCTATAAAAATAAGAATAAGAATACAAGACGATTGGAGCGAAAATAAAAGTAAGCGTTAGAAAAGGATTAAGTGTCGCCTTGCGAAGGCCTGGTAGGTTCCTAGGGACAAGACAAGACTCAGTGCCAATGCCTTGTCTTCCTGGGGGTGGCAACTAGCTAAAAAAACAACGTAAATAAAAGAAGGTTGGAGTGAAAATAAAAGTGAGCGTTAAAAAAGGATTAAGTGTCACCTTGCAAGGGCTTGGTAGGTTCTTGGGTACCAAGTCAGGACCTGAGGCTGATGCCGTGTTCTCCTTGGGTCACTATGCTCAGCTCCCTCCTTTTTACACCCTCGAGTATGGAAAATGAATGTTTAAAAGGAAAAAAATGAAGGTCTAAAAGAAAAAAAATGTGCTGACAGGAAATATTTCTTGATCAGGCTATAGGAGTCCTCGCCTGTAGGAGTTCCTAGTTGAGTTGCCTTTAGTTAGGTAGGTAGTTGAGACCACCACTTAGGATGACCTCTTTGATAGTTCTTTATTGCTTGGTTGTGTTGGAGCAGTTGGTTAGTGACTAGCTTTGGGTTTTCTGTTAGATTATGCTAGGCCTACTCCTCGTGGATTTCATGCCTTAGTTTTGTCAAGGGGTAGGATGAGAGCTATGATGTGTTTTGTTGTGTATCTATTTTGTATCAGCTTGATGCTCTTTGTGGTTGTGTGTATGTGCAGATTTGTTCGTGGGGTTCAACGAGTTGAGTCACCTTATCCCATGGTCGCCAATAAAAGCTACATTTAAGGAGCCGACTTTGTGCCCTCCTTGAAGCATTCGAAGTTGTTTTTGAAGCAGCAAAGTGGTCGGGAGGCATCAAATAGCAATTTTTTCATGGAAAATTCAACGGTGTCTGATGGCCGAGCAGGAGTTTTTCTGGATGCATTTTGACGTCAGGAATGCAATGCAAATCTCGGCTCGTCAATCCGAGCCCATTTGACCCCCCATTAAATCCCCGTAAGGTTTGGGGTTATGAAGCAGCTACTGGATTTGGAGGCCGAGAAGAGCATAATGGAGGCCAAGTTGATGAAGTTTGATGCCCCGAAGACGCCTGTCAAGATGGATTTTGATTCCGAGACCATTTGCCCCCTCAAAACTGAAAAATCCACTTGCTGAAAGTCTCAAAGCACAAGCCATGAACTAGATAATTTGGGGGGGGGGGGGGGGGGGGGGGGGGGGGGGGGGGGATGATTGGCCATCTTGGATCTGACATAGAGAGAGAGAATCCTCCTTCGGGCCTGCACTACATCTAATCTTCACCATCCATTGCCAAAATCTCATCGAGAAATGATGTGTATGTTGAAAGAATGAAATTCAGTCTTTCTCTCTCCTCCCTCTCTCTCCCCTTAAGGGGCAGTTCATGCACATGGAGAAGAAGGAAGAACGGTTGAAGGATGCTTGCCTGGCATGAGTCGGATTGCTCCAAGATCAAGAGGAGGCTGAGAGGAGATGTTCAGCATTGAAGATTTGCTACTAGTCGATCCATTGGCAACCCAAAAAAATTAATTACAAAACCCGCAACATGCAAATAAGCAGTATGCCTCATTTTTACAAAGGCAATTTGCTTTTTTTTTAATGTTTGATGGTTGAAATGGAATTCATATGGAACAAAAATTTATTTGGAGATTTTTTGTATTATGATTGAGGGTTGTGGATAAAAAAATTGTAGACCCGTAATGATAAATATTCGTAATAATTAAATTATGGCCCGAAAAGCACCTTTTTAGTGTAAAAATGAAGGTTTTATTGGTTTCGGGTGGAAAAAAGAGATGCACATGGGATAAAATTTTGAGAAAAAACATATTTCAGCTATCATAATCAGTCACTAATCATAAATCAAAAAATAATCTATTTTTATGCTCAAATAAATAGAGAAAATTTGCTAAAAATGAAAAAAAAAAGATTTTTGCATTATAAAAATCTAAAAATTTATGATTCATGGTTGTGGTTGTATAACAAAGCTGAGGCATAAAGTTTGGCTTTAGTTCAACTTTGTTTATATGTTATAGTTCATGTTTTTTTCTGTTTCATGCAAAAAATACATACAAAATAATATCCTACACCTATGCAACGCAGCATAAGCTAAACGTTAGAGGAAAAGGGTGAGGTTAAGAGATAAAAAGAGTTGAGAGGGCTTGAATCTTTGAAATATTTGACTGTGTATTCCATGTAGAATTGCGATAATTTAGTTTAAGCGGCTAGTAGCACGAGAAATCGGTGCTAGTCTCCATGCATCGAAGCATACGTTTAGTGGAAATCATGAAAGGGTTGTTTTGTCCACATCACAAAATGTTGATTTGATAAATATTGTTTGTGCACTAGGATCATATGTGCTATGCATGATGCATGGCATGGTATCAGTCCTGGATTTCATAGCAATTGTCTTCCTAGGACATGACTTATATGTTGAGTGGAAAGGAGCCTTTGATGTAGGTCAGTTGTACGCTTTCCTTGGGACTGTTTGGTGAGGATTTATATATTTGTGGATCGTATAAAACAAGAAAAGACAGGAGTTTGTGCATTATGTTTTATGTGTTGGAGCGACGCATCTTAGGGCCAGTCCCCGAGGTGTAGGAGAGTCACAGTGGAGCCGCAACAATCAGCCGAAGGGAGCTTCTTGATGGTTGTGTGACAAGGCACTATGCCTACATGTTATGGGATCTCCCCTTCGGAGAAGAGAAGGTAAACGTTGGACTACATATCAACTACAAACACATAATTAAGTATATCCAATGTACATCATTGTATTACAGATGCTCCTGACCCGTGAGGCCATGTGGTGGGGTTGTTTGTTGTGTGCATGAGGTCTAGCTAGTGCCATAGCCAATGCGGGCCCGTGAGGCCATGTGGTGGGGTTGTTCGTTGTGTGCATGAGGTCCAGCTAGTGCCATAGCCAATGCGGGCCCATTTGAGGTCCCATCATATTGCCATCATGCTCCACGGCTCCAATAATTTTAGCTACATTGCCTCTTTCTTTTAAAAACTTGTTCTTCTTCTTCTGAGCATCAAATTTCTTCCTTCTCTTCAGACTGCAAGATTATTCCCTCTCTCTCTAACATGCTAATTGTCTTGTGTAGAACCCTTCTCCCCCTCTCTTCTTTAACCAAAAAAAAAAAACTCCTCTCATTTTTTCTTTTTTTCCTATTCTACCAAGCTGCCCCCTACTTCTCCTAAGTTACTAGATGGCAAACATGCCCCTTACCACATAAAATGTCACTCAGGGACTCAAAATTGCAAGCAAGAACGCATTCCCTATATGAGGATATCTCTTCCTACATGAGGCATGTGTCTCAAAATTGAAATATCACAACCACATGTCAAACATGCATGGCACCACTTGGGATTTCCACCTATCAACCCGTCTCCCGCTACGGGTAGGTGTTAGAATGACAAAAAATGATATTTTCATGTGTTATCCCACTTGACCCCACACAGCATCATATCCCTGGTTTCTCATTTTCACCCGCCAACAACTAGAACTTCCAATGCATGGTAGAGTCAAGTGAGCCTAGTTAGCAAACTTCAAGGGTTTTCATCAAGATCTCGAACAGCGCTTTCTAGGACATCTCGTGATGGGCTACTAAGAATGTACCGCCACCAAGGAAAGCTCGAGCGGGCACGTTACACAATTGTTCCTTAATTCATGAGAAAAAGATTTTGGGACAACCAAAAGGGCCACTTAATGGCCAAAATTCAAAGAGATGTGACCAAATGTGAAGGGGACCTTGGATAGGAGGGGGCATATGTCTCATCAAATTGTAGAGAGAGAACGAGGGAGAATCATGCAATTTTGGTTGTCAACATGTTGACGCTTTCTCGATCATTTCTCTCACAATTCAAATTGAATGGAGCAAGAAAATGCATAAATAAATCCTAGGATTTGTGATCTTTGAGGTCATACTCCTGTCATGGGTTGACTTATATTCATAAGGGAGGAGGTGGGAGATGGTGTTGAGATATCGAGCTCCACTCGTGATACGCCAGGGTGACCGTTGTGCATTTATGTCACCGACTTGTCAGTTGTAGATGCGGTTGGTACACCGCCCATGAATAATAGCTAGATGACAGCTATCCTTATCTACTCTAGTTCGTGGCTCAGTTAGTATGCCACCTTAGTTAGTTGAGTTTGGTTTGAGACCCATATTTAGGGTTCTTCTATCTCTTTGTACTTGAGTTCATTTTGGCTTACACAACTAAGAAGAGGAAAACTGTTTTCAGCCTCCACCCTTGTGTGTATTCCCCCATTGTGCAAGCAAGAAAGCTACAAGTGAGACTCCTTCCTTCTCTCCCACAATCTTGACATGGTATCAGAGCCTTGTTCGTGGTAAGGAGCTTAAGAAAGCAAGCCAAGCTCGCGGTGTTCTGGTAAGAGGAGCAGTGTTGCTTTCATTTTCTGTTTTGGGAGCAGATCTCTGCAGGTAGCACAGCCGGAAATTGCAAGAGTGCATTGTCTCAGGTTGAGACGCCCTTCGCGGTGAAGCAAGAGGGCACTATATGCTGCGGGAAAGACCTTTAGCTCTTGGCGACCCCGTTTTTTTTATTTGAGGCCATTTCGGGGCCTGTTTTGGAGGCGGAAGTTTTCTGCACGCACTCAGGAAAAGGCTTAGTTTTATGCTGTGCAGCCACTGTTCTACAGGTCGGTGAAAAGTTACTGTAGAAATTGCATCGTATGCTTGTGCGCAGAGACATTGGGAGTTTCAGAATCATCCTTGGTTCCTGTTTATGCAAAATTGTCACTAGGAAGTGACTGTGTGGTCAAATACCACTTTCGCCAGTTTTGCAGATTTGCCCTTGTGAGGGTGAAGCTGTGTTTTTTGCAGTGACAGAATTTTTTGCAGTATTCTGTAATGGCGTCTGATTCTCTTTCACAGATTGTCACTGAAAAGCTTGACAAGAACAACTTCCAGGCATGGAAGTTTAGAATGACGAATTTCCTTATGGGAAAAGGATATTGGGAATTTGTTGCAGGAAATGAAGAAGAACCAGTTCTTCCTGATGTTCCCAATCAACAGCAAATGCAGGCATTCAAAGCATGGCATGAGAGATCCAGGAAAGTTATGTACTGGCTGTCTATCAGTATTTCAGACTCTATGATTGTGCATATTCAGGATGCAAGTACGCCAAAGGAGGCATGGGATACTTTGTCAAAAATGTATAGCACAAATACGCAAGCCAGGAAAATGCAGCTCAAGCAAGAGTTGCATAATGTGCAAAGAGAAAATATGAGCATCAATGACTACCACATGAAGGTGAAGAAGATTGCAGATGCACTTGCTTCCATTGGGTCACCAGTGGAAGATGATGATTTAGTTTCTGTGACCTTGAATGGTCTAGGAAAGGATTATGCACAGTTTTGGACATCCATTTCAGTTCGTGAAAGATTTCCTGATTTTGAGGAGTTGATTGCTCTTTTAATTTCTGAGAAACAGAGAAATGGTGGTGCATCTTCTTCAGGAGGAACTTCAAAAGAAGCTGTCTTCTACTCAAATGCTGGAAGAGGTAGAGGCAGAGGTGGAGGAGGCCGATTTGGAGGCCGTGGTAGAAATCAGAATATGCAGCAAACTCAAGAAAACCAGTCCTATGGAGGAGGACGTGGTAACTCTAGAGGCAGGGGGAGCCAAAGAGGTCGTGGTGGATGGCAGAGAGGCCAAAATGCAAACAGTAATGTTGAATGCTACTACTGTGGTAAAATGGGTCATATGGCTAAAGACTGCTATAAAAAGCAGAATGACATCATGAATGGGAAATTGCAACAAGGGAATTATGCATCTTCTAGTAGACAGGGTGATGACAGAAATGAGCATCTGTTTATGGTGCAGCACATGAACAATTCTGTGACAAGTGCAGAAGAAAGCAATGATGTATGGTATGTTGACTCAGGTGCATCAAACCACATGACAGGTCATGCAGAATGGATGGAAGATGCAAGAAAAATGGAAAAACCAGGATTTGTGGAGACTGGTGATGATACTGCACATCCTATTGTGCAGATTGGAAAAATTCATTTGTCTATGCAGGATGGGAAAAAGAAATACCTGTCCGATGTATTTCATGTCCCGAATATCACCAAGAATCTGGTTTCCGTTGGTCAAATGGTTGAGCAGGGCTTGCAGGTCAGATTTAATCCTCATGGATGCTTTGTTGAGGATATGAAAAATAAAGGTCGCTTGATAGCAAAAGGAAAGAAGAAGGGCAGAATGTTTACGTTGGATGCAGACATGTCTGAATTGAGTGCAGCAATGTTTGCACATGGGACCGGTGTAGTTGCAGATATTGATATCTGGCATAAACGCATTGGTCATGTTAATGTACAGCGACTTAAATCAATGCAGGCCCAAAATATTGTTGCAGGATTGCCCAAATTCAAGGTTGCAGAAATGCATAAGGTATGTGAAGCCTGTCAGTTTGGAAAACAGGCAAGGAAACCATTTCCTAGACATGTTCAAGAGAGTGAGAAGCCATTGGAATTAATCCACTCTGATGTGTGGACTACTACAGCTGCATCTCTTGGAGGCTGTCATTATTTTGTCACTTTTATTGATGACTATAGCAGAAAAGTTTGGGTGTATTTTATGAAAAAGAAAAGTGAAGTTTTTGGGCATTTCAAAACTCTCAAAGCTATGGCTGAAAAAGAAACAGGTCTGCAAATAAAATGCCTAAGATCAGATGGAGGGGGAGAGTACCTCTCAAATGAGTTTACAAGGTTCTTGCAGGAGCATGGCATAAAGCAGCAATATTCATGCAGTTATACCCCTCAACAAAATGGAATTGCAGAAAGGAAAAACAGGCATATTGGAGAGGTATCTCGTGCCATGCTCAATGAAAAAGACCTGCCAGATTTTTATTGGGCTGAAGCAGTTACTACAGCAGTCTATATAATGAACAGGACTCCCACTACAGCAATACATGGGGTGACTCCAGAGGAGAGGTATACTGGTAGGAAACCAGATATTTCTCATTTGAAAATTTTTTGTTGCATTGCCTATGTACACGTGCCAGATGAGTTGA
Organism: Lygodium microphyllum; assembly: GCF_053477565.2. Classification (NCBI taxonomy): domain Eukaryota; kingdom Viridiplantae; phylum Streptophyta; class Polypodiopsida; order Schizaeales; family Lygodiaceae; genus Lygodium; species Lygodium microphyllum. Next base: position 24,148,645 of record NC_141135.1, on the reverse strand, counting down.
GATCCAAGCTGGATCCAAAAGCTGAGAAGTGCATCTTTATTGGTTACTCACTGCAGCAAAAAGGGTATAGATGCTATAACCCTTCTACTCGTAAGTTTACAGTGAGCAGAGATGTTGTTTTTGATGAGATGAGTAGCTGGTATAAATCAATAAATGTGATTGATGATGTAGATGCACAAAATGGTAATGCTGCACAGAATTCACAACAGCAGTCACAAAATATTAGTGGACCTGGAGCGTCCTCTAGCAGTGGTTCACATTCTTCGCCATGGACAGGCAGATTGAGATCAGGAGAATCTTCTCAAAGCAATGCAGATAGTGGTATGCAGGTATCACGAAAAGGAAAAGAGAAGGTTGATCAGCCCATGTTTGATGTGAATGCAGATCACTCTTATGTGGATGGTGAATCCAGTGGCTCAGAACAGAGCATTGATGATGAGTTGGGTATTCCTTCTATTGTTACACCTGGAGTAAGGAAGACCAGGGATGTTTTGAGAGCACCTGGGAGTGAACCTACTTTGCGCAGGTCTACGAGAGCTAGGTATCCTGTGGATAGGCTGAAATATGATGGATTTACAGCCATTCACTATGCATATATGGTCAAAGTGATACAGGAACCAGAACCCACATCTTTTGAGCAAGCCATGGGAAAAGAAAAATGGGAGAAAGCCATGGATGAAGAAATGGATGCCTTGGAAGCAAATGCTACATGGGAATTGGTACCTTTGCCTAAAGGTAAGAATGCAATTGGCTGTAAGTGGGTTTATAAGGTGAAGCACAATGCAGATGGTTCTGTGAACAGATACAAGGCAAGATTAGTAGTCAAGGGGTATGCACAATCATATGGCATTGACTATGAAGAAACATTCAGTCCAGTTGCAAGGATGGCAACTGTAAGAGCAGTCATTGCTATGGCTGCATCAAAGGGATGGTCTTTACATCAGATGGATGTAAAGAATGCCTTCTTGCATGGTGATTTGCAAGAAGAGGTCTATATGGAGCAGCCACCAGGTTATGTGCATGCTGTTCATCCTGAGTTTGTTTGCAGGTTGAAGAAAGCCTTGTATGGCTTGAAGCAAGCACCTAGAGCATGGTCTGACAAGATAGGACAGTATCTTGTCACTATTGGCTTTCAGATTTCCAAGGCAGATTTCTCACTTTATGTGAGAAAAACAGAGAAAGGTATTATGCTACTTGTCATTTATGTTGATGATTTGATTATGACAGGTGACAGTGATGAAGATATCCTTCATGTGAAAATGCTATTGAAGCAGAAGTTTGAGATGAAGGATTTGGGAGAGCTGTGTTATTTCTTGGGCATTGAGGTGATTAGATCACCAAGTGGGATACAGCTCTTGCAGAGGCAGTATGGATTGGACATGCTGTCCAAATATGGGATGACAGGCTGTAAGCCTATTTCAGTTCCTTTGGAGCAGAATGTGAAGCTGAGCGCAGACGCAGGTGAGCTTCTGGAAGACCCTACTATGTACAGATGCATAGTAGGAAGCTTGATTTATATGACTATTACCAGGCCAGATTTAAGCTATGCTGTTGGATTGGTAAGTCAGTTTATGCAGGCTCCAAGGAAATCGCATTTGGATGCGGCTAGACGCATACTCAGGTATGTGAAGTCCACATTGCAGCAGGGCTATTTTATGAGACTGGGGTTCAGATACAGTTACATGGATACACTGATGCTGATTGGGCTGGTAGCATTTCTGATAGACGATCTACCAGTGGATATGTGTTCTCTTTTGGGAGTGGTGCAGTCACTTGGAGCAGCAAGAAACAGCCTACAGTTGCCTTGTCGAGCACAGAGGCTGAGTACAGGGGTGCAGCAATGGCTGCATGTGAGGTAGCTTGGTTGCATAAGCTACTTTATGATATGCATTAGTCTACAGATGGGCCAGTTGTCATTTATTGTGACAACATGAGTAGTATACACTTGGCAAATAACCCAGTCTATCATGCTAGAACAAAGCACATTGAGGTGCATTATCACTATGTGCGGGAGAGGGTTTTACTAGGTCTTATTGATTTAGTTTATGTCAGCACAGAGGATCAGGTAGCTGACATATTCACGAAGGCATTGGGTGCAGAGAAGCTGCGCAAGTTCAGAGACCTACTTGGTGTGCAGGAATTGGGATTGAGCTCGAGGGGGAGTGTTGAGATATCGAGCTCCACTCGTGATACGCCAGGGTGACCGTTGTGCATTTATGTCACCGACTTGTCAGTTGTAGATGCGGTTGGTACACCGCCCATGAATAATAGCTAGATGACAGCTATCCTTATCTACTCTAGTTCGTGGCTCAGTTAGTATGCCACCTTAGTTAGTTGAGTTTGGTTTGAGACCCATATTTAGGGTTCTTCTATCTCTTTGTACTTGAGTTCATTTTGGCTTACACAACTAAGAAGAGGAAAACTGTTTTCAGCCTCCACCCTTGTGTGTATTCCCCCATTGTACAAGCAAGAAAGCTACAAGTGAGACTCCTTCCTTCTCTCCCACAATCTTGACAGATGGAAGCGAAGGGAGTGCATATGATCAAAGTAGATGCCTATTAAAGTGTAATGGATCCTAAAGGATTTCATTAGTGGCATTTTAGTATGTCAATGGTGTTCTGAAGGCTTGATATGTTCCTGCATAATACGAAACACATAGAAAATTGTCAAATAAATATGCAATTAGTCGTTTTCTTGACATAGTGTGTAAAGACATGGATCTTAAGTATACTTATGGACTGAGTTCTTCTTGTTGGTTTCCATGTCAATCTCTATTTTTTCCCTTAAAAATACTAACCTTTCTCATCAAGAACACATGAAAATTAGGAAAGAATACATTATCATCTGAAAAATATATAAAATTTCTTTTAAAAAGTAGAAAAATAATACGATGCTTCTCAAATCATTCTTCGTAAAAAAATACATTCATGTGATTAGAAAACATCACTTTATAAATAATTAAGTGTTTGTAAGACGAGTAGGTAGCATAAGGATCACCTTGGTACCTCCCATTGTGTAAAGAAAGCAACTATCTAAACAAATATATATCAAAATAGAATGAATGTAAGTCTCTTGCTATTCATTTACCATGGTCAGGTGCATTCTGGTGATAATATCAAAGTCATGGTAGCAAGATACAAGGTCTTGATGTCTCTTCTTAGTGCTCCAATGCCACACTTTTGTGTAGCTACATATATTAAAAAGAAGGAAATAGGATTTTTGCACATTCAACTATTTTCTTTAAACTTAGTTGAGCACTTGTCATTCATGAATGTAGTATGTGTAACATCTTGCATACACAAATGAATAACACATGTTTTACTATAGGTTGAGTGTATGTGAGGTGTCACGTTGGTGTCCTAAGCTATAGGATAGATACACGAGTCTCTAGTGTGGGTTTGGGTAAGAAAGAGAGGAGTTATGGGTTCTAAAATCACATAAAGAATGGAACTCGATAGGCACCAACCCTAACTAAAAAGGATGCTCAAGTAAGAGGCCATGACATTAACTTAGGAAGGTTCCCACATCTATGTAACATGTGGTGTATACACCCTTTCTACATGGAATGCTCCCTTGCCTCGAGTTTTGGGACTAGGTAATTAGAGAAGTGGACTATACAAATGCTAAGTGTTTGAGTACTAGAGAGTGTCTCTAGTCTGTTTCCCATTTGTTCATTGCTGTAGGGCCATGGGGATTGGTTTGTTGAGGCATGATGGTGCTCTTGAGTGTGAGAGAGCTACTATGGGGCCCATTTAAGGTCTCCACAAGGAGAATGTGCATTTTGTGTGATAGAATAGTGAGGAACTAATTTCCCAATTTTTTGCCTCACTCACTTTAAAACACACACTATAAGGATTAGAAGATTGAAATAGCTGTTTAGATGGTTTGAGATTTGAATGGCAATGCATTGGATAGGTTAGAGTAGACTAGGAACCTTTAAAAGGAAGAAAAGAAAATTACAAACATAATATATAATTCTTTAAACTTATCACTCCATGTGGAATGGTTTTTCTTGGATATCTATTTACTAACAAGTTAATTATATAATCAATTAATTGTGTGTACCCTAGGAAAAATATTAATAAAAAGGAAGTCTCTACATACTTTAAATTGACACTAGTTTGTTAAATTGAGACTAGTTAACTTGTCAATGTGAGTAGCACTAATCCAAGCCTCTTTCGTTTATATTTAAGCCAATATTAATCATTTCTAGATTAAAAATCATCTAAGCATTTATACAATGTTGAGTGTATTTCTCACAATTGGTTGAGGCTAGAAATTATCTATTTCTTCTAATTTTTTCAACATTAATACTTCTTGAGCTGAGAGGATCATGTATGCTTCCTCCCTTCCTACACAATGATGATGGTGGCTTCTTCCTCCACCATGATAATGGTGGCACTACTCCTTCACACTTCTAAGTTCTCACCACAATGATGTTTCCAAATAGCCTTTCAAAAAGGTTTGCTTTCTTTTCCAATTATTAGGTGCTCCATGCCTAGACTTTCTTCAATGCTTCACACGAGTGTTCTATTGATGATTCATATCAAGGTTTGAAGGCGCATTTCATGTCACAAAGAGGGTTAGCAACCATTTAAAAATAAAGCATTGGAAAATTCTATCTTTTATGGTACATGCACAACATCATGTTTCACATGCAATGCTATATTTTTCCTCATGTTACCTTGATCCACTTCTACACATAATAAAAGATATCTATGTTTTATGGCTCACACTGTAAATCAATCAAAAGCTATCATATATGTAATATCATATTTTTTTATAATAATTTCACTCTATGAGAAAAAATCATGTATGTAATATCATGCTTTTTACAATAACCTCATTACATCACAATAAATTAGTCAAAAGTTCTTAGAAGAAACTGTGTAATGTCATTCCTTTTATGCCTTTCACACTAATTTCAATCAAGCATCAAGAAGCTTTTGCACCATGTATACAATCCTTCACATAAACATTAAGAAGATAAATATGAATTTAAAGAATGGTTTCATACATAGATTTTAAATCGCATCTTAGAGGATTTATCTTAGAACCTACAATTTGACTTTTAAGCTACATCTCAATATTATTTTTCACCACTATTATTCAATAAAAAACGTATGTTTTGATCTTCAAACTACATCTCAATAATGTTTTTCACCATTGTTATTTAATAAATCACATTATATAGAAATCAAGGCACACACATTGGTACACATATGACGTTTTGGTTTATGCCTAGGCCAAGCTTTTTTGCACCATTACAAAAATCCATTACACTTCTTATCTTTATAGTAAACCATAAATTAAATCTTCAATAGACTATTTCTTTTTCTAAGAAAATTGGGTGTTTTTCAAATATAATTCTAGGTTGTATCTACAAAGAGTCATAAGTCAAAATTTTGAGACCAATTTTAAGCTAGAATTGAGATGGTTTTATGAAAACAAAGTTCACTTCAAACCCTTAGCCACACTTCATAGTAAGAATGCCACTGGCCAAATATAACCCACAAATAGGCACCATATGTTATTGTGGCCCACACACTAAAAGACACTACACACCAGAATCCATACATTTTGGAGAACTTCTATGCACATGTGCCATAGTGTTCAAGGGTAAACATACTATTCAGATATATCTTATATTTATTATATAAATATTCTATTATATTGCCATTTATTTTGAAAGATTTGGAGGTGCTACATGTGTGCACTCAACCTCACTCCCCCCAAAACATTCTTCTTCTTCTCCTCACTCTCACTCCCATATGTTATAAAGGAAAATAATACATTAGCCAATATTTAGCCTTAGGTCCAGGGTTGTATATAAAAGGCTAAGTTGTGATGGGACCTAAAACGGACCGGCATTGGCTCATGCACTAGAGCCGAACCTCTATCATGCACTCAACAACCCCACGGCCTCGCAGCCAGGATCATGGATGACACATACATCATCTTCCTAAACATCTTGCGTTTGTATCACGTCTTGTAGTCCAACTCTAACCCAATTAACACTCCTCAGAGGGAGTCCCAACACACTGCCAAAGCACGAAGTACAAACATAGGAGGTCCTCCCATGGCTGACTGCCGCTACCTCACTGTGACTCTCCTACACCTTGGGGATTGGCCCCTCAATGCGTCGCTAAACGTATATAACACAATATCGCACACATTTCCACTCAAGGTATCAATTGATCGTATCCAGGAAAGTACCATACCTCACTTTCTTTCCCCTTAGACCCAACGTCTAGCCTACAGCTTAGGATATCCTTACTCACTCAACGTTGGTCATATTCCTCTAGAAAGCAATTGCCATGCATCTAGGAGATATTGTCTGATACATTTTATCATTTCATGTTTCATGCAAATTGTGAATGTCCATGTGCTCCAACAATTAAGAAAATCAGCATTGTGCACATGTGGAAAACATTCATTTCAATGATTTTGACTATCGCTCGTATGCAGCATTGCATGAACCTAGCACCGAGAAACCCTCGTGCTACTAGGTTCTTAATTTTTAATTAACAACCAACCTAAATGGTATGCATAAAAACCAGCCAGCTTTTCATCATTTCATTCAACATTTAAACACCTTTTATACACTCTACTCCCTCACCCATTTAGGTTGTGCATTATTGATCGGTTTAGGGTCCATTTTCCACATTTTTATTGTATAAAAAACCATAAAAACTCACTAGAATATAAAGGTAGGGCTGAGCTAAGGCTAAACCTCATACTTCAAACCCCCCATACATCCACAAATATGAATCTTATTTTTCCTTAATTTTCGGCACTCAAAATCCATTTTTTTTCTATTTTTTCCCCATTTTCCCTATTTTTTCTTGTATTTTTTACAATATTAAATAACCCAAAATTAAAAATGAGTTGTGGGTTGTGGCCCTTAGGTTCATTTGCAACAAAAATACAAATTTAGTTGGTGTGTCTTACTATATTTTCCATTAATATATCAAAAACACCCAATTTTTCCATATTTCGTATATTTTACGGGTTTTACACCATTAATTTCATCCAAACACTCATGATTTTCTGATTTTCTGAGCCTAAACAATTGGAAGACATTGCAAACAAGATTGTAATGCATAATCATTCCATGGGAACAAGTATTCATGAAGCAAATTGCATAAAACATCAATTTCCTTTGTAAAAATAAGATTACCGTTATTTACAGCTTGCGGGTTTTTATTTGCCATATCTCAGGACTGATTTCCAACCACCATTAATGCTCATAACAGTCCACAATCAGCAATCTTCCTTCCACCACAGCAATCCGGTCTTCATTGGACAAGCATCCGTCATCCATTCTTCTTCCTCTTCTTCACCACATAAATCCGCCTTTAGGGGAGAGAGAGGGAGGAGAGAGAAATACTAAAAATCAGAATTCTTCATAGAGACCGCCATTGGAGGAGCGAAAAGGCATGACATCCACAAGGAGTAGGCCTAGCATAATCTGATAGAAGATCCGAAGCTAGTCACTAACCAACTGCTCTAACACGGCCAAACTAAAAAGAACTATCAAAGAGGTTGCCCTAAGTGGTGGTCTGAACTACCTACCTAAGGACAACACAACCAGGAGCTCCTATTAGGCGAGGACTCCTATAGCCTGATCAAGAAGTGTTTTCTTTTAACACATTTCTTCTTTGAGGGTTTTATTTTATTGACATACTCGGGTATGTAAAAAGGAGGGAGCTGAGCGTAGTGACCCAAGGAGGAGAGGGCATCGGCCTCAGGACATGTCTCGGTACCCAAGAGCCTACCAAGCCCTCGCAAGGCAACACTTAATCCTTTTTTTACGCTCACTTTTATTTTCGCTCCAACCTTCCTTAGTTTCTTCTTTTCCAGCAAGATGCCACCCCTAGGAAGACAAGGCATCGGCCCTGGGTCTGACTCGTTCCCAGGAACCTACCAGGCCTTCGCAAGGCAATGATCAACTGCTTATAAATTTTCATTTCTATCTTTTCTTCTTTTGATAGGGGTTAGAACCCCTTTTTACACGCCTTTGTATTTATTTATTTTCTTGAAGATATTCAGGGTTTCTTATTATCAGCATTCTTTTCCTTCTGGCAGGCTTCTCTAACTGCCTCACAACTAACAAGAACTCCTAGAACGGCTGCCTAGCAGGCTAGCAAAACAGGGTCACTAGGACTTCCGTCTAAAACAGGTCTTTCAATGCTTAACAATGTCTTTACAGGAGGCAACGACTACTCAGACCTCTCTCAAACATACTGAACCTAATCCTGGGACTTCATGCCTTAGTCTTCGGTCCCCAACAAGAAATGAAAAAACCCCTTAACAAGTACACAAACATATACAGCATAAAAATCACAGTACTCATAAAGGAAAGATATCACCTGGATAGGGCCACGAGAAGCTTCCATGCAACAAAAGGCTCCTTCCAAGCTCTTCTTCCAACCTATCTAGCACAGAACTCAAACAAGAAACCATTAACTGCACCTACACTAAACAAACAACTGGCCCTCTTGGCCTAATGAAATAAAACACTTCACTACAAAACTAAATCGGTCCTCTTAGCCTAATGAAATAAAACCAAATAGCACCTACACATCCCTCCCTAGAAGAATCCAGATATACAATAATAAGCTCCTTTCAAGGAGGAAAAACAGGCTCGTAGCCCTAAACTAAATGCATAAGGTTATGACCCATCCCTCCTGCATATATAGCAAGAGGCGTACGCATAATATGTTGTCTAATCAACCTATGGGTCCTGGATAATAATGGTAGATTGGTCTCGGCTACTCTTTGCATCACCCATATCAACCATCGTCTGCCATATACTGCATGTTCTGATAACATACCCCACAAGCAACCGGGTCCTGTTTCATCATTGATCACAATATCCAAACTAGGACCACAATTAAAGAAGAGGTCTTCTTCATAAGCAAGATTTGCTAATGAATCCGCAAACTAATTCCAGTAATGTGGAATCAGTTGAAAAGACACTCTCTCAAACTCCTCTAGTAGGATCATAGCAGTCCGATGATACATACAAAGAATGGGATGCCGCACTGTGTATGTCCCATCTAGCTGATTCAGTATCAACTGGGAATCCCCTTTTACTAACAATCGACGAATACCACCTTGTTTGGCAATATGGAGTCCCATAATCAAGGCTTTATACTCTGCCATATTGTTAGTGAATCCTACCCCGAGATAAGCAGCTAACTTCATCATAACTCTACGTCGGGGATCTCGGATTACTACTCCAATACTTCCTTTTTTATTAGGACCCCTGGACGCTCTGTCAAAATATAATGTATACGTCCACAATGGTTTTACATAGTCGGCCATCACAACCTCCTCTATTCATAATTATGATAATCAAAGTTTAACATATTGAGAGGATGAACTGACGGCTCCATCCCACCTTCTTCATTGAACTCAATAGGGATACTCGTCAATAGTCGTAAACAGTGATGGCAAAAGACTTTGATCTCCCACACAAAGGTTCTGTCTTCTTGCTCAATCACTTTATATCCTTTGCTCCACCAGATGAGTTTCCCTTGATGGTATCCACCAGCTTTTAAGCTCTTTCCCGCAGGTCTCAAATCATTCCTAGCATGGACCTGCAATGCATTTCTCTATATACTAGCAAACTTAGAAATAGTAAGGTTTAATCTTATTAAGATTAACCTTATTCTTAAACTCTACTCCCTGTAGATCAGGTAATAGGGCTGTAGACCTATTCTTCCCTAACCTGACAATCTTTTAGGGGCCATCCCATTTAGGTTCCAGCTTCCCTAGAAACAACTCCCTACGCGCATCGTAATACAAAACCAGTTGCCCCTTCTTAAAGGTATACTTCTTCGCTTTTAGGTCATGGAACTGTTTCATGTGACGTTTAGCCACCTCTTGGTGTAATAGGCTTTGCAACTTAGTTTCATCGAGGTGTGCTAAGGTCGTGAAATGTTCTAATAGGGTGTCCTCATTACCCAAAGAATGGTTTATTGCAAATCTAATGGTCGGTAACTCAATTTCTAAGGGTAAAACACACTCTTCACCATAAACTAGTTTGAACGGCGTGTGGCCAGTGGCTCGCTTGAACGTGGTATTATATGCCCATACTGCCACATAGAGCATTTTGTCCCAGTCGCGTTTTTTTTCAAATACGACTTTCGATAGGATACCCCCACAAGCTGCTTATTGGTACTTTCAACCTGCCCATTTGTCTGCGGATTATAAGGAGTCGTTTTATTGTGCTTGATTTGCCAAGCCTCAGTCAAGCTTTTGATCACCTTATTCAGGAAATGGGTTCCACGGTCTGACACCAATTCTTTCAGGGGACCGAAACGGCATATTATCTGCTCTAAAAGGAAACTAGCAGTTTCTTTAGCATCATCTTTCCTTGTTGCACGTGCTTCTGACCACTTAGTGAAGTAGTCAATTGCTACAATAATATACCTCTTTTGCGCAGTCGACGACGGAGTAATAGGACCCACAAAGTCTATTCCCTACTTCTCAAATGGAATAATAGGGGTGAGTGGTCTTTTCCTATTCTCTCGACTATCATGTCGTTGACAAATATCGCATCTCTTAATATATGTGAACGCATCCTGGAAGATGGCAGGCCACCAGTAACCTGCTCTTAAAGCCTTTTTTGCTGTAAGCCGTCCAGCAAAATGACCTCCGCAAGCGGAATCATGGCACTCTTCCAAAATGAATGGCACCTCGTCAGGCATCACACATCGGCGATAGATGTCATCAACCCCTTGCCGATATAATGTACCTGCGATCAAAGCAAACTTTAATGTTGCTGCTTAATTTTCCTTCTCTCAGCTTTAGATAGTTTGGATCTAGCCTCTCTTGTTGATAAATAATGCATTATTGCAGCATACCAGGAGGAAATAGATGTCGTATCTATCTTAAATAATGACTATCTTCAGCCACAGATTCTTTCGGCTCCCCAAAGTCCACAAGACATTCCACAATACCCTGTAACCTTGGTGGCTTACTCCTAATCTCATAATCAAACTCCTGCAAAGTGATTAACCTCTTCGCTAGACGATCAGGCGGCTGCAGCTTATTCATCAATAATCGAAGCCCCTCTGCCTTCGTATAAAGCACAACTTTCTCATAGAGGATATAGTGCCTGAATTTCGTGGTCCCAAAGACCATCGCAAGACACAACTTCTCCATGTAGGTATAATTAATCTCGAAAATGCCCAATTTTCGACTAGCAAAGGCTATCGGATGATACCAATTTTCCTCCCAAATTTGGGCTAAACTGTAGTAGCTGATACTATGCATGATGGCTTCTGCTGAAAATATATAGAACACCTCGCCTCTTTTAGGTGCTTTTAAAACGGGAGATTTTACTAGCTCCTGCTTCACATCCTCGAAAGCTACCTTACAGGGGTCACCCCATACAAACAAATAGCTGAAGGACAATAGATTTGTAAGCGGCAATATTCTTTCTGCCAAGGATTTTATGAATCTACGGTAATAACCAACCGAAGACAGAAAGCTATGAACTTCTTTCGGAGTGCATGGTGGACCCATGGCAACTATGACTTTGACCTTCTTGGGATCTATCGCAATTCCTACTGAACTGACCACATGGCCCAGCAATAGCCCATAAGGTACACCAAAAACACACTTCCGTGGGTTAAGAGCAATACAAAATTATCTGCAGTGCTCAAAGCACTTTCTTAAAATGATCAACTGCCTTTCTCTCATGGTGGCGGCCCCTAATTCATCAATAAACACCTTCAACTCTTCAGGGGATATGTCACTGAATGTCTTATCTACTGTTCGTTGCCACGAACCAGGCGCATTGCATAAACCAAAGGCCATCACATGGTACGCAAAAGTACCAAAGACAGTAATAAAAGTTGTTTTCAACTTGTCCTCTTCTGCAATTGCCATCTGGTTATATCCTGCAAAGCAATCCATAAACGAATATATCTCCCTACCCGCTAATTGATCCAAAATCTGGTCAATGAATGGCAATGGGTAGTAATCCTTAACCATCTGCTTATTCAGCTCTCTAAAATCTACACATAATCGGATTTGATTATTTTTCTTCTTCCTGATAACAACTGGTGAACACCATTCTGTGTGTTGAACAGGGAAGATTAAACAAGCTTTTCTCAGCTTCTGTAACTCCTCAAACAGCCCTTACTTTCTAACGCACAGGATGACTGCCCTCTTTTACAGGAATAGTATGAACAGCCAGGCTGGGAGGAATGCCTCTCAGCTCATCATAACTCCAAGCAAAGATGTCGCGGAATTCTTGAATCAAGGACACATAGTCCTCCATTTCTGCTGTGCTGAGCATAGAACCTAATTTAATTGGCCGCAAATCATTTGGCATGCCAAGGTCTAGCTCGATAACATCTGCATCTCTTATACGATCTTGGGCCTCTATCGGCTCGTTCAAAGTGATCTGATAGATGTCTTCCGTGGTGGATCCCTCTTTGGACTCATCACTCGATGATGTCTCACTGGCGGATAAATCCTCTAATGTCTCCAATTCTGTAGAAGATAGAGGAGCTCTCTCACTCTGCGGGGACTCAGGATAGGCATCAATCACCACGCGCTGAGCACCTCTATCGAATATCAGCCGACCGGCGGGTATATCCACTTGACAGTCCACTTGCAAGATCCAAGGTCGTCCAAGTAATACTTGGTAACTTGGACGTCCTGCAAAACGAATCACCCTAAAGTCCAACAAGCATTCTACATTTGCAACAGTGACATGGACCTTAGTAATGCAGCCTTCTGGCTGTCTCAAACTATCATCCGCCATTCTGAGAATTGTGGAGGTATCTTTCTAGATTGCAAGACCCAACCTTTCCATCAATTCAGAACTCATAATGTTAACAGATGATCCCGTGTCGACAATGGCATAATCTACTAATATCCCATCGACATAGGCTGCAATCCTTGGGCAATGCTTCTCAGCATGCTTGAACCAGTCATCACCAACTCGCGCAACACCCAAAGGTTCTACGATATACACGGTACACAGGATCTTTCTAAATTCCTTGCGTACTCCTGGAGAAAGCTTAATAAGCTGTAAAAAATTCACATCTGGCTTGACTTCGCAAAGAGAGCTCGCCAAATCGAATTCATGATAGTTCGGTAGAGTTCGCTTTTCACACCAAACCATCCGCTCTTTAGGTCGCCGAACCGGCTTTATTGCCTCTTTTTTAACTTTCACCTTCTTCCTCGGTGGTTCCTTATCCTTCTTAACATTGGCTTTACTCTCCATGGGCTTCAGAGGTCCCCCTTCCATGGCAAGATCCAGAACTTGTGTTCCTTTGTCGCCCTGTTTAGGGTTTCCATCGACAGGCTTATCCTTGTCGGCCTCTCTACCCTTTTGACCTCTTGTAAGGACAGCTCGCAGATTAGAGGTCTCAGCTTCATTAACGCGCACAACCTCAATCAAACTAACCCCACTACCACTAGGTAGCTCCTCCACTGTAGTCTTTGGTCGTTGGAGTATTTGTTTAGGTCCGTCTTCTCGATGGGAATCATTTCCTTGCGCACGATGATTAACAGGCCCTGGTTGCCGACTACCTCGCTGGAGGGAACTAATCTTACTCTAGCAACAAGTGGCTACTAAATGGCTAGATTTTCCACAGATGTCGCACTTGACATTTGGGCAATTTCTTGGATAATGTTGCCCACCACACCATTTGCAGCTAAACCTTGAAGGTGCACCCTCATCTGGGTATCTACTTCCTATCAAATTTTGTTGTTTTTTAAGAAAGTTGACATCAATGGCTATTTGTCGATACTGCTCCATAATCATGTCAGTATAATGCTTCATCATGTCCTTAACCTCGCCAAGAACATTGGAAGCGCTCGACTCGTAGCCTTGATCATTACCCTGTCGTTCCATCGGCCTAACAATTCGATTAGGCACTGGTTGTTGAACCACAGGCATGGTATTAGGATTAACTGCCTGGCCTCCACCATTTGGAGCCATTTGACTGCCCATAGGCATTGACATACTAGGGGGAGTTGGTAATAAAGGCACATTCTGCATCATGTTCCCTCTCCCATTAGGATTAGCCATTGCTATCCCTTGGCTACTACTACCATTGGCTATTGCCATATTATTTCCCAATGCTAGATCCATATTTGAATTGCCACGAGAGGCATAGGCTGCTTGTAGTCAGGATTCCACTTCTTGTGCTCGTGTAATGGCAGTATCTATATCCCCCAAAGGGACACTACTCAACTGCAATTGGATATTAAAGTCCAAGCCATGCAGAAAATATTGCAATTGGGTAGTTGCGGGGATAGGAATAGAGGTGTCCAACTAACAGAAAACCTCTTTTAGTTTCTTCGCATAAGCACGAATATCCTCATGTGGTTCTTGGCAGGTCACATTGAGTACACGCAACCAATATTGCCCACCCCTTTCAGGGGCAAACTCCCTTCGAAAAGCTCCGTAAAATGAATAAATATTCAATATGGTTCCGGCTTCTAAGCCATGATACCATATGGCAACTCTTCCTTTGAGAGTCATGTTGAAGAACATCATTAAATGTCCTTCTTGGATGCGACAGTTGAACATCAGCTTTTGAAACTCCCTGATGTGGAGTTCCGCATCTTCCTCAACTAGCCCATTAAAAATGGGTAGCGGGTAACCTAGAGCTGGCAAATCCATCATTCCTGCAGGAATTGCAATAGGCTGCGCCATGACGAGAATTGGATTTGCACTAGGTATAGGGGACAGTGAGGTTACACCTCCCGCACTTGATGTAGACTGGCTTATGAAAGAAAGGGGAGCACTAGAGCTTCCACCTTCTCCTAACTTACTGCTTGTGGCACCAAGACCACTAGATCCACTCCCTCGTAAGGGTTCAACACCATTACGCTTAGGGGAATACCTCCTAAGAATTTCAGCACGTCGCCTAGCTCTTTCATCTCTCTCTTACTTTTGGATTTCTGCTAGACAATGCTTATCGATGAATAACGGGTCAATCTCAGTATCCTTTGGCATAAACTGCTAACTGGTCCCTAGACAACCAAGATTCGAGGGCCGGCAGTTCTAAGCGGCTCTCGAAAAATGCACCATTGATGCGACCTAAAACAAGTTGGCACTAGCTCATGCACTAGCCGAACCTCTATCATGCGCTCAACAACCCCATGGCCTCGCGGCCAGAAGCGTGGATGACACATACATCATCTTCCTAAACATCTTGTGTTTGTATCACGTCTCGTAGTCCAACTCTAACCCAATTAACACTCCTTAGAGGGAGTCCCAACACATTGCCAAAGCACGAAGTACAAACATAGGAGGTCCTCCCACGGCTGACTGCCGCTACCTCACTGTGACTCTCCTACACCTTGGGGATTGGCCCCTTAATGCATCGCTAAACGTATATAACACAATATCGCACATATTTCACTCAAGGTACCAATTGATTGTATCGAGAAATGTACCATACCTCACTTTCTTTCCCCTTAGACCCAATGTCTAGCCTACAGCTTAGGATATCCTTACTCACTCAACGTTGGTCATATTCCTCTAGAAAGCAATTGCCATGCATCCAGGAGATATTGTCTGATACATTTTATCATTTCATGCTTCATGCAAATAGTGAATGTCCATGTGCTCAAACAATTAAGAAAATCAGCATTGTGCACATGTGGAAAACATTCCTTTCAATGATTTTGACTATCGCTCGTATGCGGCGTTGCATGAACCTAACACCGAGAAACCCTCGTGCTACTAGGTTCTTAATTTTTAATTAACGACCAACCTAAATGGTATGCATAAAAACCAGCCAACTTTTCATCATTTCATTTAGCATTTAAATACCTTTTATACACCTACCCCCTCACCCGTTTAGGTTGTGCATTATTGATCGGTTTAGGGTTTATTTTCTACATTTTTATTGTATAAAAAACCATAAAAACTCACTAGAACATAAAGGTAGGGCTGAACTGAGGCTAAACCTCATACTTCAAAACCCCCATACATCCACAAACATGAATCTTATTTTTCCTTAATTTTCGGCACTCAAAATCCATTTTTCCCCTATTTTTTTCCCATTTTCTCTTTTTTTCTTGTATTTTTTGCAATATTAAATAACTAAAAATTCAAAATGAGTTGTGGACTGTGACCCTTAGGTTCATTTGTAGCAAAAACACAAATTTAGTTGGTGTGTCTTACTATATTTTCCATTAATATATCAAAAACACCCAATTTTTCCATATTTCGTATATTTTACGTGTTTTACACCATTAATTTCATCCACAACACTCATGATTTTCTGATTTTCTGAGCCTAAACAGTTGGAAGACATTGCAAACAAGATTATAATGCATAATCATCCCATGGAAATAAGTATTCATGAAGCAAATTGCATAAAACATCAATTTCCTTTGTAAAAATGAGATTATTGTTCTTTGTGGCTTGTGGGTCTTTATTTGCCATATCTCGGGACTGATTTCCAGCCACCATTAATGCTCATGATAGTCCACAATCAGAAATCTTCCTTCCTCTTGCACCACAGAGCAATCCGATCTTCATTGGACAAGCATCCGTCATCCATTCTTCTTCCCCTTCTTCACTATATGAATCTGCCTTTAGGGGAGAGAAAGGGAGGAGAGAGAAAGACTGAAATCAGAATTCTTCATAGAGACCGCCATTGGAGGAGCGAAGCACGGCGATAGAGTTAGCATCCAGGGGGAATTGAAGGGCAATGATCATTGGCATGGGTTGTTTGCAGCAGGCGTGTTGCCTCCATCAATATAGGAGCGCAAATTTCGGCTCATCCTGGCGCCTTCTTCTCCCACTTTTTTTGTTTCTTCATGCATGAAAAATTTCATGCTACATTTAAATCTTGGGCTCCCAAGGGTCACTTGCCCATTTTGGCCAAATTTTGTCCACCTCTTCGCATTTTGACCGGTTTCTTGGCCATTTCCCCGTCCGAACTCCGAATTGAGCTCTGAAAAATCCTGGGTGTCCAGCTCGGCATCCCACATTGGGCAATAACTCTTGTCAACCCGCATGATAGTCTGAAAATTTATGAAAAATCAACAAGTGTCGCTCGGGCGCCTTCAAAGCACTTTGACGCTTAAAATCATCCTGGATTGAGCCGCCGCCTTCGATGTTGAATATTTTTCCATTGATATTCATAATTTTTAGCTATTTTTAAGCACTTCCCGGCACCAAAATTCTGCTCTCAAGTTGTAACTTGCCAAGCATCTTTTCCCAATTCTAAATATTTCTTGTTTGAGGTCTCCACCTCCCACCATCCATTGAGGGTGCATACTCTTTGGCCACCATGGCATTGGGTGTCAAGAATTGCGTGGTGGGGGACTTACTTGAGTTGTTGTGCCAAACACACATTGTATACACAAGAGAAAGGTCACTCAAGAACACAAGAAGAGAGATGGAGGCCAAAACATTTTCTTGTTGATTTTTTCTTCTTCTTCCACACACTATACAATATACACAAAGTATAGATAAGATACAACGTAAAGGAAAGTGGCCTTCTAAGTCAAATAGTGCATAACCGACTACACTAATCGACTGGCATTATATCTTTGCCAACTATAGGTATGTGTAACAAACTAAATATAATAAGTGATAAGTCGGTGGCCATGTGTAAGTATCATAATGACCTAAGTGTAGACATGCGGACTCATCTAGCCAGGCGGTCCAATCATCAATGTCCGCACGTGTTAAGCTTGCCATCTTAACACTCCCCCTCAAGCTCAACTCTATCTCTGCAACTCCAAGTAAGCTTCGGAACTTTCGAAGCTTCTCTCACCCAATGCCTTTGTGAAAATGTTAGCTATATGATCATGTGTGCTGACATATACCAAGTCAATCTCTCCTACAAGTACCTTCTCTCTCACAAAGTGGTAAACCACCTCAATGTGTTTTGTCCTAGCATGGAACACTGGATTCCTAGCTAACTGTATGTTTTGCATGTTGTCACAATGAATGACAACTGGACCATCTCCCTGCACATCTAAATCACCTAATAACTTTTGCAGCCATACCACCTCACATGTTGCCATAGTAGCACCTCTATACTTAGTCTCTGTACTCGATAAAGCAACTGTAGGTTGCTTTATCCTACTCCATGTAACAGTTGCACTACTAAGGGAAAACATGAATCTACTAGTAGATCTTTTGTCTGACATGCTACTAGCCCAATCTGCATCTGTGTATCCAAAGACATATACATCCTTACCTACCTCAAAAAAATTCCATAATGTAAAGTGGACTTCACATATCTCAATATACGTCTAACTGTATCCAAATGAGGCTTTCTAGGCATCTACATAAACTGACTGACAAGGCCAATATCATAGCTCAAGTCTGGCCTTGTGATAGTCATGTAAATCAAACTTCCTACTATCCTCCTGAACATAGTAGGGTCTTCTATCTCATCCCAAACGTCAGCACTCAACTTCACACTTTGCTCCAATAGTACTGAAAGAGGCTTACATGCTGTCATACCATACTTGGATAACATATCCAAGCCATAGTGCCTTTGGGATATCCATATACCATCATCACATCTGATCACCTCAATACCAAGAAAGTATCTCAGCTCACCCAAATCTTTCATCTCAAGCTTCTTCTTCAAGAAGTTCTTAACTTCAACAATCCCATTGTCACTGTCACCTATAATAATCAAGTCATCCACATAGATGACTATGATGACCAAACCTACATCTCCCTTTCTCACATAAAGTGAGTAATCAACATCAAAAATACAAAATCCAATCTTGACAAGATACTCTCCAATCTTGTCATGCCATGCTCTAGGTGCTTGCTTTAGCCCATAGAGCGCCTTCTTTAACCTACACATATATGTGAGATGCTCTAAATCTGCATAGCCTATTGGCTACTCCATATACACTTCTTCTTGCAATTCACCATACAAGAAGGCATTCTTAACATCCATTTGCTGCAAGCTCCAACCTTTGGTTGCTGTCAAGGCAAGATCACATACCTAACAGTTGCCATCCTAGCAACTGGATTGAATGTCTCTTCATAATCTATGCCATATGTTTGAGCATAGCCTTTTGCAACCAGCCTAGCCTTATACCTGCTAACTGAACCATCTGCATTATGCTTGACTTTGTAAACCCACTTACAACCAATAGCTTTCTTACCCTTAGGTAAGGGTACCAAATCTCAAGTCTTATTGACTTCTAATGCAGCCATCTCCTCATCCATTGCTGCATCCCAATGAGCATGACCAATGGCATCCTCAAAATAAGTGGGCTCAACATCCTCAACTAGTTTCACCATATAAGCATAATGGTGAGCTGCATAACCTTCAAAGCCAAATCTTTTAACAGGATATTTGACCCTACTAGACCTGCATACCACTGGATCATTCAATGGAGCCTTTACATAACTATGAGCTCTCTGTACACCTGATGTCTTTGACTAAAGGAATACCAAGCTCATCATCCAAAATCTCTAAACCAGTAGAATCTCCATCAAATCCCAAATGACTAGTAGATGGCTCATTACCATCCAACACTTTCTTCTTTCCTTTGTCTTTGCCTGCAATACTTATAGATACACCTGAAGATGTGGGGCTACTCCTTAATCTCCCATACCAAGGGCTCACTGTAAGTATAGTACCAGATGATGTTTCTGGTTCACTAAGACTCCGTGATTCTTGTTTTTCTTTTTATACATACATGTCTTGATCATTATCATCATCTGATACATCACTAGCAAGTGCATACCAGCTACCCATCTCATCAAAGATAACATCCTTGCTCACTCTAAACTCACATGTGACAAGGTTATAACAGCGATGCCCTTTCTGCTCTAAAGAGTATCCAATAAAAATATATTTTTTTACCTTTGGATCAAGAATCTTCCGTAGCTCATCTAGCACATTAACATATGCAACACATCCAAATACCTTCAAGTGTGATACATCAGGCTTCTTGCCAGTAAAGCATCCTTTAAGAGTCATCCCATGAATTGTAGCTGGGCATATTCTTTTCGGCCATTAATGCCCGTGCAACTTCTGCAATATGCCTATTTTTTATTTCTGCAACCCCATTTTGTTGTGGGGTATACCTACAAGTAAATTGCCTCTTTATCCCATGAGTCCTCAAGAAGCCATTAAACTCATTAGAGAGGTACTCTCCCCTTCCATCTGATCTCAAGCACTTCACTTTTAAGCATGTTTCTGTTTCAACAGCTGCCTTAAAAGATTTAAAGTGCTCAAACACATCACTCTTTTCCTTCATGAAATATATCCATAACTTCGTTGAAGAGTCATCAATAAATGTGACAAAGTATTTACTGCCACCAAGAGATATATTTTGTGTAGACCCCCAAACATCTGTATGTACTACATCAAGTATTTTTCTACTCACTTCTCTGTCATGCAAGAAGGGTTGTCTTGCATGCTTACCAAACTGGCATGCTTCACAGAATTTATGAAATTCTGCAACTCTAAAAGAAGGCAACCCTGTAACCAATCCTCTGGACTGGATTAATTTTAGCCTTTGCACATTTGCATGTCCAATAGTTTATGCCATATTTCAATATCTGCAACTACTCCTTTTCTTTTAGCATACATAGCAGCATCCATTGCAAGAATTTGAGCATCTAAAGGGAACATGCAGCCAACTCTACTTCCTTTTGTGACCAACCTACACTTATCATTAAAGTCTTCTATAAAATAACCTTTTGCATTGAATCAGACCTACAACCCCTACTCTACCATTTGGCCAACAGACACTAGATTCTTTGTGATTGATGGCACATGTAATACATCTGTCCGACTCTTTGTCTGGCCATCATACAAGGACAAGGAAATCTTTCCAATGTGTGAAATTGGGTGGCATGAATCATCACCCGTTTGCACATAACCTGAATTTTGTAAGTCTTGCATCTCTCCAAACCATTCAACATGACTGGTCATATGATTAGATGCACCTGAATTGATATACCATATATCATCACATGTCCTCTTTCCTATAACTGTATTCATCATATGCTACATAACAAACAAGCGCTCATTTTTATATTTATTCTATCGTGAAGACGATGCATAGTTTCCTTGTTGCAATTTACCACTGCGAATATCATTCTTCTTAGCATAGCAATGGGCTACAATATGGCCTGTTTTGCTATAATAATGGCAAACAATAGCAGAATTTTCAGAACCTCTATTCTTCCATCCACCTCTTCCTCTAGAGCTCCCCCTATCTCTAAAGTTTTCTCGGCCTCTAGAAACCTGCATTTTATCAAATTGTTGATTTAACCTATTTTGCTGGTTATCACCAACACGTCCCATACCACGGCCTCTTGAAGAGGATCTACCACGTCCCCTTCCTGAACTTTAGTAAAATGCTTGGACCTATTCACCATTTCTTTCAAATGAATCACCCTGCATATTGATCTCTTTGGTAATCATGAGAGAGATCAGCTCATCAAAATTTGGAAATGGCTTCCGTACGTATACTGAAGTAACAAATGATTTCCATGCCTTCTCATTGTTAAGGCCACTCAAACTGGATGAAACCAAATCATCATCATCAGACATTGCATCAATCGCTACTAAAGCATCTGCAATACTCCTCACCTTCAACACATACTCATTGACAGACATTTTTTCTTTCTTCAAGGCATTCAACTCTTGCTTGAGTTGAATCTTTCATGCCTTTGTATTTACTAAAAACATGTTCTGAAAATTTATCCAAGCTACATGTGAAGTTTCTGCATTCCTGATATGTCCCAACATTGTATTATCAATCATTGCAGATAACCAGTATATCACCTTTTTGTCTTTTGCATTCCATTCTTTCCATCCTTTTAATTCATCTATAGTCGGAGGGATATCTAACTCTGGCTCCTTTTCTTCACCTGAAACAAACTCATAAAGGCCCTTTCCAATGAGGAAGTTTGTCACACAGAACTTCCATGAAGGGTAGTTGTTCTTGTCAAGCTTCTCAATAATGGGATTTTCACTGCTCTCTGCCATTATCACAAACAAGGATACAACACAGCAAGCTAGTCTTCTGCAATCTTTCACAACATGTGCATAGCAATACACCAAGAAACTTTTTTCATTGATTGCTCAATAGTACATGTACTCTGCAACATGTTTCAGATGAATCTTATGTTTGCTTTCTGGAAAACACCTCAAAAATTAGAGATTCGAAATATGTAACTTGTGCACCCACTTTTGGTCAATACTATCGAAATCACAGTGTACCCTAAAACTGTTGTCCGCAACCTTGCAACTCTAAAACGAGACCTGAAACGGCCTCAGATGCCCAAAAAAACTACAGAATATACAGTGCTCTGCTCGCACACCAAATCTCACAGCAATTTGAGATTTTCACTCTACCCTGCTTCTAGTACCTCCACAGGCACTATCCAAGAGAGAGAGTAGAAGAATGGGAGAGCTTCTTATCCGTTGCTTACTTGCTCAAACCTTACTTCTTCTCCTTCACTACAGCCTTCAAAATCAGCCTTTCTCAGTGGCACGGCTCTGATACCATGTCAAGAATCTCATGGTGGGGGACTTACTTGAGCTGTTGCGTCAAACACACATTGTATACACAAGAGCAAGCTCACTCAAGAACAGAAGAAGAGAGGTGGAGGCCAAAACGTTTTCTTGCTGATTTTTTCTTCTTCTTCCACACACTATACAAAATACACAAAGTATAGATAAGATACAACATAAAGAAAACTAGCCTTCTAAGTCAAACAGTGCATAACCGACTACACTAATCAACTAGCATTATATCTTTGCCAGTTGTAGGTAGGTATAACAAACTAAATATAATAAGTTATAAGTCAGTGGCCATGTGAGTATCATAATGACCACCAACATGCTAAGTGTAGATGTGTGGACTCGTCTAGCTAGGCGGTCCATCATCAAAGTCTGCATGTGTTGAGCTTGCCATCTCAACATTGGAATGGATACCATGCTCCTCCATAGCATCAGGAGGATATCATGCTGCAATCTCTCATTGATGATTCTCAGCCATTGTATCAATTGGTAACATGATTCATGGTAGCCTAGCTACCTTGGCTATGGCTTTCTTGCATTATTATGTATGTCTTGTATTTCATTATTTTAGTTTGTTATGAGAATTAGCTTCTTTACAATGGTATCAGAGTCTTGAATTCGATTCTTTGCAAGATCATTTTCAAGTCTAGGTCTGGTTACTAGTACCATCCAGGATAACTAATGTTCAAGATTTGGTTATAGAACTTGGTAGAGTTCAAACTATGACTAGTCAGGAGTTTCCTGCTGTTAGTCTTTACCAATTTTTCAACTCTTGGAGAATATTTAAAGAAGAAATTGTTGGTTCTTGGACATTTTAGTGGTTCTTAATTAAGAAGATGGCCATTTTAGAGGTTCTTGGTCTAATAAGGATTAATAGAGTTTAGAAAAAGCTTAAATGGGATTACTTTTTGCTAATCAAGAGTTTCCCTCTTCTCTCTCAACCTTGTCTCCCAAGCTGCATAGCTCAAATTTTACTAAGATCTTTCATCCCTATCAAGATATTCATCAATTGAGTACACCATCTCATTCTTCACTTCATCTAGAGCATTTGGAGCAACCTAGTCATCAGTGGTGGAGCAGTTCAGCCATGGCTTTGGGAGTAGCAAATTCAATGTGAATTCCACCACAACTTTTGGGCTACCTTCTCCTTAACTTTGATAGATGTGATCTCATTCTTTTCCATTAGGTAAATGACATTCTTTGAGGGATTCTTGAAGATTCAAGATCAACCATGGATTCTCTCTCCTCTTTTTGCTGAGCATTCGGGGCAACATTGAATTTCTTTAGTATTCCGTGGGGCTTTCACTTCTTTAAGCTCCTGGAAGCATTCTTTTGCTTAATCCTCTAGATATTGAATCATTTTTTTCTCTTCAAGCTTCTTCCAAACCCTAGCTATGGCATATTTAGGACAATAAGGAAGTCTTGACAATTTCTTGAACATTTGAGTGGATTTTGGTACTCTTTGGCTTCTAAAAGGAGAAGATAAGCATCTACATTCATTATTAACCTGATATTGGAGCTTCTTGGCATTATTTGAAGTAATTTTTTCATTCCAATTTTGGGGGAAAATAGGGCAGCCATGAATTTCTTCAAATTTTTCTTAAATAAGGCTCAAATCACGGAGCTTATGATGTATACAGCTTAAGGAAGGCAGGAATAAAGCCACACCACTAAGATTTGGCCAACATTGAGGCATATCATCAAGGTTGGTGGCATTTTCATTCTCTTGGATACTTGAATGCATGGTAACTTCATAAATTCTTGGTCTCTATCAAGAATTTATACTTTTTCATTGCTCATAGGCTCTCTTCCACCAATGGTGATTGAAGATTTTCACTCAAGCATGGAGTTGTCATAATCCATTGGAGCATTTTTCATTGCTAGAAGCTAAAGTTACATTGGGCCAAACATTATGCGACCAATTTTTGCTTGAAGTTGAACATATGGCACTCAATCTTAATTAGTTTGGGAATGAAATTTGTGAAGGATTGATCAATTGAAGCTCATTCATTATTATTCATCAACAACAAGAGATATTGCTATCACTATTATCCTATTGTTGAGCTAATCCTATTATTAAGAAAGGGAGATTAGGAGTAATCGATCATCAAACTTGATAGTGAAGAGTATATAGATCCTAACATAGGGTTGATTGTGATTGTTTCATATTTCTCTATCCTGTCCACTCATGATTAGTATCAAAATTGATTACAAAACATTGATTCATTGCTTGCATTTGGTATCTAACATGGAATTTGATTTGTTGGTTGATCATTGATGCTACATGACTAAAAATATTATTGAAAATGGTAAGTGGAATCCATGTAATGCAATGAGTCACTGCAAAGGGTAATACCCTATCCTTAGCTCATTTCAATTTAGTCAATTCCTATTTTCCACTTGCATTTCATTAAAGGATTCAAATATGCTTTTTTGTCAATGCATAGCATCACTATTTTCTTAGCCAAGTAGCATGTACTTGCCATGTTCATTCCCGTGAGGACAAAGCGGATGCGAAGAGTGTCATGATGACAATAGAGAGATGGCACTCCCTTCCTAATTATGACCTGTTAGAATATCAAGCTCATGTTACTCTTCAGTCACTCTATCTTTATGTGTGTGACCGACATTAGCTGGATGTAGCTGTACACATGTGTGCCATTCAATAAGTCGGTGTAGTCAGTGACTTAACCACAGTTAGTCTTGGTTAGTCATACCTATGTGTGTAAGTCTCTTTCAGTTAGAATGTTGGAAGAATAATGGAAGAACAACAACAATGAGCTGAGCGGCTCATCTTCCGCTCCACTCTATCTCTCTCCCTCTCTTCCAACATGGTATCAGAGCTTGAATGCCTAAAGCCTGAAGGCTTGGCAGTGGCCATTTGACATCAAGACATCAAATCTGAAGAAAAATTCATCAAAGGAGACTGTGCCTGCAGTCTGTTTTTTTGCAGAAGCTATATCTTGATACAAAAATGGTTTTTGGAGAGTATTGTTGAGATATCGAGCTCCACTCGTGATACGCCAGGGTGACCGTTGTATATTTATGTCACCGACTTGTCAGTTGCAGACGCGGTTGGTACACCGCCCATGAATAATAGCTACATGATAGCTATCCTTATCTACTCTAGTTCGTGGCTCAGTTAGTATGCCACCTTAGTTAGTTGAGTTTGGTTTGAGACCCATATATAGGGTTCTTCTATTTCTTTGTACTAGAGTTCTTTTGGCTTACACAACTAAGAAGAGGAAAACTGTTTTCAGCCTCCACCCTTGTGTGTCTTCCCCCATTGTGCAAGCAAGAAAGCTTCAAGCGAGACTCCTTCCTTCTCTCCCACAATCTTGACATGGTATCAGAGCCTTGTTCGTGGTAAGGAGCTTAAGAAAGCAAGCCAAGCTCGCGGTGGTCTGGTAAGAGGAGCAGTGTTGCTTTCATTTCCTGTTTTGGGAGCAGATCTCTGCAGGTAGCACAGCCGGAAATTGCAGGAGTGCATTGTCTCAGGTTGAGACGCCCTTCGCGGTGAAGCAAGAGGGCAGTATATGCTGCGGGAGAGGGCTTTAGCCCTTGGCGACCTTGTTTTTTTGATTTGAGGCCATTTCGGGGCCTGTTTTGCAGACGGAAGTTTTCTGCACGCACTCAGGAAAAGGCTCGGTTTTATGCTGTGCAGCCACTGTTCTACAGGTCGGTGAATAGTTACAGTAAAAATTGCATCGTATGCTTGTGCGCAGAGACATTGGGAGTTTCAGAATCATCCTTGGTTCCTGTTTATGCAAAATCGTCACTAGGAAGTGACTGTGTGGTCAAATACCACTTTCGCCAGTTTTGCAGATTTGCCCTTGTGAGGGTGAAGCTGTGTTTTTTGCAGTGACAGAATTTCTTGCAGTATTCTGTAATGGCGTCTGATTCTCTTTCACAGATTGTCACTGAAAAGCTTGACAAGAACAACTTCCAGGCATGGAAGTTTAGAATGACGAATTTCCTTATGGGAAAAGGATATTGGGAATTTGTTGCAGGAAATGAAGAAGAACCAGTTCTTCCTGATGTTCCCAATCAACAACAAATGCAGGCATTTAAAACATGGCATGAGAGAGCCAGGAAAGTTATGTATTGGCTGTCTATCAGTATTTCAGACTCTATGATTGTGCATATTCAGGATGCAAGTACGCCAAAGGAGGCATGGGATACTTTGTCAAAAATGTATAGCACAAATACGCAAGCCAGGAAAATGCAGCTCAAGCAAGAGTTGCATAATGTGCAAAGAGAAAGTATGAGCATCAACGACTACCACATGAAGGTGAAGAAGATTGCAGATGCACTTGCTTCCATTGGGTCGCCAGTGGAAGATGATGATTTAGTTTCCGTGACCTTGAATGGTCTAGGAAAGGATTATGCACAGTTTCGGACATCCATTTCAGTTCGTGAAAGATTTCCTGATTTTGAGGAGTTGATTGCTCTTCTAATTTCTGAGGAACAGAGAAATGGTGGTGCATCTTCTTCAGGAGGAACTTCAAAAGAAGCTGTCTTCTACTCAAATGCTGGAAGAGGTAGAGGCAGAGGTAGAGGAGGCCGATTTGGAGGCCGTGGTAGAAATCAGAGTATGCAGCAAACTCAAGAAAACCAGTCCTATGGAGGAGGACGTGGTAACTCTAGAGGCAGGGGGAGCCAAAGAGGTCGTGGTGGATGGCAAAGAGGCCAAAATGCAAACAGTAATGTTGAATGCTACTATTGTGGTAAAATGGGTCATATGGCTAAAGACTGCTATAAAAAGCAGAATGACATCATGAATGGAAAACTGCAACAAGGGAATTATGCATCTTCTAGCAGACAGGGTGATGACAGAAATGAGCATTTGTTCATGGTGCAGCACATGAACAATTCTGTGACAAGTGCAAAAGAAAGAAATGATGTATGGTATGTTGACTCAGGTGCATCAAACCACATGACAGGTCATGCAGAATGGATGGAGGATGCAAGGGAAATGGAAAAACCAGGATTTGTGGAGACTGGTGATGATACTGCACATCCGATTGTGCAGATTGGAAAAATTCCCTTGTCTATGCAAGGTGGGAAAAAGAAATACCTGTCCGATGTATTTCATGTTCCGAATATTACCAAGAATCTGGTTTCAGTTGGTCAAATGGTTGAACAGGGCTTGCAGGTCAGATTTAATCCTCATGGATGCTTTGTTGAGGATATGAAAAATAAAGGTCGCTTGATAGCAAAAGGAAAGAAGAAGGGCAGAATGTTTACATTGGATGCAGACATGTCTGAATTGAGTGCAGCAATGTTTGCACATGGGACCGGTGTAGTTGCAGATATTGATATCTGGCATAAACGCATTGGTCATGTTAATGTACAGCGACTTAAATCAATGCAGGCCCAAAATATTGTTGCAGGATTGCCAAAATTCAAGGTTGCAGAAATGCATAAGGTATGTGAAGCCTGTCAGTTTGGAAAACAGGCAAGGAAACCATTTCCTAGACATGTTCAAGAGAGTGAGAAGCCATTGGAATTAATTCACTCTGATGTGTGGACAACTAAAGCTGCATCTCTTGGAGGCTGTCATTATTTTGTCACTTTTATTGATGACTATAGCAGAAAAGTTTGGGTGTATTTTATGAAAAAGAAAAGTGAAGTTTTTGGGCATTTCAAAACTCTTAAAGCTATGGTTGAAAAAGAAACAGGCTTGCAGATAAAATGCCTAAGGTCAGATGGAGGGGGAGAGTACCTCTCAAATGAGTTTGCAAAGTTCTTGCAGGAGCATGGCATAAAGCAGCAATATTCATGCAGTTATACCCCACAACAAAATGGAATTGCAGAAAGGAAAAACAGACATATTGGAGAGGTATCTCGTGCCATGCTCAATGAAAAAGACTTGCCAGATTTTTATTGGGCTGAAGCAGTTGCTACAGCAGTCTACATAATGAACAGGACTCCCACTGCAGCAATACATGGAATGACTCCAGAGGAGAGGTATACTGGTAGGAAACCAGATATTTCTCATTTGAAAATTTTTGGTTGCATTGCCTATGTACATGTGCCAGATGAGCTGAGATCCAAGTTGGATCCAAAAGCTGAGAAGTGCATCTTTATTGGTTACTCTCTGCAGCAAAAAGGGTATAGATGCTATAACCCTTCTACTCGTAAGTTTACAGTGAGCAGAGATGTTGTTTTTGATGAGATGAGTAGCTGGTATAAACCAGTAAATGTGATTGATGATGTAGATGCACAAAATGGTAATGCTGCACAAAATTCACAGCAGCAGTCACAAAATATTAGTGGACCTGGAGCGTCCTCTAGCAGTGGTTCACATTCTTCGCCATGGACAGGCAGATTGAGATCAGGAGATTCTTCTCAAAGCAATGCAGATAGTGGTATGCAGGTATCACGAAAAGGAAAAGAGAAAGTTGATCAGCCCATGTTTGATGTGAATGCAGGTCACTCTTATGTGGATGGTGAATCCAGTGGCTCAGAGCAGAGCATTGATGATGAGTTGGGTATTCCTTCTATTGTTACACCTGGAGTAAGGAAGACCAGGGATGTTTTGAGAGCACCTGGGAGTGAACCTACTTTGCGCAGGTCTACGAGAGCTAGGTATCCTGTGGATAGGCTGAAATATGATGGATTTACAGCCATTCACTATGCATATATGGTCAAGGTGATACAGGAACCAGAACCCACTTCTTTTGAGCAAGCCATGGGAAAAGAAAAATGGGAGAAAGCCATGGATGAAGAAATGGATGCCTTGGAAGCAAATGCTACATGGGAGTTAGTACCTTTGCCTAAAGGTAAGAATGCAATTGGCTGTAAGTGGGTTTATAAGGTGAAGCACAATGCTGATGGTTCTGTGAACAGATACAAGGCAAGATTAGTAGTCAAGGGGTATGCACAAACATATGGCATTGACTATGAAGAAACATTTAGTCCGGTTGCAAGGATGGCAACCGTAAGAGCAGTCATTGCTATGGCTGCATCAAAGGGATGGTCTTTACATCAGATGGATGTAAAGAATGCCTTCTTGCATGGTGATTTGCAAGAAGAGGTCTATATGGAGCAGCCACCAGGTTATGTGCATGCTGTTCATCCTGAGTTTGTTTGCAGGTTGAAGAAAGCCTTGTATGGCTTGAAGCAAGCACCTAGAGCATGGTCTGACAAGATAGGACAGTATCTTGTCACTATTGGCTTTCAGATTTCCAAGGCCGATTTCTCACTTTATGTGAGAAAAACAGAGAAAGGTATTATGCTGCTTGTCATTTATGTTGATGATTTGATTATGACAGGTGACAGTGATGAAGATATCCTTCATGTGAAAATGCTATTGAAGCAGAAGTTTGAGATGAAGGATTTGGGAGAGCTGCGTTATTTCTTGGGCATTGAGGTGATTAGATCACCAAGTGGGATACAGCTCTTGCAGAGGCAGTATGGATTGGACATGCTGTCCAAATATGGGATGACAGGCTGTAAGCCTATTTCAGTTCCTTTGGAGCAAAATGTGAAGCTGAGCACAGATGCAGGTGAGCTTCTAGAAGACCCTACTATGTACAGACGCATAGTAGGAAGTTTGATTTATATGACTATTACCAGGCCAGATTTGAGCTATGCTGTTGGATTGGTAAGTCAGTTTATGCAGGCTCCAAGGAAACCACATTTGGATGCGGCTAGACGCATACTTAGGTATGTGAAGTCCACATTGCAGTATGGACTATTTTATGAGACTGGGGTTCAGATACAGTTGCATGGATACACTGATGCTGATTGGGCTGGTAGTATTTCTGATAGACGATCTACCAGTGGATATGTATTCTCTTTTGGGAGTGCTGCAGTCACTTGGAGCAGCAAGAAACAGCCTACAGTTGCCTTGTCGAGCACAGAGGCTGAGTACAGGGGTGCAGCAATGGCTGCATGTGAGGTAGCTTGGTTGCATAAGCTACTTTATGATATGCATCAGTCTACAGATGGGCCAGTTGTCATTTATTGTGACAACATGAGTAGTATACACTTGGCAAATAACCCAGTCTATCATGCTAGAACAAAGCACATTGAGGTGCATTATCACTATGTGCGAGAGAGGGTTTTACTAGGTCTTATTGATCTAGTTTATGTCAGCACAGAGGATCAGGTAGCTGACATATTCACGAAGGCATTGGGCGCAGAGAAGCTGCGCAAGTTCAGAGACCTGCTTGGTGTGCAGGAATTGGGATTGAGCTCGAGGGGGAGTGTTGAGATATCGAGCTCCACTCGTGATACGCCAGGGTGACCGTTGTATATTTATGTCACCGACTTGTCAGTTGCAGACGCGGTTGGTACACCGCCCATGAATAATAGCTACATGATAGCTATCCTTATCTACTCTAGTTCGTGGCTCAGTTAGTATGCCACCTTAGTTAGTTGAGTTTGGTTTGAGACCCATATATAGGGTTCTTCTATTTCTTTGTACTAGAGTTCTTTTGGCTTACACAACTAAGAAGAGGAAAACTGTTTTCAGCCTCCACCCTTGTGTGTCTTCCCCCATTGTGCAAGCAAGAAAGCTTCAAGCGAGACTCCTTCCTTCTCTCCCACAATCTTGACAAGTATATAGTTGTTTACTATGCAGACTAGCTATTTACAAAAATGGTATACCTATGCAAACTAGATGTTTACAAAAATGGTATACCTATGCAAGATATAGCTATAACTATGCAGACTAGCTGTTTACTGCAGTAAACAGTAGATAATTCCAGGGCACTGGTGGCTTTCATCCTAACAATGTATATGCCCTTATTATCATGCATTTGAACATGATATTGAAGTGTTAAATGCTCAAATTTGGAGCTTATTTGTAGGCTAGAAATAGTGAACTGGTTGCTATCCTAAATTGGAAAACAATTTACCTACAGGGTTGCAGTATCTGTGATGCTTATTTACTACTGACAAATGCTTGGATCATACCACTTGAGTGATAGATGCTTTTTGGGATATTGTGAGTGTTGAAAGTCCAAAGTTTGGATTGATTTGTTGTTGTTTATACCAGGATATTTACTGGTTATTGTTTATAGGAAGGATACCTATCATCTTCACTTGACATACATGCAATATATTCTAATCAGTTGGACATGTATCAACTCATGCATAGAGTGGAAACTTAATGAGATCTTGTGGAGTTGTTTTGAGGTCTGAATACTCTTGTTTTAACAGAGAAAATACTGCTAGTTGTAGCGGTGGATTGCCTCTATTTAGTATTGCTACTTGCATACAGTACAAACATTGATACTTGTATGGACATAGTTTGGTGCTAGGATGTTTTGCCACTACCATAGAATGATTTGAATTGATTTGAGCTTGGTTTATGCTCAGTTGACTGTGCTTTTTCATTGTTGGAATGCAGTTTACAACAAGCAGGTTGTTAGGAAAACTGTCATGAATTACAGGAAGCTATCCTAAATAGCAATAAATTATTCTTGAACTGTAGAAAAAGGAGTCAGATACTTACAGGTTATATACATCACTAAATACCTAAGTTACAACTATGGAAAATGCTCAATGCATTGACAATATCACTCAAATTGTGGGAGAAAATCTAAACAATAAAAATTTTGCTTTATGGAAGTTCCGTATGAAGAATTTTTTGGTTGGCAGAGGTTATTAGGACTTATGTACACATGATGAGGCTGAACCTGAAATACATGAAAGGAATCCGACAAATGATCAAAAAAGGGCTCACAAGCTATGGATTGAGAGAGCATACAAGGTGTTACATTGGTTTTCCTCATGTATATCAGATGTTATGGTTATATAGATTACTGGATGCAGTTCCCCAAAGGATGCATGGGACATACTCATGAAGAATTATGAAAATGTAACACATGCAAGAAAGATTCAGCTAAAGCAACAGTTCAATAACATGTCTAGGAATGGAATAACCATTCAGGCCTACACTACAAAGATCAAGAACATAGTAGATCAGCTTGCCACCATTGGATCTTCAATGTCTGAAGATGATATGATTGCAGTGACATTGAATGGACTTGGCAAAGAGTATAAAGCATTTGATATGTCTACTTCTATGAGAGCTAAATCCCCTGATTGGGATGAGCTGATTGCTTTGATGCTATATGAGAAAGTTAAGCTTGGGCTGAATATAGATTCTAGTACATCTCAAAGCAGAGACATTGTTCTTTATTCTAGCCAATGTGGCAGAGGCAGTAGAGGCCATGGCTCTTTTCAAGGTGGAGGAGACACTTGAAATGCTTATCGACAGCATTAGCAAAATGCCTGGCATGGTACAAATACACAGGATCAGCATGGATCTGGCGGCCTTAGAGGCAAGGGAAGATCACCCCATGGTAGAGGTGGTGAATCTGCTTCATGGCAGTCCAATGATCATTCAAATAGAGATAATGACTGTCATTACTGCGGTAGATATGGATACATTGCAAAGGATTGTTACAAGAAGTAAGGAGATATGAAGGCAAAGGGCAAACAACATGGAGGCAAAACAGAGATGAGAGATGGTACATTGATTCAGGGGCTTCAAATCATATGACACCCCATGGAGAATGGTTAGATGAGATGGTTGTAAGTTCGCATGGACATGTTTGTACTGGGGATGACACCTAGCATACTATTCAACATAAAGGAGTTGTATCTTTGTTGATGCCTGATGGCAAGAAAAAGAGCCTGCATGATGTACTACATGCATCTACAATAACCAATAATCTTTTGGCAGTTGGACAGATGGCAGAACAGAATCTACAGGTGAGATTTAATAGAGATGGATGCTTTGTTGAAGACTATGGTAATGGTTGCAAATTGATTGCTAGAGGTCGAAGAGATGGTAGAATTTTTACTCTTAATGCATCAATTCCAAAATTAAAAGTAGCCATGTTTGCACATGATGGTGGTACTATACGGGATGTTGAGATATGGCATAAGCGGATTGGCCATATGAATGTACAAAACCTTAAATCTATACAGCAAAAGGAGATTGTGCTTGGACTGCCTAAGTTCAAGTATCATGACTTTGGATATGTATGTGATGCATGTCAGTTTGGAAAGCAAACACGGTTTCCATTTATGAGACATGTACGGAATAGCTCATGACCCTTGCAGTTGGTACATTCAAATGTAAGGGGTCCGTCTCATAATGCTTCGTTTGGTGGTGCTCATTACTATGTATCCTTCATTGATGATTTCATCAAGTACACCGGGCTTTACATACTGAAACATAAGGATGATGTGTTTGATGCATTCAAGGACTTCAAGAATATGTCTCTAACTACTTTGACAAGTACCTTGTTAAATATGGGATCAGACTTGTAGCTATACATCGAAGCAAAATGGTGTAGCAAAAAGGAAAAATAGGGTACTGATGGAATCAACAAGAGCTATGTTGAATGAGAAGAGTTTGCCAAATGGTTATTGGGCTAAAGCAGTAGTGAATGTTGTCTATGTGTTGAATAGAATCCCTATAGCAAGGATTCATGATGTAACTCCATATGAGAGGTTGTATGGTCATAGCCCTGACATTTCACACTTAAAGGTATTTGGTAGCATTTCATATGTGCATGTTCCTGATGAAAAGAGGAAGAAATTGGATCCTAAAGCTATCGAGAGTGTGTTCTTTGGTTATGCACAGGACCGAAAAGCTTACAAGTGTTATGTAACGTCTACATATGAGACATTGATTAGCAGAGATGTTGATTTTGATGAGCTAGCATCATGATATGGTAATCCTATTGCAATGGCTATTGATGGATCAGCCAACAGTAGTAATGCTAAAAATACACCTACATTGAGTAAATCTATGAGTGGTCCTACAGGTGATGGGTCACCTACAGTAAGTCCTTGGTCATGACACTTGCGGAGTCGTACTCCTACATCCACTAACACAGATATGTCAGTGAGGGGGAGATTGGATAAGGTAAAAGAAAATATGCTTGAGGATGTGACGGGTCCACTTACAACAGGCTATGAGTCATCCAACAACAACAGTTTGGATAGTGAGTTGGGCATTCCATCTGTTATGACGCCTGGATCAAGGCAGAGTTGTTATGTACCGCCTCATGAGATGCAATCTCAAAATGAGCCACAGTTACGAACATCTGAGAGAGTCAGAAAACTAGTTGACATGTTTACATACACTGGTTATTCAAACCGCCATTATGCATATATGGCTAGTGTGACAAGTTACAAAGAACCTACAAAGTTTGATGCTATAGTTACATATGATAACTAGTGTGCTAACATGGATGAGGAGTATGCAGCCCTGGCTAAAAATAAGACATGGGAATTGGTTGAGTTGCCTAAAGGCAAAGTCCCAATTGGCTGCAAATGGGTGTACAAGGTGAAGTGCAAGTCAAATGGTTTGTTAGAACGCTATAAGGCCAGGCTAGTTGCAAAAGGTTATGCACAGCAATATGGCCTTGACTATAAGGAGACTTTCAATTCGGTGACTAAAATGACAACAGTCAGAACTGTCATTGATTTGGTAGTATGCAAAGACTAGAAATTATGGCAAATGGACGTCAAGAATTCTTTCTAGAACGATGATTTGGTTGAGGAAGTATATATGGAGCAGCCTAAAGGCTATGTTCACCCGGACTTTCCTACACATGTATGTAAGCTAAAAAAGGCTTTATATGGAGTGAAGCAGGCACCTAGAGCATGAAATGCTCAGATCAACAATTATTTATAGCAACA
The DNA here is from genome assembly GCF_053477565.2 of Lygodium microphyllum. Taxonomy (NCBI): domain Eukaryota; kingdom Viridiplantae; phylum Streptophyta; class Polypodiopsida; order Schizaeales; family Lygodiaceae; genus Lygodium; species Lygodium microphyllum. The sequence continues at coordinate 24,113,450 of NC_141135.1, read as the reverse complement.
TGGATTTATATTGGGTGATGCAGATCACAATCTGTTCACGAAGAAGATAGATCATGGATATGTGTTTCTAGTGGTTTATGTAGATGATCTTATCATCACTGGAGATGATGAAGAGAGCATTGCTAAAATTAAATTGTGTTTACAGGCTGAATTCAGAGTCAAAGACCTTGGTGAACTAAAGTATTTTCTTGGGATTGAGATAGTCTCTACACCTCAAGGTATATGGTTTGAGCTTTAGGGGGGAGTGTGAGAATATCAAGCTCCCGTTACTCTTCAATTAGTCTATCTTTATGTGTGTGACCTGGATACAGTTGTACACATATGTAACATTCAATAAGTCGGTGTAGTCAGTGACTTAACCACAGTTAGTCTTAGTAAGTTATACCTATGTGCGTAAGTCTCTTTCAGTTAGTATGATGGAAGAATAATGGAAGAAGAATAACAATGAGCTGAGGCTCATCTTCCACTCCACTCTGTCTCTCTCCCTCTCTTTCAACATGACCTTGAAGGGGTGCACCAAAATTGGCTTGAGGAGAGACTTTACATACCCCTCAAGTCTCAGAGTCCACACAAATTTTAAGTTTAGGTGAAAGTAAATCCTCTTTGGAAGTGGTTGAAATTGGTATAGTTGTATCTCAGCCCATTCAGAGAGTTATAGGTGTTTGAAGTTTCATTGGAACAAATAGTGGAAGAGGTGCAAGGTATTTCCTGCTCTCTTGATACCTACAAGTTGTTACAAGTCTCACAAGCTTTCACAAAAAGTTCCCAATATCTTACATGTCTACCTTGAGCCCCACAAGTGCCTAACAACTCTTATTAAGTCTCTACAAGAGTTTCCAGTGTTTGTTGTTACATAAGGAACTCCTACAGGTATAAGCAGGGCATCTACGAGTAGTAGATAGGGTGTAGGAAACTTATGTATAGTAGTAAAGATCTTTTTGCAAAAATTTATGTATTAATCCATACATGGAGATTCATAGCTCAATAAGTAGAGGGGATACTAAGCTTAGTTTTAAATTAAAAATCTCATCAATCCGATATCATCAGCTCAAGACATTTCAGTTTTACTAACAATGGGTACAATTGGATAGCACCTAGATAGCATAACATGATAACATTATTTGTCATTATTGCACCTAAAGCCTTCATTCCAAGTTGAAACCTCTTTAAATCTGGCATATTTTTACCTCATAAGCTTCCTATTGAGTTGTAGAGCACATGGATTAGAGCTATATTTGGGGAGAAACAAAGGATTTATTGATAGGCAGTTCACTATTACTACACTTTTCTTTCAATGTCCAAGAACAAGAAAAAGGATCTTATTTTAGAAGAAATGAACGATGATGTCTTTTACGAGGATCAAAATTACACTATTGAGGCTCAAAATCATGAGCAAGGAGATGAAGAGATTAGTATAGGAGTTTCTTACAGCATGCATCAAAGGATTGAAGATACTTATGAGCCACATGTAGTCAATGACTACTTGTTATTATCCAAAGAGGTGGGCCACATGAATGAATGGATTTCCAAGGACTTGAAGAAATTGAATGAAGTTGAGACTAAAATGAATGAAGGGTTGACACAAGGAGTGGTACAAATGAATAAGGGGATTACTGAACTACAGCAAAGCAACAAATCTTTATTTAAAGAGCTTATTTCAGCCATAAGAAACATAGACAACAAATCACAAAGAGAATCCCAACCTATTGGTGATCCTCATAGGGTCTCTCATGATGCCAATATAGCCCATCTTAATAAGGAAAGTACTCAACTTGTTATGAATACCTTTGAAAGAGGTGAACCATCAAAAGTGAGGGGTAACTTCTTTTCATCACAAGCTTATGGCAATCATACATCAAGACCTTAGTTTAGCAAACCTAAAGATGATCATAGATATGTAGATGAATAAGATGACATTAGGTTGGATAAAGATTATCATGGATGTGATCCCTTTTAGAAATCTTTCTATCATCAACCCACTATTTTTCCTAAAGCGAATACAATCAATAACCAAGCCCATGTTGATGGGAGGAATAATGAAAGAATATCAACCCAAGATCATTCAAGTAAGGAGCACATCTCAAATGGTCAATCCCCATCACTTGGTCTTGGACAACCCTCCCTTAGGTAACATTCTTGGAATAAGGGTTCATGGAAACAACACTCTTATGGACCACCAAATAACAATTTGCAACCATCTTACAATGAGGAGTATAAAGAAAAGATCAATATCACCAACTTCAAGGGGAAATTTTCTTCACATTCAGAATGGGAGTGGATAAACAAACTTGAGATGTATTTCACTCTCTATCCTTGAAATTATGAAGAAAAAAATTATTTTGCGGCTCTTCACCTTGAAGCCTATACTCACAGTTTGTGGCAATATATGTGCAAGGTTGGCCAACATTTTTCCACATGGAAAGAGTTTAAACAAGCCATGCTTGATGTTTTTATTTCTCCTTTAGAAAAGGAAAAACTTCAAAGAAGATTGCATGCATATACCGAAAGAGGGATGTTCATTAGAGATTATTCAAATACCTATTTGAATCTCTCTATGTATGTTGAGGGCCTTTTAGACTTTGCAAAGATGAACAAGTATACATTTGGTCTTTATCCTGTCTTGTCATCAAAGGTGGGAGCTTAACAACCAAAAATGTTGCATAAAGTAATTCACTTGGCTAAAAGATATTCTCAAGATTAGAAGAGAGGTGCATGGAATTTTCAACAAACAAGTTTTCAGCCAAGGAAGAGAGGGTTTCAAGCAAGAAAACAAGGGTTTCATTAGTCGTAATAGTAATTACAAAAAAGTATCAACTTTTCCTTCTATTTATGCCTCAAAACAGGTAGGATTTATGCTCCAAAAGAGGGATAAATTTTCAAAAATATGATTGAGGCAAAAGGGAATTTCTCAAGGGTTGAAACTGGTCCAAAACTCACCCAAAACAATTCCAACAACAACAACTTCCCGATGACAAGCAAAGGATTGTGCTTTAAATATGGAGAGAAGTGATCCCAAGATCACAAGCTGAAGTGCAAGGCCAAAAACTTAGGGAACTGTAGATATATGCATTTGTTATGGTGGCTAGGATAGTGGAGTTGTGAGCTACATAAACTTTAATTATATAAGACATGCATATAGTAGGAAGTCCATCTTTGGCTATGTCTTCACCTTTGTTGGGGTGCTATTTCTTGGATATCCAAGGTGCAAAAATGCGTAGCCCAATTGAGTACAATCATTGAGGCTTGTAAGACGGTCCTATGGTTAGGCCATTTAGTTGCAAATCTTGGTATGACTAGGATCCCTACATTGCATTTGGACTCTATGAGTGCTATCTAGTTGGCACATAATTTGGTCTTTCATGTGAAGAACAAGTATATTGAGGTCCACTGCTACTTTATTAGAGAGGTTTTTGGGGGCAAGTAGATAGAGCTTTGTCAAAGATCTTGACTAACAATAATCCTACAAATCTTCTCACTAAAAGTATCACAGTGGAATACTATGCCTTCCTTAAGAAGATTATCAATGTAGGATGAGATTATGCCTATTTATCATCCAATTGTACTTCTATGTACACATTTTACTTGGTTACTCTTTGTGTTTTCTCCCTACTCAAGAACATTTACCTTTAAGTAGGAGGTTATTGGGGGGTTGAAGGCCACCTATGTCTTGCCACCTACATTTACTTATACTTAATGCTCACAACTCTGTACACTACAAGTAGTGGCTTCCCATCACTACCAATTTATTCTTTATTACCCTCATGGCCTCCCGGCCACACAGGAGCCTCTGGAGGCTATATACTAATCTAGCTAAATCATGCATTTGTATCGATTTGTAATCCAAAAATTTTGTCCCTTCCCAACTCCAACAAAGGAGAATCATTTACATATAGGTGACTAACACCTCGTTGCACACACATACAAAAAATTCCCCAACCGCTCAGTGTGGCTCCTATGGCTCTCCTACACCCTAGGGATTGGTCGCATGATGCATCGTCTCAAATATAAAACACAATTGTAACATTGTCCACTCTTTTTTCAAACTATGCATTCTAGGATATATTTTTGTTTCCTCACTTAATCAGTCCCCAAAGAAAATCATACTATCCCACAGCTTGGGGATCTTCACACCCTCATCGTTAGTCAATAGTCCTAACAACCAATTGCAATGCATCCAAGAGACTTCCTCTTTCTTGATACCATGTTTCTCAATGATGTACTTGACAACAAGAGCATTAAACTTATCAAGGTACATACAGATGATAACCTTGCAAACCTTCTCACAAAGGGTCTTCCAATAGAGCAGTTTGCTCATTGCCTCCACATGATGGGAGTTGGATAGGTATAGGTGTCTTTAGCTTTGTGCATACTTAGACTTAGCCGATTCTTTCTCCTACCTTTAGGCATGCTACCTTTAGGTGGGAGGTTGTTGGGAATAAAGGGCCATCGTGCCTACACCCTACATGGGTGTGAACATACTCTTTGTGGGTATTGTACTCTGTTTGATATATCTATCTGAAAAACCTAAAGAGGTATATGTCATTGTACCCGCATATGTTGTGTCTGCTCTCTTCTCTCTCAACCTATTGTATCTCCATTGAAGCATAGATGAAGCTCTGTCTCGAATCCTTCACTTTAACAATCAAAGCTACATTGCCATTGCTAAAAATCCAGTTTTTAATACACACACCAAACATATTGAAATCCACTCACTATATGTGTGATTTGATCGAGGATGGAATAGTAGAGCTTGCAACAAAGGAGAATAAATCAAATGTCTTCACCAAATTTTTCACAAAGGATCTACTTGAAGTTCATCTTAAAAGACTCTGCATTATTGGACCAAGAATGTAGTTCACTTATGGGGGGACATTGAGAGGGTGGTGTTAGATATTCTCAACATCCCACCCTCATAAGGTGCCATCAATGATCCCTGGAGCTCTAAATTGGCCCCCATTATGAGGAGAAGCCACGTGTTAACTAAATCATGACTTGTATGTCAGATGAGGTCTATGTGACAGAATGGCAAAGAGGTGACATTTGTGGTCTAGCCTTTGGGTTAATAAAGTAGTTAAGCTAATAGCAACTCAAGGCACAACGAATTTAGTTGTGGGGTGTGGGATATCAAGGCCCCCTATTTTAGGGTTCGGAAGTCATGGAAGTGGCCCTTGGCTAAGGGGTCTCAAGGGGGCTAGTAGCCTCCTTAATGGGGGTTCAGGGGTAGTACCTATGGCTCGATGGTAAAGGAAATATTATTTAGAATATTCCCTAACCAATTAGGAAAGATTCTATTCATAATATGGTCGGACAAGCTGACTAGAATAAGTTCCCAACCTTCCCGAGCTATAAAAGGAAGACCCCTCCCAAGCTATCCTCAATCTATTTTTCACCCATTCATGGTCCTTCCAGCTAGCCTTAAGCTCTTTGCATATCACGTCTATGGATCACCATATCTAAGCTTCATAGTAGAAGCACACAAGTAGACAAAGCTATCGTCATATCAGTTTGTTTGTAATTATAGATGTTTCTATTCTTCTTATATTTATTGTGTATTCTCTAGGGCCTTGCTCAAATTCTTCTCGCTACATTGTATAATTTTTACATTCATCAAGTGTGGGACAATATGTCGAGCCTACTTAGATCTCAATCCATCTCCTAGTTGCACATGCATAAGCACAAGCACTACACAATTAAATAGACACGCCCCCAAGGATAGCACCTTGAGTTCAAGTTGTTGAAGATCCATGGTTGATGAAAGATTCATTGAAGATCCTATGACATCAGTGGGGCCAATCATCTTGTGCATCAACACTACATCCATAAGCCTTCTCCTACCTCATCAAGCACCTTCAGTAGAATTGCAACAACACCCACACCACACCCTCATGGATGACTACAACTTTCCAGAAGAATCATGCCACCATGACTATCCCTAGCACTAAGTTATACACCATGGCATGACATGGGAGTGGCACTCATCTAGGAGAGGGACAATGTTAACACTCAACTCACAATGAAGTAAGCATGCCAAGAAGTGGAAGTGTTGGTAAAAGACGTGCAATAATTTTTTTTATTATATGTCATATCGTAATTCTTTTGTTTGAATATGTTTATCAATGGAAAATGAGAGCCGGGCTCACTCCCGTGGAAATTGTAGGTACTATTTTGAGAAACCAAGTGACCTTTGTGAGAACACCTAAGTGCATGCAAGTGTGGGTGGCCAAGAGGCCATAAGTGTGGGTTGGATGCCCAAAAGAGTAGGAAACCCTTTAAAAACTTTTCTATAAAAAGGATAAGAGATAATGGAAAAGGCTATTCATATGTGTGCAAACTTGTGGTCTTCATGCTTGTATTATATTTTCTTGCAAGTGAGAGAGGGAAAGTGAAGGAGAGAAAGTGAGGGAAAGTGAGGGAGAGAGTGAGTGTGGAGTGAGGGACCTTGAGTGAGAAGCTTTTTCACCTTTCTCTTCTTCTTAATGTACTCTCTTGGAGCAACTCAAGTGATAGCAAGAGTGTGCAAGGTAGGGAGTGTGAGGAAGTGAGAGACATAGCAAGTAAAGCCCTCTTCATCTCTCCTCATCTATTTGAGCTATCCTTGGTGGTTCATGCAATTATGGCAATGACACAATCAAGAAGACAAGCAAGTAAATGTATGTGTGGATTGTGGAGCAACACTTGTTAACATGTTGTGACCACAATATGATAAGTGTTAGTAAGCATGCTTAGTACATTGCCTCGACTCCATCTATCATTTATTGGTTAGTTTATTGTATATCATGTGTGTGTGAGTAGGCCAAGTGAGAGGTAGCCATGACTTCATGTGAGTAGGCCAGGTGAGAGGTAGTTGTGACTTCGTGAGTCAACGCCTGAAATAATAAGGATGTGTCTATGGTCACATCATTGGCATGTGAATGCTATATATGCTCCATATGAGACAATGATAGGGAGAGTACGAGAACTAGGAGATGTCTCAAATTTAGTCAGAGTAGCACTATCGCAATGAAATAAGGATACCCCTTCTCATCCACTTTGTTTGAGCTCTATACCAATGATATCTCAAACTATATTGATAGAGGAGGAGTTGGAGCCGCTTTAGCTAGAGTGTCGATGCCAATATTACTTTATGCAAATGGCATTGTGCTTATATCCAACTCACCCAAGCACTACAAAGACATTTGCATGCTCTATTGGTCTTTTGCAGAGATAGACCTTAAGGTGAACCTTGAGAAAACCAAGTTTATGGTATCTAACACCTTAGTCGCCTGGGTGATGAGATTTGAGCATCAATTTACTTTTGATGGAGAACTAGTGGAGTCTATTAGATAATATGTATACTTAGGCGTCACTTACAAAGAGCCACAATTTTCTTGGAGAGAGACATTAGACGCTCAACCAGTACAAGCATATACAGCATTAGGTGCATTTGAGAGACAATTTGTAAACATACACTTCCATGAACCACGCACTGAATTGTGGCTCTTTGTTGATACACTAGTTACACAGCCATTGATCCGACTAAGGTTTATTATTTTATTTTAAGAACCTCTTAAACAAAGCAATTATATAAAAATTTATCTTAAACCTTCTCATAAATTATAATTAGACTTAATCCTTCTTTGTTAATTTATAATTAAAGTTCAATTCATGAGTTATTAAACTATTAGGAAAGGAATATGTTAAAAATTATCTAAAATTACTAATTTAGAGTTAAATTTTTAATTTTAGCTTACATGATTAGCATAAAATTATAAATAATCAATTACAATTTAAAAATTATTAGACAAATAAAATAAATCATGATAAAATTTAAAACTAAATTAATCTTAAAATATTAGCTAAAATAACAAGAAAAACTCAAGAAAATTTGGATTTTAATTTTACATTAATTAAGTAGAAATAAATTATTAAAAGTGATAATAACTCAAGAAAAAAATTGGACAAATCATTAAACTTGGAATAAAAGCAAAAAAAAATTAGAATAAATCTATATCAAATTAAGATAAAATCAAGTTAATTTTAAAAATCAAAATTATATTATATTATATTATTTTAAATCAATTCAATTGGAACTAGAGTTAAAAATTTTAGTTTGATGCTAACGCATCAGTATTCAAACAAAGTATACATATAAATTTGATATTTTATATGAGAGGCAAAGAAAATTTGACGAGATTGTGTGCATTTATTAGGAAAATTTGTGTATGCTACAATCATTGGAAAATAGTAAAGTTTTAGTTTTAGTTGATATATATTATTCCAAGTATTAATGCCTTTTGAGGTATTTCAATGCTAAGATGCCTAAAGCTCAAATTTTACTTTGTATCTATGTTAGGTAAATATTATTTATTTTAATATGTCTATATTTCATATATATTGGATAGCTACTAGTTTCTTATTTTCTTTAGATTTTATCTTCATTAAATAATAAACCTTCTTAATATTCTTACTTGCACATTCTCAACTAGTTCTATCAAAATCCTTAAGAGTAGTTTTTCTCAATATGCAAGAAGTTGTGTGTATTTTAATCCAATTTTAAAACATAAGTGTTAAAAGTGTAGCAATACTGCACAACTTTTAGTATGATGTAGTATGGCTATGTATTGAAAAGAGGAGAGTAAAACATTGAAAAGCATCCAAACATATATTCGCTTGAAGTTATACTCAAGTTGCCCCTCATTGTTAATTTCATTTTAAATTAGTCTATGGTAACATTGAGGTACACCCAACTTTTGTACATTAGTAAATTCTTAATACAATAATACCATCTTTTCATAATTAAACATCTAATATATGCCATATAAGCCTTCTAAAACCTTATATTTTCTAGTGCTAATATTGAAAAACTCTGTATGGACACACGCTAGCTTGCTAGCTCTGTCACTATTTTTGTCTTGCTCCTTAGATGAAAGAAAAAAAAAAAGTAAAATGGCCTATGAGACAAAGAAATGAGTATATCTAGCCATGTCGTCTTGACTCAAATAACAATTGAAATAAAAATGAAGATGAAAAATAACTAACTATGATGATTGCAAGTATAGGCTACCATCATGTACAAAATTCTCTCAATGATCCTTTAGTTGATATTTGGGATCCCACCTTGAACATTAATATAACTCTTTAAAACCAATGTACTCTCCTCAAGGGACGAATATCTGTCATCGGGTGGTCCAAGACATCATCCACAAAGAGAATGTACTTGTTTCTGATGGCAAGTGACGATGGCTTGAATTTCCAAAGGTAAGGATGTTGAGCACAATGACACGGTGGTGACTATTATGCTCCATGGAGTATGGATGCTTAGTTTGTTGTGACCCTCTCGTGGATGGTGTAGTGGTGCCACTATATGGTAGCATCTAGTGAGCAAGCTCTAGAGCGAGTGCTGAAAAATTTGTGGCTTTGCCTCTATCTCTATCTTGCTCCTCAAAAGCTTCCCTCGGTATGCTTGTATCTCCAATAAGAAGAATCCTAGGCATCTACGTCACCCTTCTAATAGGTCCAAACCCCTCCCAAAAAGACAATGAAATCTCCCTCTAATCTCATGACATAAAGTACATCTATGAATCATGTGCTCCCTAAACTCAATCTTCTTGTAGCATAACTGGAAAATGCATGCCCTCTAACACGTGTATATTGTCATGTCTCAATACACGTCTTGTCTCAATCTTGAGCTAGTGCAATGGTGTCTGTATCTTTCCAACAGCACTACATATCCTATGGCAGAGGTGAATGTCCATGTATGATGGCCTAACAATGAATCCCTCTATCTACACATGTAAGAAATAGCGATTATATTGTCTCGTCTTCATACCAAGGGTCCTAGTGAATGCAATCCATGTTCGCCTTCATCAATCTTCACAATATCTAGTCTAATAACTTGATTCCACTCTATATGAGTGAGATCTAAGTATGGGCAATCCAAATTGTATTGTAGTGGTGGGATTGTATCCATCTATAACCCATGTGTCCTAAACCGTGATTGCATCTATGCATATCAACAATGTGTATCCCCACTCTCTACTAATTGTTTGGAGAAAGTCAATGCCAATCTATATCTATGGATCTCTCATACTCTCTATAAGCAAGTTACAACAATAATACCTTCCTGACTACATGTGTTGCTCCAATGTCTACACTAATAATCTCATGGAATATAGATAATTTGATGTGTATCATGTGAGCAATCATCATTACTAGTGGCCTCTCAACACTCTTCCAAGTCTTTTGTAAAAGCATGCTCCACCACCACCCCTCCCCCCATCTTGGGGATCCATATAGCAAGCCTAGGTAACCATTGTATCAAACAGCCACAATTTAGTTCAGTGTTCATAGAATTGAGCATATGCACATTTTCCCTTAGGTAATGCAAGTGCTACATAACCTCTATCCAACTTAGTAGCTATTGCATCTCATAATAATGAAAATGTAGGTCTTATAGATGTGACTCCCAAATATACATAGGATCTAGTATACTAAACCATGTCCCCTCCAAGAGTAAATAGATGTCCTACTCGGGTCATCTAAGCTTGTGTGGTGTTAAGCACCATCAAGTTCACTGTCAGTCCTCTATCCATACAAAACACTTGCAATGCATCCATGTGTCTTTGCAAGCCCTCAAGAGAGTCCACAATCAAGACCACATCATCCACATACAAGGAGATGGGTATCAATATGCCATCCAAGAAACCCCCCCCCCCCCCCCAATCTATCCATAGAATCTAAGAGCTTATCAATTTAAATAGCAAAGAGAGTCGATGCTCCACATCACTAACGGATACAAGGCATAAATTCTCCACTATAGATCCTTCTTTGCATGAGCTTGGCTCAAGGCACAATGTCAAATGCTTTGTGGAAATCCACTAAGCAACAATAAATCCCCTTCCCATGTGCCCTAGCTTGCTCTATAATAGCTCTAAGGGTCAATATATGATCAAGTGTAGTGAACTCTCTCAAGAAGCGTACCTACCCCAGTGCTCTATATCCATGTCTGTCTCTACCCTTCTTCTAAGATCATGCTCCAAAATGTAGTTATATATCTTGTCCAAGTAGTGACTAATCATGATCATCCTATAGTTCTCTAGTGGCATAGGTGGGGACATCCAACTCACTAGAAAGACCTCACACATGATTGAATTAAATATGTGCCTCAACAAAGGAGTTAGAATTTGACATGCAAGTATAAAATGTCCCCCAACCAAGCCACCATGATCTTGTGCCTTTCCATGTTGCAATCTATGAACTGTCTCTATCACAATTCCTATAGTTTAAGTATGAACTACAAGATGGATGGGACCCTTATGGGGGTAGCATAGGGGCTGGCCTTCTACATCATATAAGTTCATTACATAGCTATACCATGTCTTTGATGCTATATTTGGGGCACTTGGCTACCTTTCCTAAAACATCTCCCATGCCCTCTTATTGTCTTGCCCCAAAAAAATAGTTGGTATATCTATGCCTCTAGTTGAGCCAAATATGTTCTTTTCTTTATTTGTACTAGATGTTGAAATATCAATTGAGCTTGCATATGTGTGGTATCCTAATAGCTAGGTCATACTTTAACTTTGCCCATAAGTCACAATACTACTCATCATACCAATTGTTTTTTAAGGGCAGAACATTGTGACAAGGTGGAAGAAGCCACATTATGAGGGAAGGCATGTCTCATCAATACATGCAAAACTTTTCCCAAACTTGGCGTGATCTCATCTAAGGAGCAATACAGGTCCATAGTAAATAATACATCATATACTGCAGTTCTATATACATGAGTCGTCTCCTACCAAGACTAATATCTAGGGTGTATAAATATTAGAGTGAGAAGGATGCAACCCCCTACCATTGTAAAACTTAAATATGCATGATCTACTGCTAAACCAATAATTCTACTTGATATCTAGCAGCAAAGAGAATGACCCCATCCAATAGTTTAATGTACTCAATCCCCCCTCAAGGTTCCAACATGTGAGCCCTCTTGAATCTAACCATCATGGCATGTGATTAAAGATGACCATTTTGTGTTCACTTCCTAATGTGGTGAAATGTCTATCACACTATTTTATCTCCTTAGATGTCACATGATGAACTTTACATGTTTGATTCCTCTAGGAAAACCTCTTGATACACGAATTGTGTATAGACCCACTCTTTCATTTGTGTCTTTAACATTTTGATAGCATTTGTGCCATGGCACTCTTCATGGCCACTTGCATGGTGCCTAATGTTTCATCTATACATATTCTCAACTTCCTCTAAACAGTGTTTAACTCCACTGGCATTTTGCAAATCTCACAACTCTACGCATTTGAGTCAATTGTATGTTCGAATTGGCACCATATTCTATTGTATCTTATCTTTTTCACCCTTAGGGTGATGGGTTTCGAGAGATGGCCTTGCTATTCTAATTAACAAAAGACTTGCTATTGTTGCAAAAAAATATAAGTGAACAACCCCTCCTTTTCTATTGTATACCTCCTGCCCTTTTTTGCAAACTCTATCTTACAACAATATATGTGATGATCTGACTTGCAGGGGCGAAATGACAATGGTGGAGGTGGCGTGCATGGGATCAAAATAGTATCTCAACCTGATCTCTTGGTGGCATCATGGACTAACTTGGGCCACTACCTAGGTAAATGTCAATCATTTAATTAATTAATTACTTATTTACTTAATGAGTTTGGACTGGCTATCTTATTGGGTCAATTAAATTAGTTAAGCTTACGAGTCGTCAATGCTCATCGCATATTTGACATCAAACCCAAGGCTTTATTATTGATTGTCAAATAGGTTCCGTGTGACTCCAAGTATCCAATAAGTAGACAAACACAATTCAATTAGATATAGATCTAAGTGTCTCTATATGAATCAAACTACCAACATATTAGATTAGACACAGACCAAACAAAGAGAGAGAGAGAGAGAGAGAGAGAGAGAGAGAGAGAGAGAGAGAGAGAGAGAGAGAGAACCCAAACAAATCCACCTCCTACTGCAACTAGCTTAGTGGTTGAGAATGTGCATGCGCACGTGCGCATGATCTTCGATCGATCACATTTATCATCTCGTAATCAGATCACTCATTGTTGACCACCGAAGTCAATCCACTTTAGGGATTGCAAAAATCTAAAGCTTGGTAGAATTTGATACTCATGGAGGTATGGATCCATTCTGTGAACTGGGCACTTGATATGCCTACCAAATGGTCTCGAATAGGATAGAGTGTAGAATTAATGACCTAAGCGAAGGGGGGAGAGATGTCTCAGGCATACTAGAATGGAACAAGACACCATTCAAATGTAAAGTATTCATTTGGAGAATGCTAGTGGGTGATTTCCCCTTGCATCTACTCTTCAAGGCATGAATATTTCCAACAGGAATAGTTTCTTCTATACCACTACAATTTGAGTCTTCCCTCGTATATTCATCTCATGTCCCTTTGCTCGAAAGATTTGGGCTCTCTTTCTAACATTTGGCATGTTATGGTAAAAAATAGGATGTGTTCTTTTGATTGGGTCTTTGACAAGGCTAAAAACCATGGTCCAACACCTCATATGAAGATTCTATTTCACTCTCAAGTTTTGGGGTGGGTGGCATATTTGAATCGCAATGCATTCATTTTTTATGTTGCTTTGGATATCTAACGCCATATTGCAAAGCTCAAGGGACTTCTTCAGTGGTAGCTTGATCTCTATTCAGTATATTGATATCTTGACTTGATTTAGTTTCTTGGCATTGAGTAATCTCAATTCCCTACCCTAACTTCTGTACTTCTTTTGTGATGAATATACTTACACTTTACAAGGGGAGAGAGAGAGAGAGAGTGTGTGTGTGTGTGTGTGTGTGTGTGTGTGTGTGTTATTAGGGCCAATACTTTCTGTTAATACCATGCCAAACTTCTTTGCCCTAATAATCACAGTGCGATAAATGTAACGTAACTACAAATTACGATTATCCTACTTGATTGTAAAGCTCGTATCTCCAACGTAACAACTCGCATACACATGTTAAACGATTGTATCATGAAGGCCGACAGTAGTGGTTATTTACTTGGTTAATTTGGTAGTTTGGATTCATGTAAGGTTTAATTTTGGACCGGCAATTCTATAGATAGATCTATTGGGCATCTCGAGCACTATGTAAAAACATTTAATCCGTTAAGAAGTTTAGTGACCTTCGAGCTTCATGAAGTTCTCCATGCAGCAAAAGCATCAAGCAGAAAAAGAAGATAACAAGCTGCCTCACTAGTTAGCGCTTTCATTCTCCATACAACCCAAGGCTCCTCGCTTCAGATGACTCTGGTGCTTTCATTATCTCAGCAAACCTCTCGGGATTGCTACTCTGTGCTTGTGTGTCTCTGCGCGCACGTGTTCCTTGCTTATCGTGTCTGCAGCTCTCGATCAAGGCTTCATTGCAAAGATCAAGAGTTTGTTCGTGTTCCTTTGAGGGGGAAAAGTGATTTTCAGGCTGCACACAGGAAGATACACGAGTAAGAAGTAAAATTGGTTGCTTGATATTAAGATTGTGAAATGGTCATGTATACTTGCATTAGGGATTTCTTACAGAGAGGATATACAGAGTTGTCTGCTCATTCAGTTGATAGACTGCAGCAAAGCTCTCATACTCTGCGTGTCCGTCTCCCAACCTCTAAAGCTAGCTCCGTGTCAATATTCAATGAGATGTCAAGTGCCTTCACCGAATGAGTCAATGCCCCACTGCAGACCGCATAAAAGGATCCGATCAAGTATAACATGTCAGTATGTGTCTGTTTCACAATTTCGGTGCTAAACTCTAGAAACTGAACCTTCGGTGCAGTAACTTGCCTTGAGATGAAAGTCACACCAGTGGCACCAATTTTACCTATTGTATCTAAAGTAACATTGCCCGACGCCTGAAGCAAATGAAGGCATAAGGTGATATACTTGTCAGTAAAGCACATGCAACACACGAGCAATGTTTAGGATCAAAACCTGCTATGTAATGGACATACAGTAGAAGTAATAAACTTGCATGAAACATGGTAGATTGCACCTTTGAAAAAAGGCAGAAGAAATTACTACTGAAAAGATGGTAAGCAAAAACAAAGATTAAACAGTCCATGCTCACCACCTCAAAAAGAAACTTGGCATCCAAGAACTATCAGTTAGAAGCCAATCAAGACAATGATGGGAAAATGGCGTGAAACACCAAAAAAGAGAACCCTCTATCTCTTATTAAGATCATGCAGTTGGCCATTGAGGAGCTCACTGTCACCCTTGCTATTCTAATAGCAGAAATTTGTAGAAGGAACTAACCTACCTGGCTGCTGCCATCTCAGTGTGACCAGCCTAGCTGGCCAGCCCTCATAGCCATTGGCCACACCCTGCTACCTCCTGACATGCGTAAATGCCCTGTCCATCCCTCTCCCCATGTTGCCAAGTATCCTGCAAGTCTCCAGATTTCCTGCACGCATCTGCTGGCACCATGGAGTGACCCTCTCCCTCTTTGTGCATTGCATGCACTGGTGGATAAGGATCCTTCAATCCAGCTAGAATGGTGAGCAGCTCAACACCTCCAAACACCATCACATGAGGAAAAAGAGACAGGAAATGCATCCTTATATGGAGGTACACATTTGATGTGTTGATCTCATTGTTGTTGCAAGAAGAGCATTCACGAGTGAATCCAACATGACTATGAAAGATCAAACATTTCAAGCCAGTCGTAGGAATAAAGAAAAATCACGGTAGTCATCAAACTCAAAGAATACAAGCAAATCAGCCGCTTCTATGGACTCTTCAAACACCGAGCAAAAGAATGCAAAAAGAAGAGACGCAATTATTAAAAGAAAAAGGAGCATATCATTGACGAATGTAGAAAGAGGATTGCTAGTGAAATGAAGAAGGAATCGAGAATGACTGTTCATGAAAATCCAGCAAGTATGAAGGTGCAAAAGCATATTTAGCGAGTTCCGACATTGGCCAGTCTTTTACTTTTGTTGTGTGGTGTTCAGCCAACTCAAGAACTTCCCAAAAGTGGGTGTAAGCAAGTGCATGGATGCACATCCAAGAAATATGTAAGATGGAGGATGCCAACTTGGAATGTGACAAAAAGAAATGGAAGAATTTACAAGCAATACACAGGATGCAGTAAAAGCACATATAATGTAAATCATTAAAAAGAAATGGCCAAGGAGAGGAAAGGAAAAAAGAGACCTATGAAGAGATGCATGCTCCCTTTTTGTCATGGAAAGCTGTAGCATAAAAGGAAATGTATGCTCAACTTACATCATGGAAGGTAGGCATTGAGGGAGGACTATATGAAAGAATGTAGTCATGGCTGAATTTCAGCACGACATTGAGACATGCAAAAATTACCTAGCAATGCTATATCAGGACATAGAGGAATGCAAAACTCAACTAGCGGATTCCAAGAGGGAACAAGGCCCCAAGAGCTGAAATCAGAAATGCATGAGATTAGGACATAAGAAGTGAACGTGAGTGGAGGTGGCTAAATGCACACAAGTGAAAGTGGAGGAGAGATCAAAATGGACTGAGGTACATAAGATACACAAAAGACCACCGGCAAGCAAGGACAAGTTTGTGAATGCTGCCATGGAGCAGAAGAGAAAAGTATGAGCCCTATATGTTTGGGTGGTGGGATGGAAGGAGGAAAAGAACCCTCTTGAAGAAGCTTAAGCTAAAATACATGAAAAACTAGGGATAGAAGACGACTCTAGGGTTGTGGGACCACAGTGTGTTGGAAAGCGTGGAAGAGAACACTACGTGGATTGATGTAGATTGTATTGAAAAAGCAAAAGAATACACCGGGCAGTAAAATAGAGGCTATGAATGCCAATCTTGAAGAACGGCCCAAGAAACGTACGGTCACTTAATGGGATAACCAAGGAACCCCCCAAGAAGATACCCTAGCACTTAGAACAAAAATGGGGGTACTGGACATTCCCATCATGCATCTTGAAGACCGTAAAAATAGATAAATTACCTGCCCTTTCATAACTAGACTGGGAAAGGATGGAGCTAAAGCTCAGACTCTCATTCTGAAATTCCAATACATGGAGAAGAAAAGGAATTTCCTATCAAAAAGAACAACTCTTCAAGGGGAGAAAGTAAACCTACATGAGGATTTGGCACCGGTACAAGTGGCACACTGAAAGAATCAGGTGCCACGAGTGGTAGAGGCACAGGAGGGGAAATGGGTAGCATACAGAGATGGAAAGGTGATAATCACAGAAAGAATCAGGTGCCACGAGTGGTAGAGGCACAGGAGGGGAAATGGGTAACATATAGAGATGGAAAGGTGATAATCACAGAATGTTGGCCCATACTACGATGCACAAGCTCTGAGACCTTGAAGATGACAAGCTGGAATTGCAATGGATATCTGCGATTAGATGCAAGATACTTTGAGGATGCATTTGGAGCTGTATCACCCTTAGTCATGCACAACCGGCGAGAGTAGGCGTTAAAAGGGGGTGGCAATGTTGTACAGAGAGAAACTATAGGATATGATCCAAGTGCTACAGAGGGATGTAGATGCACGATACATATGGATCAGGGTGAGCACAAATAGGTCTAAGCTAGACATGCAATGCCTAACGAAGTGCCGATAAGCCTGAGCCAAAGCCACTGGTCATGCCTTAATCATCAGCATTCCTCTTTGCGCCTTCTGTATCCTGACCTCCCTCTTCATCACATGCAATGGATTTGGCTGGTTTGATTTACCGTAATTGGGCCAGACATGTTCAATATATGGCATGCTAGGAGCAGAGAGAGCATCCTCTTCTTGAGTCAACTAGTGCACTTTCAACAGTTGAGCCTTGGCTTGAGATTGGAGATCTTCATTTCCATGTTCTTTTATTTCTTAATTACAACCTTAATGAAACTGCTGTGAGCTGGAATGTAAGACAAAAAGATGACAAAATGGGTTGCTGCTTTTTGGTCTATAATGAGACCCCCATATAGACTACTTTCCTCCAACCTTGCAGACACCTTCAGCTTCATCATTTAACATGTTACAAAGCAAAGAGAAGGGAATATAAGAACATCTTGAAGGAATAGCTTCAATTCAAACATATGTGAGTTTTAACAAAAGAAATCCACACTAGTAATACTAGTGTCTAGAAAAGACATCACCAGCAGTCCGCTAAATTGTTAAGCTAGGGACAAGATTGCAACAGCAAAATGGTGGTTCTTGAATATAAAGTTCTTAAACATTTATCATACTATTCTCTCCATGGTAAATGGTGGTTGTTGAACATAAACATTTATCATGCAATTCTCTCCATGGCAATAGAGGCTAGCAAAACAAATGCAAAGAGGTAAGTATAAGATTCATAACCTCAGTTTCAAGCCGCCCATCAACCAGTTCAACAGCTTGCTTCAACATAGACACATCCACATCGCCGCTAGGAAGAGGCACAACCATGTTGTCCAGCATTATGCGTGTTACTCGGCCTATTCCTTCTCCTTTGTGACATAAAACCTCCTTGACTTCTTCAAGTGTTCTTGTCTCTATCTAGGTGTAGATGGTACAAGATTGAGTTAATTGTGCACAAGTGAGATCAGAGTGTTGAAGACATGAAGTTGGTATGTATGATGGCTTGCAAAAAATTCCACACAAGAAGTGCACCAACCTCAACACCAATATCCAGGTTATGATCCTTCAGATACTTGCCTACAGCAGCAATGCTGTTAGCAATACCTCCAGCTACAGCAATATGATTGTCTTTCACTAAGATCATATCAAAAAGTCCAATGCGATGATTTTCCCCACCTCCTATCAAAACCTGTCAACAATCAGGTGGGTGTCCAGATTAAAGTACGAAAAAATGCCAAATATTGTGGCCTCCTCAGGAAAAGTTAACATCTTTGAGAAATAGAACAGAACCAAAAATATCCTTACTGCCCATTTGTCGATTAGCCTAAGACCTGGAACAGTTTTTCTTGTTTCCAGAATTCGTGCTGGCTTGGCAGCTTTGGCCATTGCCTGAAACCAGACAGCAATTAAACATAGATGAATCACAGTAAATTGCAACTCTAAGTTACACTGGCTTGGGAAAGCAAATCAACATACATAAACTAAATCTTCTGAATGCATCCTTTGAAAACAAAAGCCTACAGATCAAAATCATATAAATTCCTGTATGGATGAGCTGGGCCAACTCTCTCTGAAATTGAGCTTGGTCAACTCCCTTTGAGTTTGAGCTTGGCCAGCAGCTCAATTAAACTCTCTTATAGGTGAGTTTGGCCCTAAAAGCCCACCCAAGTGCTGTAGATGAAGTCGCCCAGGTCTGTAATAGGCTGCCCAACACAAGAAACTGCTTGAAAGCCAGAAACACAGAGTTGAGGGAGGAAACCTACACAAAACGCAAATCTGCTGGAACAAACGCAAACAAGGACTGAATCGCAGCCAATTCTGGAAGGATTTCCCAGGCACAGCAATCAACAGCAAAACCTTCACAACACGCAGATCTGTAGACCACCAATCAGGTGAAAAAACAGGCCACCCAGTACTAATACACTGCCGCCCAGTTACCAACAAGACTCCCAACTGTAAAATGCAGGTCTATCGGCACTAATACCTAAAAAATAGGCTGCCTGCACCTGAGATGAGTGTTGGACACTGGGGCTGCCACGAACACAGTGCTCCTCTTCAAGATCTCCAGCTCCCACACATGGCTTTGATACAATGGGAGGGTGCGTAACGGAAAGAGGAAAGTGAGCATAAAGAGAAGAAGGAGACAAAGAGAGAACACAAGAGAGAGAAGGAACAATGTGACTACAATGGCTAAAGGTACAAGGCTGCAACAGTCAACCCCAACACGCAAGTGACACGTCACTGTAGGCACCAAGAGGTAGCAAGGGGATGAGAGAATGACGAGGGCTGGCTAATCACGAAGGATCAATACTGGATGATAAGAGTGGGAGGGTACATTGCCTATACATAGGCAAAAAAAAGCAAAAACCTTAAATCTGGTCAAGCCCCTAAAAAATAGCCAAAAGTGCAGAAAAAGAAATGCACTAATGTCCCCTCCATTTAAAGTGCATCATGGACCTATAGATAAAGCCACATAAGGACGGCCATGTGCACAAGCTCTGCAAAAATCTAGCTCACTCCAACACATCCTAGTCAAGCACCAATGGGACTAGCTCCTCCCAAGTGAGAGTCTCCCAGCTACGAGAAGTGAGAAGACTAGTGTAGGACACATCATATGTTGATGATGGAAGATTTGAGAGAAGTGTCAAAGCTAGGTCTTTCGAAGAAATGTTCGAACCGAGGAATGAAAGCTCATCCCAAATCTCCTTCATCCATTGGATATGATCCCTCATCATAAGGAAATGTGGGACTGAGACCTATCGTAGCTTCAACTCAAGAGATAAGCAATGCCTAAATATATGGATTCAAAAGAGAGATGCTAATGTGAATATATCTCACATCCACGAGCATAGATTTTGTACCACTCAATGAGAGGAAAGAGTGGCCTCTTGCATTCAATCAATCCCATAAAGCTGCCGAATCTGCGGTCCCACCATCATGAGGATCCACAGTAGGTTCAGATATAGGGATAGAAACAAAATCCCAAAGGTCACAATCGCCAAGGAGACACTCCATGTGGCACGACCATAGGGGTAGTTCGTCCCATCCAGCTTGTTGGATGTAGAGAGAGAGGGTAGGACCTACACCCACTCAAGAGATGCCATCAACGCCAATCGTGGACTACAAGCCCTGGAAGAATATAATGGAAAACAGTAAGAAGATGGTTGTTGATTTGAAAGATCCTAAACCACACGATCCCCCATAGCATACACATCGGCCATAGATGTCCTTCAAGAAATACCTACAAGAAAGAAATATAAAGATGCTGCAACTGGAATGTCCTCCACCTGTACAGGTCTGTCAACCTATAAATTAGAAAAGATTGATGGAGACGGAGTATTCGAGGTGGGAGTGACAACTCGATGCTGAGCTGAAGAGGCAGATGTGTAAAACACAGTTATGGCTGCCATAAAAGCAAAAAAAACAGGTCAAAAACCCAACTCCCAGCCAAGAAAGAGGCTACCTGACAAACAGAAAGTTTGTCCAGTACAAAACAAAGCAACAAAAGTAAATCTGTCAACCAAATAGAGGCCATGGAGCTTGTAAAGGTGCGGCCGAGCAAAGAGGAAATAGCCAAAATGCAAAATGCAGACTTTGATTGCCTGTAAATAGGCCAGGCAGCACACAATAGACGGCACCCAGTTAACAAGGGGACTATCTGCCTGGAAAAGCCTGCCCGAGTCCTGTAGTAGATGAAGTCGCCCAACCCTATAATAGGCTGCCCAGTGCAACAAACTGCCTGAAATCCAGAAACACAGAGCTGAGGGAGGAAACCTACATAAAACGCAGATCTGCTGGAAAAAATGCAGACATGAAGGGACAGAATCACAGCTGGTTCTGGAAGGGTTTCCCATGCACAGCAATCAAGAGCCAAACCTGCACAAAATGCAGATCTGTTGACCACCAATCAAGTGAAAAAACAGGCCACCCAGCAGTAATACACTGCTGCCCAGTTACAAACAAGACTCCCAGCTGTAAAATGCAGGTGGGGGGGGGGGTTTGTGCCATGTCGTTTTGGGGGGGGGGGGGGGGGGGATTGTGCCATGTCGTGGGGGGAGGGGGGGTTGGGTGGGAGCGGGGTTTTCTTAGGGAGGGAAGGTGCGCTGTGTTGTGGGGGGGTGAGGTGAGGTGAGGTGGGGTGGGGTTGGGCGGTGTGAGGTGAAGTGAGGTGGGGGGGGGAAACTTGGGTGGAGTGGGTTTTTTCTTTTTTTGGGAGGTTGGCACTCATGCCTGGAAAACAGGCTACCTGCACCTAAGATGAGTGTTGGAAAATAGGGCTGCCATGAACACAATGCTCCTCTTCAAGATCTCCGGCTCCCATAAGAAGACAAAGATAGAACGCAGGAGAGAGAAGGAATAATGTGACTACACTAGCTGAAGGTACAAGGCTGAAACAATCAGCCCCAACACACTGCTCTACGTGTCAGTGTGGGCACCAGGTGGTAGCACGGGGATGAGAGAATGACGAGGGCTGGCCGATCACGGAGGATCAATGATGGATGATAAGAGTGGGAGGGTAGACAAAAAAGAGGGAAAACCTTAAATCTAGTCAAGCCCCTAAAAAATAGCCAAAAGTGTAGAAAAAGAAATGCACTAATGTCCCCTCCATCTAATGTGTGTCATGTACCTGTAGATAAAGCCGCATAAGCACGGCCATGTGCACAACCTCTGCAAAAATACGGCTCACTCTAACACGCATCCTACTCAAGCACCAATGGGACTAGCTCCTCCCAAGTGAAACTCCCAACTACGAGAAGTGAGAAGACTAGTGTAGAACACATCATATGTCGATAACGGAAAATATGAGAGAAGAGTCAAAGCTAGGTTCTCCGAAAAAATTCTAAACCAAGGAATGAAAGCTCATCCCGAATCTCCTCCATCCATTGGATGTGATCCCTCATCATAGGAAAATGTGTGACTGACACCTATCATAGCGTCAACTCAAGATAAGTGATGCCCAAATATCTGGATCCGAAAGAGAAATGCCAATCTCCTTGAAATCCCTACAACACTGTGAATATGTCTTACATGCACGAGCACAAAATTTGTACAACTCAATAAGAGGAAAGAGCGGCCTATAGCATTCAATCAATACCATAAAGCTGCCAAATCCGCGGTCACACACGGGGTTCGTCAACCTATAAATCTGAAAAGACTGATGGAGACAGGGAGTAACCATGGTAGGAGTAATGATTCCATGCCGAGCTGAAGGGGCAGATCTGCAAAACGCAAATATGGCTGCAATAAAAGCAATCAAAACATGTCAAAAACCTGACTCCCAGCCAAGAAAGGGGCAGATCTGCGAAACGCAAATGTGGCTGCAATGAAAGCAATCAAAATAGGTCAAACACCCGACTCCCAGCCAAAAGAAAGAGGCCACTTGATGACAAAGAGAAAGTTCGTCCAGCAGAAAACACAGCAACAAAAGTAAATCTGTCCACCAAATAGAGGCTGCCGAGCTTGAAAACGTGTTGCCGAGCAAAGAGAAAATAGCCCAAATGCAAAACGCAGACTCTGATTGCCTCTAAACAGGCCACCAAGCACACAATAGGTTGCGCCTAGCTGACAAAGGGACTATCTGCTTGGAAAAGCCCGCCCAAGTGCTGTAGATGAAGTCGCCCACGCCTGTAATAGGCTGCCCAATGCAAGAAATTGACTAAAAGCCAAAAACACAAAGCTGAGGGAGGAAAGTTAAGGAAGGAAACCTACACAAAAAGCAGATCTGCTGGAAAAAACACAGACATGAAGGGACTGAATTGCAACCAATTCTGGAAGGGTTTCCCAGGCACAGCAATCAAGAGCAAAGCCTGCACAAAAAGCAGATCTTTTGACCACCAATCAGGTGAAAAAACAGGCCACCTAGCAGTCAACAAGACCCCCAGCTGTAAAATGCAAGTCTACGGGCACTAATGCCTGAAAAACAAGCTGCCTACACCTGAGATGAGAATTGGACACTAGGTGTAGTGTGGTACGATGGGCGATTCAGTGTGATGACTGATACGATGGGGCGGAGATGAATACAAACTCAGTTCGATTCGAGACAGAGGCACGAGATCCTTTTCTCCTCCCAACCTTGCCTAGATAGTTGCTACCCCCGGACGGTCGTCCCTCGCGCCTGTTTCCGTAATTTACCTTATTAATGTAACATTTCCTTCCCCTTAAGAATCGGTTTCGTCCTTGAAAACGATACTTGGAAGGTCTAACTGTAAATTGGGAAACCTTTTCCTTAAGGTACTTACTCGCTCCCATGTTGAGCTTTCTTCTGAACAATCTTTCCATTTGACCAAACATTCTTGATAAATAGTATTCCTTGTTCTTCTGTTACGAACATTTAATATTCTTTCTGGTTCATGTGGATTAGATTGGTCGTCTAATAGCTCCTCAATGTTATCATTTAAGATTAGATTATCCAAATCACCCAGCTTCTTCCTTAGCTTACTTACATGAAAAACTGGATGTATTTTACTACCAGCAGGTAGTTGGAGCTTGTAAGCCTGTTCTCCCACCTTTTTAAGTATTGTGAAAGGACCACAATACCTGGGTGAAAGCTTTGGACATTGTCCCGTTTTCATGGTTTTAGTTTGTTCAGGCACTTTAAGATAGACCGACTCTCCTTCTTCAAAGGAGATGTCTCTTCGGTGAGGATCTGCATAAGCTCTAGCTTAATTTTGAGCTTTCTTAATATTTTCTTGAGCAAATTTTAGCATACTATTTATATCCTCCAAAAAATCCTTGGCTGCCTGAACCTTTTCCTTATCTAGACGTTAATATATCATTTCATTTCATTTCTCTCTCTCTCTGTGTGGATTCGGCGATCAGTACCCCATTTCGCATATGGGAAGGAGATAGTGGAGGTGGTCTAGAGATATGTTTACTTGGGGATTACACTTTCAAGACCGAGATTCACTTTGAGGAGAGCAACAAAGGATAGATTGACACAAGCCTATGCGGTTCTGGGGATGATGGAGAGCCAATGAACATGCATATAGTTTCAAGAGCCTTGAACAAAGCTATGGCTCTTTGATACTTTGGTCACACCAGCACTTCTATATGGGGCCCTCATATGGGGATTGAGCATCTACCACACAAGGAGAGCCATGCAAGATAAGCCACTACCCAAGAGAGAAGATATATGAGGGGTGGGAGCACATGGAGAGACCCCTGGTACTCATGATTTCACGAATGGTTTGAAGTAAGCCCTCTATACTACATGAGATTATCACAGCAGAGATGGGAGCACCACCTCTAGCGAGAGAGGCCCTCTTCCAAATAGTAACTTTTCTGCATAGGTTTTGGACCTTGTAGAGAAAGATACTCCCAGCTCACACTAGTTGTCTAGACAGCTAGCATTACAAGGGGATACTAAGTGTTGGTATACCCAAACAAAGGCATGGCTACAATTATATGGATTACACATGGATCACTCCCACCACTACAATACAGCTTGGATTGGCCCTAGTCGAGAGGAGCTGAACTGCATCATCAGGATGGACATTATTCAAATACGCATAGCTAGGACATAGGTGACACCTACTAAGGATTTAGGGACAAAGATGGCTTTCTATCAAAAGCATCTTCTACACATATCCCTTGATGACTTTATTGTCCGCCCGAGATACATAAATGGACTTTTGTCTCATAGTGTATGATGTGCCATTGAATAGCTTCATATATCCTCACACCAACTCCGAATTGAGACACGTAGATACAACGCAGACTCCCTCCCCCCGAAGGGATAAGATTTGCTAGCGTTGTCAACTCAAGCCAAAGAGAGAGCAGAACTACTTATACAGATGCCCAATGTACTGCAAGTTCACCACTTCAGCCTCTCTATGCTAACCATACCCATGAGAGATATTGTGAGATGAGAGTGCTTCCTGAGTAGTTCCACACTATGTCTGGCTTAGCCATCATTTTATACTCATCAACTATGCATTGTTCACTATTTATTTTTCATTTAGGTAGTCATAGCATTAGATGTCAGTATTTTGGAACATGGAAAATTCCCTAAATTTTTAAATGTAACATTTCAGTCCCATAAGCCGATTTGACCTTTTATAAAGGTTAAAATAGCTTTATTTCTTCCTCTCTCTCTCACGCGTGCACATATTGCCATTTGCATGGCTTGCCAAGATTATGATAGCCATTCTATTGCATGCAGATGACATCATGCTCATCCTTGACTCCTCTAAGGGCTTACAAAACATAGAGAGAGAGAGAGAGAGAGTGACCTAGTGGATATTGAATAATTGGCTCGTTTATCCCTTCCTTTCGCTCAAAAATTCGATGCTCAATCATTGGATGATAATGTTTTCATGATCCTAAAAGCGAAAAGAAACGATCTCCTTAAGGCATTGGATGTTTGGAACCTTCTGCAAACATTGGGATGGCAAGGTATGGTAATACCTGGAGGCACTATTGCTGGCCAAAGCACTTGCTAGAATGGATTTCGCAAAAATTGAAGGCTAAGTTTGTTTATTGAAAATCTCAGGCCTAGCCATCTCAAAGTCGCATAGACTATCATGTTACCTATGGTTATTTTTTGCCACTTGTGCCTTGGACTACCACTACCTTGAATGATCTTACCAAGCACATATGTTTTATACCGTGGAAAAAGGACTCCCTACATGCAAGAGCCACGTTTGCACCCTGAAAAGCGTGGGAGGAGGAGCTATTCTGGCTAGAGACTCATATGGTGGCTCTTCATTGGTCACTTTTTTTAGCTATGTGCATTGATCATCACCCTTGGGTCTTTGTTCCCCATTTCTTTCTAGGAGACCGAGGACTTATGCGAGGTAATACCAGGCTCGTGGTAGCACATCCTTAATACAACTGGTCAATTCTCCACAGCTTCCCAATAAATCATTCGTTATGCTTGTGAAAGACAGTTCTACAGAAACTGCAATGGCACCCGACGAAGCACCATTTGAGTGCTAAATCTTTCCAAATGGAATTATTGGTTGTGTCAAGGTTTCCCTTTCGAAGGTACTTGTAGTTGAGGTGAGCAAACCAAGGATGTCAAAGCTCAATCTAAGACTGAGAAGAAAGAAGATAGGAGGAGGGAGCGGCTACGTCTGTTAGCTTATAGACACCATGCTCCTCCCATCCATGGCACACCACCTTTCCTACCTCTCCATTGGGAATCCGGAAAATTTGAGCATCAAATTCCACGATAAGTCTTAGTCCACAAATCTTGCTCTTCTTTAAAACATTCCCTCTCTCTTTCCAATTCTTGTGCAACTAGCACCAGCTTATATGTATTCAGTTTTTCCTTAAATGTTGTTATTTCTTTCTTGCAAGCATCTAGCTGAGATTTCAACTCAGTAATTTCCTTTTCTTTGTTTGCTATACATGCATTAGTGTACTTTCTCAAAGTTTTCATTTTATTCTTCCAAAAAGTATCCAATTTCACCAAGTTATCTGCCGTTTCGGTCTGTAATTCTACCTTTATTTCATTGTATTTATCATTCTCCCACTCACTAATGCATGCATTCATATGTGTCTTCATCTCCAGCAGCATGTATTGATGTATACCTTTATTTAATCTCAGTTCTTATGAGAGATCTCATGTTATCCATACCCCCCTGCATGTTTTCTTTAGTATTTTTGTGACCTTAGAGAACCTTTTGATGCTCATGGGTGTGAGTGCATCATGTCCACATCTCTGATAGAGCTTTGGTGGGGTTTGGAAGGATTGCTTTTCCACCAGCATATTACCTTGTTTTCTTGGTGATACTGGTTTATCCATGTTTGAAAAATGTATGATCCTCTATGATCGGTGCATCTAAGTGGTCACAGAGAGAGAGAGAGAGAGAGAGAGATGAGAAAATTCTGAATGCTGAAGACTGAATTCTGAAGCAAAATAAGTACATGTGGTGTGTTTAAAAATGCACTCAACAGTCACGCTCTCACTAACAAATAGAAAACAAAGCACATGACCACCAGTGCTTGGGGCCAATAAATAGGCTGCAAGTGGGAGAAAAGAACAGCAAATCGGATAGGCTGAAACAAGCCGACTGTTGCTTCCACGTGGCATCCTGCTAGACAGATTGTAGCCAACTGTCCGCCTAAAGCCACCTGACTGCCTACAGATACCCACACTGCCTTCTCCCTGCCTATGATGCATAATACAATTTTCCATACAGGAGGCAGCAGAGACCAGGCTAGCATGAGGTTTTGCAGCACTAGGAGCATTTGAGAGACAATGCAAACATGTGTAGTTCCAAAAGGTACACACCAAGATACAATGGCCATGATAACACTTCTCTATAAAGCAAAGATTTGGGGACCTAGCCTCTACCACACAATGAGAGGCCAAGCTAGCATGAGGTTTTGCAGCACTAGGAGCAGTTGAGAGACATCGCAAACATGTATAATTCCAAGAGCTACGCACCAAAATGTGGCTTTTAGATACATTGGTCACCACAACACTTCTCTGCAAAAGAAGGATTTGGCAGCAAGATAGAACGGAGAGAGACTTCTCTGATGGATGGTAACCCATCAAGAGATCATTCGCGATGATGATATTGTGTACAATCAAGAGTAAGTCGTTAAAACCCCATGACATCATCAAAACACATCCAACTATTGTACCTATAGTCACAAAAGCCCTGTTCAAGGCAGTGACATTTCTTTGAAGACTGTGGGAGCTCCCAAAAGTGAGATACCCCTGGTTAGCACTCACATCCTTCAAGCAATTAGCATTAGAGGGAGATAAGCGCTATTGGCAAACACAAATGTGCACCTCTCACATAGCCTTCAATGCACCATTGGTCAAGCTTCATGCAAAGGAGAAGTGTTGGCAAAGCTACCCCCATTTGAAGCCAAAGGAAGGTTCCAACGATTCAAAGGCTACCCCTACTACTATCCAATTAGTCTCTATTCATTTGTTTGAGGTTGAAGATACAGTACTTGCTTCTTCCACTGAGGAGAAGCCATGGCTCATTGACAATGGAGACTCTTCACATATGTCCAACCGACAAGATTGGCTTCGGAATATTTGTTCTAGAGAGGGGTGTCAAAAGAAGTGCAGCAATGGAAGCATAAACATGTGCTGAAATAAACTGCTGAAGACAAGACAAAAGAAAAGAAAGAGAGAACACAATACAGATGAGAACTCAGATGTATGCTCGGGAAATGGAATCCATATACCAAGACATGAGACAGTACAAAAACAATGTGAGTCACTGGCTATGGGGGCACTAGCACATGCTCCCTCTCCCCAAGAACTGTCATGTGATGAATGACTGTGGAGAAGGGAGCCTAAGAATATATAGGCCAAATAAATGCCATAAAATATGATTGTTCAGCCAACATTAAATGCTGGCAGATTGGTTGCAAATAATGTCAAATCCCAATAAAGAATGACAAATAAAATGCCTAAAATATCTTTGGTGCCCAGCCTACTGTACCACATACACAAACTCAGCCATGAGCTGACTAATTTGCTAACACCTCTCGTAGATCATGGGTGATCTAATACAATACAATATATAACGATAATGTCTCATCATAGTACAAACAGCAATGTACATCAAAGTAGAACCATGGATACCCAAGTAGTGGGTGCGCAAGCCACCACCAAGGTCCCTTGGAGAGAACTTGATGTCAATGACAATCATACCAGCTCCTGAAAATAGAGAAGAATCATAGCAACTCTCATGTCCGTCAATGATGCCTCTGATGATGTAGCACACGTGACCATCCTGTCACCAATGTCGTAGCGCATAAATGACCATGAATTTTCCTCCTTTGGCCAAACCGCCAAAGTGTCCCCTCATGTGAGCTCCAGACAAAAGCCACCCACTCTGTTGTCAAATAACCAGTCCATCGTAACTCAGCCATGAACTAACTAATCTGCTAATAGGGCTCACCATTGGTAGCAACTCTTCCATAACCATTGTGGAGTGGAAACTAATCCCCTTTTTCCAAATAGACCAACCAAAGTTCTTTATGTACCCAATTTAGGTTTTTACGTTCTTTTTGTGCATGGTTTGACACAGGTATGTACCTGGTCTTCACCCAATATGCTGTTGTGATCGTTGAGGATTCTTCTATAGGTTCTATTCTTTGGACAAGTACAAAGAAGAGTGGGATTTACAAAATCTACGGAACAAGATCATTGCCCTTGTTGTGTGGATTTCACATGAGATTGGGCTACTTTGGGATGCCCATAATTGACATCTGAACTTTGACCCCATCAGACATGCTCCTTGAAAAGGTTAAGTGGAGAAACTTCCAAATTCTCCCTCCATTCACACGTCATGCCCTAGTTGCTTATGAGGCAAGTAGCATTAGGTAACCTCATCCACAAGTTACTTCTTGCAAAGCTACTACTCTGCTAGAGCTGGTGTATACCAACTTATGCAAACCTATAAGCACAACCTCCATCGAGAAGGCCAAATATCTAATGTTCATTGTTGATATTCTCAACAAATACATGTGGCTATATTTTCTAGAGTACAAAAGTGACGCGCATGCCAACTTTTGTGATTGGAAGGTGTTTGTTGAAACACAAACTTCTTTCAAGATTGGCAATGTAAGAACTAATCATGGTGGAGAGTTTTGCTCCAAGGCCTTGGCAAGTTTTGCAAGGAGCATGGCATTTAGATGGAGTATTCTCATCCAAACACACCATCTCAAAATGGTGTAGTAGAGCACGCCACAACAGAACCATACTTGAGATGGCTCGTTTGATATTGGAGCATTGTGGACTTTCTCATTCCCTTTGGGATGAGGCGGTTGCTGTAGTGGTGCATATCCAAAACAGGTGGCCAACTTTGACATTACAACATGTGACTCCCTATGAGGCTTTCTTTGGGAGGAAGCCTTCCATGTCTCATTTTCACATCTTTGGGTACAATGCATGTGTCCATGTGGACAAGAAGAAACAAAGCAATCTCAAGCCAAAGTCGAGGAAACTTCTCTTCATCAGTTATAGCACAACTAGGAAGGGCTACAACATCTATGATCCAAAAGAAAGATAGAGATGAGAAAGGATGTGGTATTTCATGAGGTTGCAGCCTCAGTTATTCTGATTGATGGTGCTTCTACTGTAGGTGATTCTTTGACATTGACTAGCCCCGCTTTCCGCCCATCCTCTTCTTTCCAAGTTACCCATCAACACCTCTTCGTTGTCTGTGACTCCTCCTACTCCTACTTCCCCTTCTGCTCCCCTTTCACCCTTGATGGCTCTTGCTACAAGCAGCTTATGCACGATATAAGAGCAACCCATTTTTCTACTACACCATTAAGCACACCTAGATCAGCTAGGATACATATCAGGTAGGATAGTTCACTTTGTGTAACTATACCCTTATATCTCAAATTTTACAAGACCATGAGCCTACTACTATTGATGAGGCTCTTACAAAGGATACTTGGACTTGTGCTATATAGGAGGAGCTCAATGCTATGGAGCATTAGTCAAACTTAGGAGTTGGTCCCATATCCAAGGAAGTAAAAGATAAATGGTGTGAAGTGGATCTATAAGACCAAATACTTGAGTGATAACACCTTAGACGAGCACAAAGCTAGGCTTGTTGCCAAGGATTTTGCACAAAGGGTAGGCTTATACTATTCAAAGACCTTTAAACCTACTGCATGTATGTCTACTATTTGGGTTGTTTTAGCTCTTGCCACTCATCAATATGGCTGGTTTACCAGATGGATGTAAAGTCTGCCTTCCTAAAAGGCATTTTAGAGTAGGAGATGTATGTTAATCAACCTCATGGTTTCATATGCAAGGGAAGAAGGATCGTGTCTATGGGCTGTGAAAGGACCTATATGGCTTGAAGCAAGCTCCAAAAGCTTGGTACTAGCAGATTGATCAGTTCTTTCTACAGAGTAGCTTCCATTGTTCCAATCATGACCCCAACCTTTATTATAAGGTTGAGGGCGGCAGATATATATTAATCATCTTGTATGTGGATGACTTGACTATCACAACGAGTGACTCATAGCAAGTGGATTCGACTCCAAAGATTTTGCAACAGAAGTTTCGACATTACGAACCTTGGGATCCTTTAGTTCTTCCTTGGTCTTAAGATCTATCAAATGACACATGCCATTTTTATTTCCCAATATGAGTATATCTCCGAGCTTCTTTTAGAGTTTGGTATGGCTGAGTGTAAGCCCATTTCATGCCCCATGGACCCTAATTCCAAGTTGGTGACTACCCAAGACCCGCTAGCAAATGCTACTTGAGACATGTGGCTTGTTGGCTCCTTAACCTCGCTTATTCATACTCGGCCCAACATATCTTTTGTGGTGGTTTTTTTGTCTTCTTTTAAGAAGACTCTGTACGAGTGCACAACGGAAGCCCACGAGCACATGCGCACACACACACACACAGAAGGAAGAAATCTACACTGCTGAATACAACGGAGTGAACTGATCAATCCCTACAAGCAGCCTAAGACGTCAATGACGACACTAGATCAAGCTAAATGATGAGTGGCACTGATGGTGATGGAGATGAGGACAATAACGGAGACATAGAATATCTAGCTTGCTGTCCACACCGGGGATAGAGAAGTCTACAATAACCAACGGAGCACCTACCAAGGAATAGAAGAAGATGAATATGCCAAGTAAGAAGGATCAACTATAAATAGTTGGATGAGTCCAAATTTGGCTGACCTAGCAAAATGGCCTCTGGCTGACCTACTGAAAATAGCCTACAACTGCAAAAATACAATCCAAATGCACAAAAAATACGGAAAGTAATGACATGGCATCCTAGGCAGTCCAAAGGCAAGGGTTGGAAACTAACTAGAAATGCAAGAAACGCATACAAAACTCAACTAAAAGGAGAAATGCATCCTCTTAAATGAGCTACTTGTTAGCAATCATGTGTGTCTTGTGTAGTTATCTCTTGCCTGTGAGTTTCAATCTAAGTTAGACGAGAACATTAGAAGCTCTGACATTGTATTTGTCTGTCATTTTATGTGTTTTAAACACTTAGATGGAGAGCAAATTAGTGCATTCCTTTTTGGACACTTGGCCAAGGATTTCGCCAATATTTACCTATATATGGGTGGCCTGCCCTCCCACTTTCATTATCCATCATTGATCCTTCATGATCACCAAGCCATCCTCATTTACTCTATAGAAATTACATGGTGCACTGGATAGAATTTGAGCAACAAGTAGAGAACACACAATAAATATAAGAAAAACAAAAACTACTTCAATTTCAAAAGAACTGATACAAAGATGGCTTTATCCACCCATGCGCTCCCACTATGAAGCTTAGATGGCGATCTAGACACATGATAGGCAAAGAGCTTAAGGATAGTTGAAAGAACTTTGATTGGGTGAAAGATAGATTGACAATGGCTTTGATGGGATTTTCCTTTTATAGCCCGAGAAGGTAATCTACTCAGCCTATCTAATCATATTATGAACCGAGTCAGCCAAGGAATATTCCCTTTACTGTCAGGGGCCAAGGGCAGCCTTGCAACTCAATGTATTGTGCCTTAAGTTGCTACTGGCATAACCACTCTATCTATCTAGCCCAAAGGCTAGATCTACAAAGAGTCACCTTTTTACCATCCAATCACATACACCTCATCTGACATACAAGTCAGGACCCAACCAATGTTCGTGCTTATACATGGCTTCTCCTTATAATAAGAACCTTACAACTTAGAGCACTATGAATCATTGGTGGCATCTTATGAGGGTGGAGCATTGAGCATATCTAACACCCCCCCTCAATATCCACCTGCAAGTGAACTAAATTCTCAGCCCAACGTCGAGTCTTTGAAGATAAACTCGAAGCAAATCCTTCATAACAACTTTGGTGAAGATATCTATTTCATTCTCCTCCATGAACAGTATACAAGCTCTACTATCTCATCCTCGATCAAATCACACACATAGTGAAACTAGATCTCAATGTATTTGGTACATATATGAAAAAGTAGATTTTTGGCAATGGCAATGCAACTCTAATTGTCATATCTTAGTACAATTGGATCTCCATCCTATACTCCCATCTACCATAGGATCCTCCCTAACCATACTACTTCATATACAACAAAACAAGTTGCCTTGTACTCTGCTTTAGTAGAAGACAATGCCACAGTTGGTTGCTTCTTATTGATCCAAGAGAACATTCTCAAACCTAAAGAGAAATGATATCTAGAACCTAATTTCTTGGAATCATTGTCACCTACCTAATCTCAGTCATAGTTTCCCATAAGAGCATTTCCGAAACTGTATGTGATACCATAGTCGAGAGTTTTCTTCAAGTACCTAAGCACCAACATCCCAGCTTTCCAATGACTTTCTCATAGTTTGTTTGAGAACTTGCTCAAAAAACCAACAATAAAATTGATATCTGGCTTGGTGTCGCACAAATAGATGAGGCTGCAAACCATCCTCCTATATCTCCCAATGTCTACTAGAGCTGAGGTATTCTTAATGGATAACTTCACATTGACCTCCATAGGTGTAGCTATCTCCTTACACTCAATCAAGCCAAATGCTTTTAAGATCTCCCATGCATACTTCCTTTAAGAGATGAAGATTTTTCCCAAACTTCAATCTCCAAACAATAATGCAACAAGCCTAAACCTGTCATTTTAAACTCAAAGCTCAAAGCCTTTCGACTCTAATGGATTATATCTTCATGGTCACCTATAATTAAAAGGTCGTCCACATATAAGATAATCACTGCAAACTTTTTAGGCTGTGTTTACTAAGGCAATTTTGCATTTTGACCTAGTCGGCCATCATTCAAGCTAGGGAGCATTGTTCTTTCATCCAAATGGCTTTCTACAAGCTGGGCAACACCATTTTTGCAAATGCAAATGTGTTTGAAAGCAAGGAAATGTCTCTTTTTGCGTTTTGGATTTGCACAGCCTTCTTTCAGCTGGGCGGTAGCTCTTCAATCTAGGCAGCACCCTTTCTTGCTGTGGACAGCACCTTTCCATGCATGTTGTGTTGAGCTAAAACACGCTTTTCAGCTGATTAGCATTCTTAAGCATCCCCAAAACACACTCAATTAATGAAAAACCCTAAAAAGGAGAGCGGTCCAAGAGAGTTTCAATGGTCCCCCAAAAACCCTAATTCTTTGGGGCACCCTTCAACATCTATAAATAGATAGGCTGCCCCCATTCAGCCTTATTCCGTATGTGCAAGTTTCACACCCTTGAGTGCAGATTTCAATCATCAGTCTACCTCTACACAGCTGTCCAACCTTCGAGACTGCTGCCACCTCTCCATCAGCCCTTGCAGTGCCCTGGCGCATTCCTTCAAGCTATTGCCCACTATTTGGCGCCTTCTTCCAAGCTGTGTTTAGCATCTTCCAGCCATCGCAAGCATCTTCATCACCTTCTGCAACTTGCGTTTGGTGTCTCTTCCTCCAAGCGACAAGTACTAGTGCTCCTCCTCATCCAGGCAACATCCACAGTTTGTGTTTACACTCATCTGGGGGCCGCCTTCCATCTCCACACCTTCTCCTACTTGCGTTTGGTGCTCCAGCCCTACTGACATCATCGTTTTACAGACTATACACTCCGACTGGTGGTCACAGACTTGGGATCCATCATTCACTTCAAAGTTGCGTTCTTCTTTCCCTTCTTCTGTTTGTGTTTGAGTTTTGAGTTTTGAGTTTTGAGTTCTACGTTTAGGGTTTGAGTTTTGCTTTCTGTGTTTGTATCTATCTCTTTGTGTTTCTGTCCTGGTCGTACACTCTGTGTTTCCTCAGTGCAAACCCTAGCAGTTTTCTTCACAAGCCGCCCCTATATCTCTGCATTTTGTGCAGGCAAGTTGTTAGTCCTCCTAGGTAGCATCTTTGCAAGCTAGACGGTCTATTTTAAGGCAAACAGACTTGTCTATTTGTTGTGTTTCATCTTGGGTGGTCTTTTGTGACTTGGGTGACTTGTTCTATGTGTTGGGCAGCCTCTCTATCAAGTTGAAGCAGGGCAAATCTGTGTGTATTGCAGGCATAGTACTTCCAAGCAATCCTGGTCTCTGACCAGCCCTTGGATAGGCTACATGTACAAGTTGCAAACTTGTATTCATCTACGGTTACTACTCCCTCTCTCTGCTCCATCGAGTTGTCTCTCTCACCTCAGATACTCTTGTATACACTATTATGGATATACCTTTAGCTGACCTGCAAATCCATTGGACCCGGCACAAGTGGAGAACATCCTAGTGGCAGCATCTTCTTCGTTTTCTTGCAGGTATTTCTTAAACGACAGATATGGCCAACATTTATGCTATGGGGGATCATGTGGTTTGGGATCATTCAGCCTAACTACCATCCTATCACTCTTTTCTTTTATATTCTTATGGGGTTTCTAGTCTTTGATTGGCATTGATGGCATCTATTGTGCAGGTGCCAATCCTAAACTCTCTACCCATATCCCGACAAGCCAGATGGGATGAACTACCCTCTATGATCGTACCATGTAGAGTGTCTCCTTGACAACTGTGACCTTTGGGATTTTGTTACTATTCCTATCGCTGACCTACCATGGATCCTCATGATGATGTGACCGCAGACTCAGCAGCTTTATGGAATCGGTTGAAAGCCAAAGCTTGCTCTTTTCTCATTTTAAGTTGTCCAAATTATGTGCTCATGCATAATAAACGTATTCACACCGCCACGGAAATTTGGAGGACGTTGCATCTCTCTTCTGAATCCAAACATTTGGGCATCAATTATCTCTTGAGTTGAAGCTACAATAACTTTCTGTCGCAAACTCCCCTACAATCAAGAATCACATCCACATGATGGAGGAGCTTAGAGATGAGCTTTCATTCCTTGGTACGGATATTTATTCACATGACCTAGCTATGACACTTCTCTCACATCTTCCATCGCCAACCTATGATCTGTTCTACACCAGCCTTCTCACTTCTCGTAGCCGGAAGACCTTCACTTGGTAGGAGCTAGTCCCATTGGTGCTTGAAAATGATGCATGTCACAGTGAGGTAAATTCTTGCAAAGCCATGCATATAGTCATGCTTATGCCGCTTTATCTATAGCTACAAGACAAGCCAAGTAGAAGAAAGGGAAGAGGAAGAAGTTGGAGTCATCTTCCGACTCTACTACAAATTTTGTGAGGAAGCATTAAGGATATCCCATGTGTCCTCATTGTGGAAAGACCTCGCACCCTGAGGAGAAGTGTTGGAGAAAATACCCTC
The DNA here is from genome assembly GCF_053477565.2 of Lygodium microphyllum. Taxonomy (NCBI): domain Eukaryota; kingdom Viridiplantae; phylum Streptophyta; class Polypodiopsida; order Schizaeales; family Lygodiaceae; genus Lygodium; species Lygodium microphyllum. The sequence continues at coordinate 24,076,694 of NC_141135.1, read as the reverse complement.
ACCTTCATCCAGGAGCGAAGGGTGAAGCAACATCGAAGCCTTTGTTTCCTCTACTTCGTCACTTGCTATTACCATCGAGTCTGTGTTTTTACACATTTATCATGTGAAGAAGCCTTATTTAATTGTCTAGTCTTCTAAGCAACCTTGGCTCTTTCACAGTGGTGCATCGAGTCCTATGACTTCCCGAGGTGATTTATTGCAAAATCTCCCCTTGTCAAAAATTGTCGTCACTACTGGTGATCTCTCTTCAGTGCTTATTAGTGGTGTTAGCACCTCATCTCTATTGTCTCCTTACCGTCCATCGAGCTCCATTTTTGAGGCCCTACATGTTCTCAACTTGGGCCTCTCTCTCCCCTCAATTTCCGACCTTTCTAGCCATGAGACCCACGTTGTCTTCACTAAGCCGGCTATCTTTGTTGAGGATTTTTCTTCAAGAGCCACTTTTGTGACAAGTTGGCAAGAGGGGGACTATCTCTACTCCATTCCCCTTCCATTGAGCAGGACCCTCCATTGCAACTTTCTATTGCCACAACCGTTCCTGATTGTGCACCCTTTATCCCACATGTTCTATCCCATCCCCCACCATCTCCTTTGGTGGTTCCCTTGTACCTCCCATCCCTATCAAAGAGGGGAGATATTGGTGATGGGACTATAGATTTACTAGCCCTTCGTATTTCAAAGGGGACTTTCCATGATCGTGAGGGGTTTCTTCAAGGTTTCCAATCTACTGGGCATTTCCTTGATGGAACAACCTCTTTTCTTTCTCATCAAGCCACCATCCCCTATTGCTTAACCCTTGGTCCCTATTATTTCTACACAACTTATGGTACCTTCAATAGTTCCTCACTATTGTCTCACAATTGGATTAGAGGCTTGGCTCACCCACCCATAAATACTAGAGTTTTTCAAGAGTGATCTCTTTGAGGCCTCTCCGTTTCCCTTGCCCTTTGATGGCCTTCCGTTTAATTAGATTTTTCTATGGAGAGGGAATCTTGCTCCTTGGTTGGCATTCTTCGTCGATGGACTTCATCAACGCTGGTACTCTCCCTACCATCCTCGGATCCGCATCTTTGTCATTCTGCCACATCCAGAATCTAAGAAAAGGAGTTAGCAATCATCTGTATCTTGTGTGGTCATCTCTAGCTGGTGAGCCTTAGCTTGAATCAGAAGACCACATTAGGATCTCTGACGTTGTATTTGTTTGTCATTTTATGTATTTAAGACACTTTAGATTGAGGGCCTAATATATAGACGTCATGCCCTCCCACTTTCATTATCCATCATTGATCCTTTGTAATCAACCAACTCTCCTCATTCGCTTATCCCCCTGCTACCGTTTAGCGCCCACACTAACATGTAGACTTGCGTGTTGGGGCTGACTTTTGCAATCTTGTACTGTTAGCCATTGCAATCACATTATTCCTTCTCTCTCCTTTCGGTTGCACACTCTTACATTGCCTCCTCCATCAAAGCATATGACAAACATGTCAGAGCTCCTAAAGTCCCTATCTGACTCGGACTCAGACTCACAAATAGAAGATAACACTACATGATAAACATGGCTGCTAAGACCCTCTCTTAGATCCTAGATATGGCTGAATACCAAAGAAGATGTAGATCCGAGTGTAACAAGAAGAGTGTCAATTTCAATGAAGTCTGTCGATGTAGACCATCGATAAAATAGCTCCTCAAGAACCCAGGAATCCCCCTTTGAAAAACTAGGGGCCAAAGAATCCACAACCCCATCGTCGAGATTGTCCCCCTCTGAATGAGATTGGGGGCATGAGGGAACCACCGAAGGAGAGGGTGGGGGATGGAAAGGAACCCGTCAAATAGAGGGTGCACAAGCGGAATGGGTGTAGCAATAGACAACTGCCTTAAAGGACCTTGCATAAGAGAAGAAGAATGGAGCCTATAGAGCCCACTCTCCTGTCAACCTATCACCCAAGTAGCTCCTGAAAAAGAATCCTCAAGAAACATGGCTAACTCAGTTAAGATAACCCAAGTACCAAGTCTAGTCGCGCAATAGACAAAGAGGAGTGGAAAGCCAAAGTTTGGAACATGTAGGAGCTCCAAAATGGAGCTAAAAAAACGATCTAGCAATAACAGGTCAACACCACTAATAGGCACTCAACAAATGTCACACACAACAACTAGACCCTTTGATGGACGAAGATCCTATAGCATATCACCTCGAGGAGTCATATGACTCGAAGCATCACTGTCAATGAGCCAAGGGCTCTCTAAAGGGAAGTCAACTACTGAAGAAGGTTCCTCGAACACATGGATATGAACGAACACAGACTCGTGGATAACAACTTGTATAGAGGTAGAGAAAGGCCCGGATGATGTAATTCCACCCTTCACTCCTGAACCAAGGTGAGGATACTTCTTCCAATACTTCTCTTCAGAATATGTCACCTTCCCACAATGTGACCATCAAGACTTCTCTAAATCTATGTCAGAGCTTAAAGAATAGTCTCATGCCTCCTTGGGCTTGGCCTAGGTTTTCTTTTTCTTCCCCCCTCCAGTACCTGCAATAAAAGCTTTCATAGAGCCGGATCCACTGGCTACCTCTTTCAAACGCTCGCTCCAAGACAAGCAAAGCAAGATCCTCCACATAGAAAAGTCTCACAGGTTCTCAATGTGAGAAGACTAGTATAGAAAACATCGTATTTTAAAGAGGACAGCTGAGTCAAAAGAATCATAGCCATATTCTCCAAAGAGATGATCCTGCTGACAAAAGAAAGCTTATCCCTCATATCCTCCAACTTGTTGATGTGATCCTCCATGGAAGGAGAGCCATCAATAGCAAGCATCCACAATTTCTTCTCAAGAGTCATCCGGTGGGCAAATGTCTTCTCATGGTACAAAGAAGCACGCTTTGTCCACACTTCCGCTACCTGCCGCAACCTACGCACATGCACTAGGAATGAATAATGTAAGCTCATAAAGCAAAAAAGATCCAGCCCTTGAATTAAGACAATCCCATAGGGCCACACAATCCATTGTCGATTCCACTTTGATATCCTCCATGAGACAATGAATAGGATGGATAACAAACTCCCAAAGATCAATAGTTTCTAGGATATATTCCACCTTAGATGATCCAAGCAAATAATTGAATCCATCCAAACATTCTTCTTTGGGAGGAGAAGGAAGAATAATCACCTGTGCTAACAGTGCCACCATAGGCATCTGAGGGCCAAAAGAACAAGCCCTATGGGAGACATGGGGAGAGAGAGAGAAGGAGAGGGCTACTCGGATCTGTGTGTGACCTATTAAAAGAGGATTCCCATTCAGAACGGGGCTGGGACCTCCAATCTTCACAATGATTAGATAGCCTTTCAAAGGAGTGATGAGAAATCCTCTCATCAAAGTCATCAAAGCCATTGAACCGGTGATAAGATATCTTCAACACCTGCAAATATCCACAAAAATCTGTGTTTTGCTGTAAATGGTCCCAAACGGTGGAAATTAGCTACACTTCATGATAGGACTATAGATGGTCTGTCTATGTCATATGGAGCAGTAAAATGCAAAAAATCTATGTTTTTGGCAGGGGACAGATAGCTGAAAATCTGCATTTTCAGCCCACGGGGTCTCCTCTTGAGGGGGTAACTGTGTATACTAACTTCAATCATGATACCATGTTAAAGTGCGCAATGGAAGAGAACCACAAACACGCAAAGAAGGGGAGAGAGAGAAGCAACAAGAAAAGAAAGGAAGAAATTTGCACTGACAAAAAAGAATGTTGAATACAAAGGAGTGGACTAATCAATCCCTACATGCAGCCTGAAGTGTCAGTGAGGGCCCCGGATCAAGCTAACATGATGACAATAGCACCGATAGTACTAATAATAGAGAATATCCAACTTGCTATCCATGCCAAAGATAGAGAAGACTACAGCAACCAACAAAGCACCTGCCAAGGAACAAAAGAAGATGAATATGCAAAGCGAGGAGTGTCAAGAAATGATTGAGCAATGAGAGAGAGTAGGGTTTGCAAGGAGGAACATGGCGTATGTACAAAAAACACTGAGAAAAAAAGAGAAGAGAAACTCAAATGAACAAGATGTAATGATGAAGTGAATCTGATACAAGGGTGTCGGGGCATGAAAGATGCCTGGGAGTAGAGCCGAAGAAGCCTCTAAATTTATAAACGCAAAGATGAAGAGGCGTCACCTAGAATAGGGAGACTACCGAAGAAACCACTAAATCTGCAAATACAAGGATGAAGAGTGCCTGATGAAGGTGACTTTCCAGACATGCCAAATGCAAAGGCTAGATGCTGCCAAGGTTGGTACACTATCGCCAAATGATGGAGGGTTAGAAGCTGCAAACGCAAGGATGAAGAGCCTCTGAGGATGGAAACACCAACTGTGATGTGACACCAGATGGTGGAGCAGCCGCCAAATGTTGCAAATGCAAACTCCAGCAACTAAGAAAGATGACTCCTGATGATGGAGGAAGGCGCTAGGTGGAGAAGGAGCACCCAGTGCAAGATGGAGAAGCTTCAGGAGATGCTGACACCAAGGTGGAGGAGCACCAGCTAAGAAGGGAGCCACTGCCACCTAAACACAGCCGATGAGTGATGGAGGCCAGCGCTTGTAGCAACAAGTGCAGATGGTGGAAGGAGAGGAGAGAGAGAGATGATGGTGACTGACTGAATGAGCCAGTGATGGATGAGTGACAAAAGAAACCTATAAATAGGCAAGATCTATCTGGGGTCTCTCCCTTACCAGTCTAAGGTGGAACCCAAAAATAGGTAGCCAACCCCTGTTCGGGGCTGCCCACTCTGAAACCCTAAATGCAAATTCGCAAAATGCAAAATGCAGACTATGAGTAAAGGGTTTCTCAACAAGGAGGATCGGCTATAAATAGTTGAATGTCTCCAAATCTGGCCAATCTATCAAAATGGCCTCTAAATCTGGCCAACCTGCTGAAAATAGTCTGGGACTGCAATAAATGCAGTCCAACTGCACAAAAAAATACAGAAAATAATGAGGTGGCTCCTAGGCAATCCAAAGGTAGGGGCTGGAAACTAACAGAAATGCAAGAAATGCATACAAAATTTGATTGAAAGAAGAAATGTGTACTCTAGAATAAGCTGCCTCCTCCATCAAACCACATGACAAACATGTCAAAGCTCCTAATATCCCCGCTTGACTCAAACTAAGGCTCATAAGCAGGAGGTAGCAATGCATGAGAAGCATGACTGCTAACAGACTCTTACTCATGCTCACTAGAGATCTGCCTTGCACTTATTGCATTGTCTACACAAGACTCAATCCAATTTTCTGCCATATTAACAAACTACTTGAAGCACAAAAACACTTCAAACTTAGCTTTTAAATCATATACCTATATATGCCTAGAGTAGTCAACAATCGAAGTTACAAAGTACAAATAGTTACCAAAAGATGTTGTTCGCATTGGACCAACCATTGTTTGGAAATAAAGTATATTGAATTTACCCAATATGGAACCTTCACAAATGTGTTCTCCAAGTGCCTCAAGGTAGGCAATGAAGACACCATATGAGATTTCTATAGATGCAACAAACTAGCAATACGCATGCCAAAATTTTGCATCTAAAACTGCTTGTAAATCTGCAATAACACATGTCGTTTCTTCCACACATTTCCCATAGTTATTGAGCTTATACAGTCCACCACATAGTGAACCAAATACAATAATTGTATCACCACAAGAGAGATCATGAACTATATGCCTGTCATCAACAAACTTCACAATCAGGAAAATATTGGCAAGTGTAGAAATTGATAACAAATTCTTTTTAATCTCTACTATATACAAAGCATCCATAATGTGAAAGTACTACCATTAATAGCAATTAATACTATTTTTTCTACTCATTTAATAGAATAAAAGGAGTTACTAGCACATGCCACGATACTGGCCTTAGACATAGGCTTAAGAGAAGTGAACAAAACTTCATAGACAAGTAATATACTTTGTGGCGCCAATATCAATGTACCATACATCTGAATCCACAACAAACATGGAAAAATCATGTAAAGAAGGGTCACTCCTCAACTCCTTGAAGTAAAGGCCACTTTTAGTGCATTGGGTGATGGCACCACATACTTTGGGTATAAGTTACAACGTACATGTAGAGCAGAAAATATCACTAGATTATATATGAGAAGGGGTCAGTTGGCGATATCAACACTCGACAATTCACCACAACCTTTGGCCTACCTTGGGTTATACTACCATTTGATGGCATGGCAACAAGAACTTAACACTGCTCTATTTGCAGCAGCTCAAGAGGCCATATAAATGAGGAGATTACTGGCACAGACTCATCTTTTCCAACAGCCACCATAGGCTCTTGCATGCAACAATAAAAAGCTGCTTGCCACAACCAAGAATTGGGTATTTCAAGCTCACATAAACCACATCCAGGGCCATCCAATATCACTTAGTTAGGGAACAGATCCTTGGAATTCCTTAGGCACTTGATTGCCCCCAAGATCTCAAAGGGGTTTAGAATATAGTCAGCTCCTACTCGAGTCCCATTACCACATCAATGAGGGACATTAATAGCTATGTTCACAAAACCTTTTAGGTAGTGCTAGCTTTTTAGTCCACCCATCCATTACTAGTTTGCATTCTACTCTACAATATTCTCCAAGCACATCCAAATTCATGCCACTTGAGACTTCAAGCAACCACCTCTTCACATCTTCATCCTCAATGCCCTTAGTGCTAGTGTATGTGCAGCTAGTGTAGGGCATATACCCAAGCTCTTCACAATTGCATGCAGATTTTCTTCAATGAACTTGCCATCCTTTTCATCTTCATTGTTCTCTACACTTGCACTTTGTTTCTGCAGATCATTTCAACTAGAGCACCATTATGGACCTTAAGTGCTACCCATGTTACCCTAATCATTTTGTCAGACAGGCCCAAGATTGAGGACAGGTGGTCACCACAAGGTGAATATGGCAGCCAATGGGTCTCCTTCTGCGCAGTAGGGTGGCTGGTGGCAATCAGCCAAGCAATTGAAATTGCCAGCTAGTAGCAAAATCATAGGTGTCAAAGCATCCTAGTAAATCATGCAGTTGGCAAAGGAACCTGGCAATTGGAGGCTGCTCAGTGTGGGGAATAGGATGGTGTGGCAAGACATTCAGCTGATGGCAGCTTGTCCATGAACATGGCAAATTGGCAATCACTTGGACCCTATGGGCCATATGATGAAGGTTATTTAAAAATATTGCCTCCCTCCTCCCTGTCTCTGGAACAATAAGATAGCATATTTTGCATTTCTCTTTGTCAAAGTTCCCTTCATTCCTTCAAGCCTTAAATTTCCAGCTTGAAGTTTTACCTCCATGCAGGCTCGCACACCCACACACTCCACCAACTACCCAAAAGTGCTAGATGGTACAAGGTTTGTGGTTCAAGATTTGAAGTTTATGAATGTGCTGGAAAAATACATTAAGGCAAGGATAAAAAGGTTTAAATAACAGCTTAAATAAAAGCAGCACTCCTTACAAATAAAGCCACCTGGCAGACCAGCCTTGTGATCGTAGCTTGTTGCATGCATGATCGTTTACCCATCTTGATCCACCACCTGCTCTCCTTTCATCTCACTACGTAGCCAGTATGCTCATTTCCCTTCGCTTCCATTTCACTATGTCTCTCTTTCCTCACTATCTTTCTAGGATGAGTTTGAGCACTAACAAAGATTCAGGAGAAGAACCTTGAAGAAGGGGACCTTGGAAACAAAGAATAGCAAGTACGCATGGATGAAGTTTTACTTCTTGGCTGTTTAAGAGCCACTATGTGATGCAAATCTAATGTTTCTGCAACTCATTTCACAGCCTTTCCTAGCAAAAATGAATGATGGAAAAGTGAGAGTTTGCTGCATACAATCTCATTGAGCAAGCTAAAGGTCAAATACGCCCTTCAAATTATTAGCTGAACCATATATAAATGGAAGTATAGCGAAAAGAAGTTTTAGAAGAGGAAAAGGAGCATTACATGTGTTAAAGTGGCAATGCCACTCATACGTTGCATGAAATTGAGGATGACTCTCTCTGCCAATAAAATGCTCCTTGCACTTCCTACAAAGGTTCAAATACTCAAAACTTCACAATGGTACAAACAATTTCACCTATTTCCACACTTCCAATACTCCATAAAAGCCAATGTTTTAAAAGTGCATCAACTGTACAATGTCATCATTTTCACAAGAAAAACAAGAAAGAACCTCTCACACAACCGAAATGCATGCCCTTAGTCACTGAACTCCCATCATCAACACTCCATTCAACCTGCACCAAACCAAGAAGTTTCCAACCAAAAAAGTCCTTAGTGAACTTTTCTAAAAAATTCAAACTGCAAGATCTTTGTTTTCAAGTAAACAAACACTACCGTACAGAGTTGTGGTTCCGCATCGCACAATGCAACTTCAAATAGCACAGTTTTGGAAGCTTTATCTTCATCATACATGCTTCATCATGGGTGCATATGTGATTCATACAGCTCAAAGATTTAATGTGGGTGCTAGCTATTTGTTGCCGGGAGAAAGGAGATCATTTCATAGAGTTGATCCTCGAGTCCATATAGAATGCAGGTAAATCTCAAACAAATGCTTTAAAAAGTAAGTAGTGAAAACAGACAAGAGGGAAGAGAAGTGAAGAGACCAGCAGCACACACACAAAAGCAATGGAGACTTGAGCACACACAAAGATAGGGCTGAAATCTTCTTTTTATTTCTTCTTCTTCCATACAAAAGAACTAACTTTACAACATAATAAAAGACTAATATGAAGATGCCACCACGTGTGTGCATGCGATCACTAAGCATAATCCTGCTAAGGAAAGAAGAGGTGACACAATGAATGTGCCATAACCAAGGATGGACCACGTGGGTGTAGTCCATCTATAGAATCATTAATGTATCTTCATGTCGTAACATCTAACACCCAAGTGAATAATATCTTGCCACATCATCAAGGCACATAGTGAATGCCAACTCATGTAGAGCTTGACATCTCAAGTAGTAGTACAAACACCATACATCTCATTTAGAAATATTAAACAACATTATATAATACCACTCACAAAAGGCAAAGGATACTAAGTGGTAGCTGTCAATCCCACTTGGTAACACGAGATACAATGTATAAATGTACTTGAGTAGATGGCATTTAGATCATTATTGAAATCATTTGCCTCCATAATCAAATAACGCAACGAGTGAAAATATGACTAACTACTTCTCCGATAGAAACTTGTGCCCCAACAAGCGAATTGGCCTATCATTTGTGAGCTTTCATACAAGATCTCCTCAAAATAAAGAATACCTTTTAAACCCCACCTCATAATTGGGAAAAACCCCCTACGTCATATTGATAGATCATGACTACACCAAATATGTCAGGGCTTTCTACTCTGAATCCAAATCTGAGACCTTCTGAGATTTTATAGGCCAAGGGTTATGGAGGAGAGAGTCTATGCACATCCCAAGGTAACATTGTGAACTAAGTTAGTGAAATGCTCATATAGATCCACCTGCAAGATAGCATGACACAAGCCATGTCAAGCTACCTCAAGTTTAGCGTAAGAATTAATCTCAAAAAATCGGCTAACATCTTTTGGCTCTCATACAAACCCAAAACTTTTTAATAAATCATATAAAATTAAATATGAAACTCAAGAGTCTTTAATAGGAGAAATGGCTCAAAAATATCTCAAACCGGGGTATGTTATTTAGATAATTATTAAAATTAGTTGGCCTAGGTCAAATACAACAATGTGTGACAATAACCTAGAACCTATGCTTCTCTAATAGTCTCTTGACAAGTAAATTTGCATCATTTCTCAACTTTCCACTAAAATCTCGTCAAGATAAGAACAGTCTCACACCTTTTAACCCCTATCTAATAACATGCCAATACCTATCCATGATCTTAACCACAAATAGCAAAACAACAATGCAGAAGGACAAACCTTATGTCACGAATGGAAATGTGTTGAATCCTCTCCTTTCTCAACTCCTCAATGAGAACATGGTTGTGTAGAAAGTGGATGCAGTGATGGAAGCGTGGAAAAGTACTATAATAGACTATTCATCGCAAGAGACAAAGGAAAGAGAAAGAGAAACATTGTAAAAGAAAAGAACACTGCACAAAGAACTCAAAAGCAAAGCGAGAAATGGAATCCATAAACCAAGATATGAGACAATACAAAACCAATGTGAGTCACCAACTTTGAAGGCATTGGCACCTGTTGAGCTAAAAATGCATTAGCTTTACTTAAACAGCCCCAAAACATGCTTAATTAATGAAGAAACCTTGTTTATTTAAAAGAAACACATTCTTAGAGACTTTCTGTGTCCCACATGCACAAATCCTTTTGGGAGGGCCCAAACTTTCTATAAATAGGTATGCTTCCCTCCATTCAGCCCTAATCTCGTTTTTGCAGATTTCAGGTATTTCAACTTGCTGCCCACACCCCGTTCGCAGAGGACATCTCAGTCGAAGCTATCCATTGCTATCTCCATCAGTTGGTGCTTAATTTCTATCCCTCTTCACGTAGTTTGGAGTTGATTCCAGCTAAGCGACTCCTGTTCCACTGCAGACCTGCCACCGTATAGCCTGCCACATCATCACAGCCTACGCTTTTAATCTTTCTCTCTCCTGCAGGTTGTCCTGCCTGCGTTTATAGTCTTTCTCTCTCCTCACTGCTATTGGCATCAAATCCTACTTCTCACTGCTGCGTTTGCTGGTATTCAACATCCGGAGGCTACCTTGCTGCAATTCGAGATCCGTTCAAAGTACGACACACTCTCCAACTCATTACCCTTGCCCTGATCCTGGAGATACAGGAGTTCGAGGTCCAATATTCATTCACTACATAGTGTGTTTGTTGCAAAAGCATCATATATTCAGTAGTCATATCACTTCATTCATTCACTCTATTCATTGTCTCTGAGTTACCCTAACCCTAACTGTGTTCTTTTATCAGTCTGTGCTTTGTCGTACGGTTTCTGTTTATGTTTCTGAGTATTTCTTTACATGGTATCAGAGCTTGGTTCTCTCTAAGAAACCTAGGCCTTTGATCTGAAAGCTCTACACAAGAAGCAAGAACAACAATAGGTTTAAATGACTTCGAACACAACAACCCCGATTCAGTCTCCAAAACCAACTATGCCAAGAACCGAGCGAGAGTGGGCCAATCAACTTGCTCCACAAAGTTTCGACATGGTGGAAGACACTTCTGATTACATGAAAGAAAAGCTAGACAACCTGACCTCTAAAGAATACAAACTGATCATAGCTTATAGACAAAAGAAGATTGAGGAGCTCGACCGAAGAATTGCCCTTCAAGAAAAGCTTTTAAATGAAGATATGCATGGATTTCTCTCTTCAGATGTTGCGCATAAATCTGATGATGTTGCAGGGCCGTCAAGATCTCCATCAGGGATGGGACCCCCTCTTGGAGAACAAGACCTTGAGTATATTCCTCTCTTCTATCCTCTTCCGTCCACTCTGGTGCAAGGTACTTTAGATTTATCTTTTGTTCCTTCTTCTTTTACCTCTTCTGCTTTTGCAATATTCTGGTAGAGATCATATGGAAGAAAGAGTCCAATCTGTCGACTACGGAGAACAGGTCCTCTTGAGGACCAATTCTTGTATGTTAACACACGTCGTGGGAATTATAAGAAAAAGCCAGGTACCTCTTCTTCTAACCTTTCTTCTTTTCAATCTACTTCACAAAATCAGAATAAATTTGGTGTTCCTTTTTCTTCATTGTATAGTGCATCATCATCTTCACACTTTCATTTCCAATCATTAAATCTTAAAAATGAACAAAATGCATCTGCACCTCACACACCACATTTTCAAAATCCACCCATCCCACCACATTCTTCCATTGCTTCTCCACTTCCATTCACACCATTTACATTTTCCTTTCACACACCTCATGTCGCACCACAAATCACACCAGGGGGTTACAGAAACATAGGCACATCCTTTAGGACGTCATTCTTCCCTCAGTCCGGTGGTGTTCCACCTACTTCACACACATTTTCGGGATCATTGCAGCCTAGGTACCCCCCCAGTCTCTCCCAAGTGTGGATCACTTGACTCCACAGTTTGCCTCCATGGGTTTACCTAGTGGACCTTCTGGTCATTCTGTTGTACCCCAGCCTCACTTTGGATAGGGTTTCAATGTCCCAATGCCTCCACCTACACCCGCACCTTATGGAAACATTCATGTTCCAATGACTCCGCCTCAATCGGCACTCATTGGACACTCACAGCCTACTTTTGCCTACCCACCTCTACCCGCTCTTTCTACCTATCAGACACATCTATCTCCACCATCTTATCCCCCACATCCATCTTACCCCACCTACCTAACACCTCATGGTTCTAGCTCACAAGCATGCATTTAATGACAAGACTCGTTTAACGGGTCAAACTTTACCACTTGGTCGAACTTGATGAGACATGTCCTTAACTCCCAAAACCTATGGGATCTTGTGTAGGGGTTGGACCCCAACCCAATCTCGTACTTGTCCCATACGAGGTTATCCATTCATGGAAAGCTAGGAATGCCTCCGCTATTGTTGAGCTGATACAGGGCTTATTGCCTGAGTTTCATTCTCAGCTTCAGCATTTTGACTTAGTATATGCGCGATGGGCACACTTGACTGACCGCTATGCTGCTCGGGATCGGACCCGTCGTATCAATCTTGACCATAAGCTCCAACTTTTCAAAATCATTGACGGGGATGACTTGAAAGTCAAGTTGCTGAGTATCGGCATCTTCTCATTGAATTTTCCACTACGGAGACTCCCAAGTCCTCTGATGATCAGGTCACATTGTTCCTAAATAAACTCCCCAATAAATACTTCAATTTTGTGGAAGGTATAATTTCAAAGCCTACCATGCCTACATTCTATGAATTTGAGTGTCAGATGTTGCGTTACGCACAGTTGTTCGATCAGTTTCATATGAATTCCTCTTCAAACGGGGTTCTGTTGCTCATTCTCAGAAAGGGCAACAAGAAAAGGGAACACTAAACCAAACCTCCACTCAAAATCAAAATCAATCCAAGGAATCACAAGGAACATCCCAATCTCTTAAACCTAGGTGGTAAAATGTACCTAAAAAGAATAGATATTGTCAACATTGTCAAAAGGCTAGTCATTTTAATGACGAGTGTCGATCAAAGGCAAGAGGCACAGCACCAAAACCTAAGTCACAGACCCCTGCCCCTCAATCAGGTGACCCCCAGCAAGGGAAACAGGATGATGGCAAGGGGCAATTTAAAGGTCAGACTCATAGTGCCACCGCTCAGCCATCTCAGTCAACAACGTTCTCAACTCCAAAGGGCTTATCTGACTAGTCTGCAAAGGCCAACATCATCTCCATAGAGACATCAGATGCAAGTCTTGTCCACATTTGTGAGTTGCCTCCTAACGAGGCTACCGCAGAGGCCCATTCATCATAGCCGAGCACTTCAGCTCCTATTTGGATTGTGGACAGTGGAGCTACACATCATATGACTCCTATAGCCGACATTTTTCATTCCCGAGCCCCTACAACCGGGCATGTCTGCGTAGGAAACAATTCCTCGGTCAAGATTCAGGCTTAAGATTGCGTCAGTTTTGCCTCTGACAAGGGTCCGGATCTGGCTTCGCTGGACAATGAATACCATGTCCCTCATCTTGGGGTGAACTTGTTATCTGTTTAGCAGCTTTGCCGGTTGGGACGAGCAGTCTTCTTTACAATGACCACAGTCGAGGTCCTTGACTCTCAGACAGGTTTAGTGATTGCTCACGATGAGGCACAGCCTAATGGCCTATACAACATGACACATTTTCTGACTAAGCTGACAGCTGAGGACTCCATGTTCCATAGCTTCCAGACCTTAGCCACATCTCGGGAGCCTACGAACAATGAGCGCCTTTGGCATTTTCGCTTAGGGCATCTTGGTTATGACTCTCTTTATGAGTTGATACGTCGTGAGCTGATTGAGGGCCTTCCATGCTTGAAGCTAGCTCGAGATATCTATAAAGCATATCAGCTCGGAAAGCAACAATGTACCCCATTCCCTCAACAAACTGCACATCGTGCTGAGGCGCCTCTTAGATTGATTCATGTTGATCTTTGTGGACCGGCATCCACTGCCGCCTTGAATGACGGCGTTGTACTTCTTTTTGATAGTGGATGATCATTCCAGATACATGTGGGTGTACTTTCTCAAGCATAAGTTAGATGCTTTTACATATTTTTATGCTTGGGTGCTGCTGGTTCATAACCAAAATCGTCATCATGTCAGTTGCATGAGGAGTGCTAGCGATGGTGAATTCATCTCCCACGAGTTTTTCAAGTTTCTAAGAAGCATGGCATCTCACGCCAACTCACCTCTGCTAACTCCCCTTCTCAGAATGAAGTTGTAGAGCATAGGAACTGGACAGTCATGGAAATGGCACATTCTATGATATTCACAGCAGAGCTCCCTGAGCACCTTTTGGTTGAGGCTTTTGACACTTCGGTGTATATCCTCAACCGATGCCCAACTGCGGCTCTTCCTTAGAAGACCCCGTATGAGGCATTTTTTGGTTCTCGATCTGTTATTTCCCACTTCAAAGTATTCGGGTATCGTGCGTACACACACACACCTGATGACAAGATAGAAAAGTTTACTCCCCGAGCTGATCTTATTTTTGTGGGATATTCCTCTGAAGCAAAAGCCTATCGTTTGTTTGATCCTCCGACAGACAAGGTGATCGTTAGGCGAGATGTCGTCTTTGACGAGAGGGATATCGTGCAGTCCTTTGCACTGGATTCCAATCCGATTTCTTCTTCCACATCATCAGAGATCGTGCCTACTGAGCCTAGTCTACTTCCTGCTCCTGACATTTCCACAGATTCTTCCTGAAGAGACCTTTGCCCCTACTGTGCGGTTGACTTCCTTTCGGTTGCTACTCACGCTAGCCGCTCACCACGATTGGCCGATACATCAAATGGATATCAAGAGTGCCTTCCTGAACGGTTTCTTGGAGGAGGAAATCTATGTGGAGCAAACACAGGACTTTCCTTCAGGAAACCCTAGGGATAAGGTATTCTGCTTGCATAAAGCTCTTTATGGACTGAAGCAAGCGCCGCAGTCTTGGTTCCATAGGATGGATGAGTTCTTGTAGACTCATGGATACCATTCTACGCCTTATGACCCGAACTTATATGTTCGATCTACTGCAGAGGGGGTTAGCTATATCCCGCTATATGTTGATGACTTATTCATTACAGGCTCAAATTCTGCTGCCATAGCGGAAATCAAGTCTAAGCTTAATGCTACATTTGAGATGATTGTTATCCTATTTCTTGGGGATGGAGATAGTTCGTTCTAGGGGTAGTATTTTTGTGTCACAGCAGAAGTACGCACTTCAGCTCGTGGAACAATACACTCAAGATCAGACACGGCTAGTGGCCACGCCTCTAGATCCTACTGTCCACTTATCGAAGGATACCCTAGGACAGCCCTTCGATGAACATGCCTATCATTCTGTTGTAGCAAAACTTCTTTGGTTAATTCACACTGGGCCAAATTTAGCTTACTCAATTAGCATACTCAGTTAGTATTTCACAGCACCTAGGATGTTACATTGGATTGCATATCTTCGTGTGTTGCGTTATTTGCGGTGTACTTATTCTTACTACCTGACATATCATTCTAGTTTATGTTGGCAAGGGTACACTAATTCTGATTGGGCAAGAAATCCTGACACCCAACATTTCCATGGCGGCTATCTCTTACCTTGCACGGCTCTCGTTTCTTGGTCCAGCCATAAGCAGGAGACGGTGGCGACTTCCACGGCGGAGGTTGAGTACCGCACTCTTTTGGATGACACCACTAAGCCCATCTATCTAAGGATTTTACAATGGCACTTCACTTACCATGTGTCTCTCCCACAGTTATCTACTGCAACAACCAAAGTGCCATTTGTTGAGCTAAAAGATACATTACTTGCTGAATTAGCCTCTTAAACAGCCCCAAAACACACTAAAAATGCTCTTTTAGAGTAAAACCCTAAAACGGGGAGCAGTTCAAGAGAGTTCAATGGAAACCCTAAAACGGGGAGCAATTCGAGAGAGTTTAGCGGAAACCCTCATTTTCAGGGCGCCCTTCCACGTCTATAAATAGACAGGGTGCATTATCCTTGTTTGCAAGTTACACCAGCCCACACACCCTCTATTGCTGTTGGCGCCCAGTTTCCAGCCTGCAGCCTGCCTTCATCTGTTGTCCAGCCGTCATCGACTGCAGCCACATTATCTTCAACATGTCCATTGCTGTAAGCAACAACTCTCAGCTACTGGTGACTGCTCGAGACTATCCTAGCCTGCTGTTCAACCTACTGTCCATCATCTCCACGGTCAGCCAGCCTGCATTTTCAACATTGCAGGCCTTGACACTCTCCGACACTATTTCAGCCTGCTGTTTACTACAGACTGTGCACAATTACTAGCCTCCAATCGATGGTACATTGCTGTGTTTACCAGTTTCCACCCTCCAGACTGCTACGTTTTGGTGACCAGCCTGCTGCCATTCACTATTCAGCACTCCTACACTCCGACTGGTGGTCACAGACTTGGGATCCGTCTTCGGTGGACGTCACACTCCGACATTGCTCTGCCCTTGAGCACACTCTACACTCTTACATTCATTTACAGCATCCATTCACTTCAGAGTTGTGCTCTCTCTCCCTTCTTCTATTTGTGTTTGAGTTTTGAGTTTTGCGTTTAGGGTTTGAGTTTTGCCCTCTATGTTTGTGTCTATCTCTTTGTGTTTCTGTCGTGGTCGTACACTCTATGTCCTCAATAAAACCCTAGCAGTTTCCTTCACATGGTATCAGAGCCGGTGCTCTTGTAAAGAGTATCCTGCGGATATTGTGGAGAGCTAGTCTTTGTGCGAGGCACACAATACGACTCGTAACCAAATCACAATGTCCCAGACACCTTCTCCAGTTCCTATGATGTCTTATCAAACTTCTCCATCTTTGGAGGCCTTGAGACAGCATTATGGACTCAGTGAGGAGGACGACACTCCACCTTTACCAAACTTCACTAACATAACAGAGGACGACTTTGAGAAGTACTATTGCAACAAGTATGGTGATGTTTACACCCCTCCTACCAGTTTTTCTACCACATCCGGACCGGTTGGTGAGGCTGGCCACCTCTCCGATCATGGAGGACATACATGATACGGCATTCAGAATGTCTAGAGATCCATCTTCATCATCTCAGTCAGGTCCAACGTTAGGTTTGTACAATTCTTTTGTGTTGCATGAATCAAAACCCTCGCTTATTTCTTCTTTTGAGGTACAAGATCCGGATGGCTTTGCATATGTGAACTTCAATAGAGGAGGCTCACGAAGCAGACGAAATTCAGGTACATCTACAACTTCTATTTCATTTGAGCATATCACTCACACTTCTCACTTCCCTCCCATCCCACCCTCTTCTATAACCTCTCATCATCTTTCCAAAACCTTGGATTACACTCCACATCTGCATCACATACCCTAAGGGTTGGATCTTCCATCTCCGCTCCTAGCACCTTTTTCTTCTCTACCTCTTTGCACCATGGTACTTCGTTAGGGGGAATGCCACCCTTTAACACAATGCCTCTCACCTTTCAGCACATGAGCACACCCATAACTCCTAGGACGACTATGATGGGTATCCCCCTCACTATCCCCAGCTTCGCATCTCCCATGACCATCATACGCAGGGGTTTCCATCCTCAGCTTATGGTGCGTCTTCACACTCTCCTTGGGTTACACCTACAAAGGGATTCCCATCTTCTACTCACCGTGTTCCTGTCCCACCTCCTTGGGTTTCTCATGTGGCTACCATGCCCGTGCCTAGTCAACCCATCCCTACCTATGGATCCACCTTGCACACTACACGCATGCCTGGTGGGCACTCTTGGGCCCATTCCCAAGTGTACTTCACTCCCCCATTCTACCCACCCTACACTTTTTCACACTATCCATCTCTCAGTACTACCACTCCTATTGCAACGGCCAAGAATGCCTTCACGGATAAGACACATTTTAATGGGTCACATTTCACCACTTGGACTAATTTCATGTAACAAGTGCTTGAGTCTCAGGATCTTTGGGACCTCGTCATTGGTCTAGAGCCTATGTCAGACCTAGCTCACCCTGATTACATCCGTCAATGGAGAGCCCGCAATGCCACAGCCAATGTTTAGCTAATGCAGGGATTGCTTCCTGAGTTTCACTCTCAATTGCAGCACTTCTACTCCCGTCAGAGCGTTGGAGTCGCCTTCTCGACAGCTATGCAACTCGTGATCGTATTCGGTGCATTAATCTCGACTTTGAGCTTCAAGAGTTCTCTATTAAGGAAGGCAATGATCTAAAAGTCAAGCTGGCTGAATGTAGGCGGTTACTTGTCGAGTTCACCACTACTAGCTCTCCAAAGTCAGATGACGATCAGGTTACATTCTTCTTGAATAAGTTGCCCGACAAGTACTTCAATTTTATTCAACATATCATCTCCCAACATAGATTGCCAACCTTCTACAAGTTTGAATGCCAGTTCTTGCATTACGCGAGGCTGTATGCTCAAGTCCATAAAAAATCCTTATCACAGTCTTATTTAGAGCAGAGAGGGTTGGTTGCCTCTTCTTCAAGAGGGACAACCACTAGTGGCAAGAACTCGCTAGATGCGAAGGCAAGCCAATCAAAGGGTGACTCCTCTTCCTCAGATGGAATCAAAGAATCTAAACTTATCTGGCAGCAACTTGTTCGAGATCATAGCCAGGCAGGCAGGCAGTCTGCACAGTCGGACTGTGCAGTCGGACTGCCACGTGGCAGTTCGACTGCCTGCAGCCCAGTCGGCTGCATTTAATGCAGCCGACCAGTCCTGTTTGCGCCCTATTTTCTGGCGCCCTCTTTTTGCCCCGGTTGTCGGCTATTTATACCCGACATTCTCAGCAGTCTGACACACACACTTCTCTGCTCGTAGATTACAGACCGGTGACGCGCAGATTCTGTCTCTGTTCACAGATTTCAGACAGCAGACAGTGCAGACTGCAGCGGACTTCGAGGTGGACAGCAGGTTGCATCGTCGAGGTGGAGACACGCAGTCCAGCGCACTGCGCCCGTGTATATATCTGCATATCTTTGTATTCAGCATTCTTTATACAGCAGATCTTCATCGCCCACTGTCTCTTTCTCTCTCTTCTCTCTCTGCGTTCTCTCTCTCTCAGTCCTACGCTTCCGCACCGCTGCACTCTGACATGGTATCAGAGCAGTGTTTGAGGGCTGACTGAGCGCAGAATCAACCTGAAGAGGAGTTTCCCTCGCGACACAAATTTACGTTTTTTGCATTTAAGGGTAGACAGGAGGGCTGCCCCTTGGAACAAGGCTGAAACGAGTGTGGGCGCACAGGAAAGGAGTACAGGTGGTGGATTTGCTGCTGTTTACTGCTGTTTGACGCGGAGGAAGTTTGAGTTTTCAGCCTACAAGTGCAGGTTTTGCTTTTTCATCGCCTCCGGCGGTGAGGAAGCTTCAGGACGCGGAAGAGCCTTAGCAGGCTGAGTTTTCCCAGTCAGAGGGGGCTGCTTTTGCGTTTGTGAAGGCATTGCAGGTGAAGATGTCTACAGAGATGGACTTGGAGTTCCAGGCGATTATGGACCGGAAGGTGCCTATCTTACCGGCTCTTCCTACAGATCAGAAGCTCGACGGCGACAACTACCGCATTTGGCGCGTCATGATGTTGGCCACCCTTGAGTCCTATGATTTGGCGGAGTTGGTACAAGAGGAGATTGACCGGCCCTCGGTAAGAGATGAGTCCAAACTCTCTTCCGATGCTCGTGTGGAGTTGGCCAAGGCCCAGTCTCATTGGGACAAACTGAATGCCAGGATTCGATCCTTTCTCTTTCATCGAGCACTTGACGGTGGCTCGGGAGATATGGCTGGAGCTTGATCAAATGTACAATCGGATGACCCTGATGAAGAGGGTTTCTTTGGAGGTTCAGATGCGGACCTTGTCCGTAAATAAGTCTTCTTCACTATGGGAACACATTAACAAGCTAAGGCAGCTACAGATGCAGGTTCAGAATGCGGGGAAGCCGATTTCCTCCGAAGACATGGCGATCACACTATTGTCCCAGTTGCCGCCACGATTCGGTACATTTTACTCTGCCCTTATTGCTTCGGGGCGAGAGTCTACTCTTCGATGGGAAGAGTTGGTTCCTATGGTTTTGGACCAAGAGGAACAGTTAAAGGGACAGAATGCTTCCAAGTCGGAGGCCCTGACAGGTCAAGCCTCTCAGAAGAAGGGGAAGGACCAAAAGAAGAAGAAGGGGGATAACAAGTCCAAGAATGACAAGGAGAAGGACAAGGACAAAGACTCCACATGTCATATTTGTGGAAAGACTAGCCATTGGAAGAAGGATTGCCCTGACAAAGACACGAAGGACACCAAGGATTCTGGAGCGGTGGCTGCACCCTCATCAGTTGCATTTCTTCATCTAGCTGTCATTGAGGACGCTTCACCAAATGCTTCTGATGCTGCGATGACGGCTCCCCAGGCTCGAGAGTGGATTGTTGATAGTGGTGCCTCATGGCACATGACTCCTTCATCAGATGGTGTTGCCCAACTGCGACCCTCGCGTGGGCAGATTCTCATTGGAGACAGCTCTTCAATTTCTGTTGCAGGTCGGGGTAAGATGCAGCTTATTCCGGATGGACGAGGTGGTACCCATACCTCAGAGGTTTTGCATGTACCAGGATTAGGGTACCATCTCCTTTCAGTTCATAAGATTTGCTCCCTTGGTCTTTTGGTGGAGTTTGACAGTTCTACGGTGCGCGTCCTTGATCGTGGATCGAGGAAGGTTCTCTCATCCGGATATGAGGAGAACGGCATTTACAAACTGAAGTCTTCCACTGCCCTCTCTACTCTCCTTCTTACCTCACAGTCACAGTCAGAGTTATGGCATGCTCGGTTTGGTCACCTGAACTATGACTATCTTCCAAGGGCGCCACGTGGACAGCTTGTTCGAGGGTTGCCGGATATAGTGGTGAGCCAGCAGCCATGTGTCTCCTGCATTCGGGGGAAGCAGCATAGGGATGCCAATACCCACACAGCTTCGCGGCGGTCTACTTCACCAATGGAGCTAGTATCTACGGATCTATGTGGCCCTATGAGGAATGAGTCCTTGCGTCAGAGCTCGTACTTCATGCTAATCGTGGATGACTATAGCAGGATGACATAGGCCTACTTTTTGGCATTAAAGTCAGAAGCTTTCTCGCACTTCAAGGATTGGCTTCTCTTTGAGGAGAACCGATCAGGCCAGAAGATGAAGACCTTGCGATCCGACAAGGGAGGTGAATTTGTGTCTAATGAGTTTGCTTAGTTTTGTGCAGATAGAGGAATTCACCAGGAGTTTGCCAATACCAATACTCCTCAAGAAAATGGTATTCTTGAACGGAAGAACCGCAGTGTGATCGAGATGGCGCACACCATGATGGAGCACCGACAGACCCCTCAGGTTCTGTGGGCCAAGGCTGTGGCTACTGCAATCCACATCCTTAATCGATCCCCTACTTCGGCCGTGGAAGGGATGACCCCATTTGAGGCTTATTTTGGGACGAAGCCAGATGTTTCTTACTTTCGTGTCTTTGGGTGTGATGCCTATGTTCACATTCCCAAGGCTCACCGTGATAAATTTGAAGCAGCTTCCCGAAAACAGGTATTTGTTGGCTACAGCTCCCAGTCCCAAGGCTACCGACTGTATGATCCCGTCAAGCAGAATGTGTATACTAGCTGTGATGTGCGGTTTGTGGAGGTTCCGGCTACTTCAACGGGTGAGGAGCATCCCGTTCTTGGAGATCCAGGGGAGAGTTGGGCTCCTTCTCCAGTTCCACTGGAGCCCGTACCTTTTGATTATGATCACACAGAGTCTATTGTTCCACCGGACACCTCTGAGGCGTTACCACTGGTGGATATTCCAGAGTCTTCTACTGATGGAGAAAGACGAGGGGAGGTTCGGCCTCCTCCTCACTGGGCCCGTGACACACTCCGTGATTCAGGGATCGAGGGGGTCCCTGAGGAGTGGGGACCGCAGGATGGTCCGCGGCGGTCACGGAGGCACCAGGCACATTCTACGGAGCTTGTTTGCTCCAACTATTGTTTGATGACCCGTGTTATGCAGGATCGAGAGCCCACCTCCGTGAAGGAGGCTTTACAGTCCGCCCCATGGAAGAAAGCTATGGAAGCTGAGTTGGAGGCTATTGAGAGGAATGGCACTTGGTCACTCGTACCACGCCCCCCGAAGAAGAAGGTGATTGGAGTCAAGTGGGTCTTCAAGACCAAATACCTCAGTGATGGTACTTTGGATAAGCACAAGGCTCGCCTTGTTGCTAAAGGTTTTGCACAGTGCCCAGGTATTGACTGTCATGATACTTTTGCCCCCACAGCTCGTATGGCGACCATTAGAGATGTTCTTGCTTTGGCTGGCTATAGGAGATGGCCTGTTTATCAGTTGGATGTGAAGTCGGCCTTCCTGAATGGTGATTTGAAGGAGGAGATCTATGTTGAGCAACCTCTTGGCTTTGGTTCTTCAGATGGGAAAGTCTACAGGTTGAAGAAGGCCTTGTATGGTCTCAAGCAGGCCCCGCGTGCATGGAACGAGAAGATTGATTCGTTCCTCCAGTCTCAGTTGGGATATCGGCGGTCCAAGGCCAATCCGCAGCTGTATGTTCACACTTCCGAGGATGGTTGTGTGTTGTTTGTCTTATATGTTGATGATTTGATTGACACCGGTGATGCTGCACAATAGGTCCAGGAGACGAAGTCAGCTTTACATCGGACGTTCAAGATGACGGATTTGGATCTACTCCATTTTTTTTTGGGCCATGAGATTTATCAGTCTCAGAGGGGGATCTTTATCTCTCAACAGAGATATGTACAGGAGCTCTTGGTGTCTTTTGAGATGGAAGATTATCGAGCCCTCTCTACTCCTATGAATCCGAACTGGAAGGCCACTTCCCATTCAGCTTCTCCTTTGGCAGATGCGTCCGGCTATCGACAGTTGATTGGGTCTTTGATTTGGCTTCTCAACACAAGGGTTGATCTATGTTTTGCTGTTGGGCTCTTGGCAGGATTCATGAGTGAACCTCAGACGGTGCATTGGCAGGCTGCTCAAAGGATACTTCGGTACCTGAGGGGGACGTCTGATTTAGGGATTCATTACCCCGCAGGGACAGATGGGTCAAATCTTGTACTTGCAGGTTGAAGCGACTCAGATTGGGCCGGTGACGTGGACCACAGGCGGTCTACTACAGGTTACTGTTTTACTTTGGGTGTAGGTGTTATTTCATGGAGTAGCAAGAAGCAGCCCACGGTAGCCCTTTCGTCTACTGAGGCGGAGTATCGGGCCGCGTCTTCCACCACATGCGAGGTTGTGTGGCTTCGGAGATTATTGGAGGAGCTTGGGTGCCCCCAGCCTCGTCCTACATTGCTGCGATGTGACAATGAGAGTTGCATTGCCTTGGCAAGAAACCCTGTTTTTCATGCCCGGACGAAGCACATTGAGATCCAATACCACTTCATCCGAGAAAAGCTTCTGGATGAGACCATCACTGTGGAGTATTGCAAGACGGAGGACAATCTTGCGGATTTGTTTACGAAGGCACTTCCTCAGGCTCTACTTCAGAGACATTCCAAATCCCTCAGGCTTCTGCCCTGCCCAAGCTCTGAGAGGGGGTGTTCGAGATCATAGCCAGGCAAGCAGGCAGTCTGCACAGTCGGACTATGCAGTCGGACTGCCAGCAGCCCAGTCGGCTGCATTTAATGCAGCCGACCTGTCCTGTTTGCGCCCTATTTTCTGGCGCCCTCTTTTTGCCCCGGTTGTCGGCTATTTATACCCGACATTCTCAACAGTCTGACACACATACTTCTCTGCTCGCAGATTACAGACCGGTGACGCGCAGATTCTGTCTCTGTTCACAGATTTCAGACAGCAGATAGTGCAGACTGCAGCGGACTTCGAGGTGGACAGCAGGTTGCATTGTCGAGGTGGAGACACGCAGTCTAGCGCACTGCGCCCGTGTATATATCTGCATATCTTTGTATTCAGCATTCTTTATACAGCAGATCTTCATCGTCCACTGTCTCTTTCTCTCTCTTCTCTCTCTGCGTTCTCTCTCTCTCAGTCCTACGCTTCCGCACCGCTGCACTCTGATACAACTCCCTAAGAAAAACCGGTTTTGCACACATTACCAGAGAGCAGGCCATGTGGACGAGGAGTGTCGCTCCAAGGCCCAAGGTATTCTACCTAAAAAGCCTCAGCAAACCGCTGCAACCACACAGTCCAATGGGGCTACGCCCTCCGCTCCTGCTTCATTTGCTCCTTCAACACCCGTTGTTGTTGTTGTTGGACATGTGGCTCTCTTCTCTCTCTGCGTTCTCTCTCTCTCAGTCCTACGCTTCCGCACCGCTGCACTCTGACACAACTCCCTAAGAAAAACCGGTTTTGCACACATTACCAGAGAGCAGGCCATGTGGACGAGGAGTGTCGCTCCAAGGCCCAAGGTATTCTACCTAAAAAGCCTCAGCAAACCGCTGCAACCACACAGTCCAATGGGGCTACGCCCTCCGCTCCTGCTTCATTTGCTCCTTCAACACCCGTTGTTGTTGTTGTTGGAC
Organism: Lygodium microphyllum; assembly: GCF_053477565.2. Classification (NCBI taxonomy): domain Eukaryota; kingdom Viridiplantae; phylum Streptophyta; class Polypodiopsida; order Schizaeales; family Lygodiaceae; genus Lygodium; species Lygodium microphyllum. The sequence goes on along the minus strand of NC_141135.1, from coordinate 24,051,959 downwards.
ATGTGGCTCGAGTACAGCCTCAATAGCCCATCACTTTCACTATCCCTAAGGGATTGGCTGATTAGTCTGCAGGTTCTGATCCCGTTGCACTTCATGCATCTATCTCACCTTCCTCCCCACCTCATTAGGCATACCCTTCGCAGAGCCCTGCTATTGGACGTACGCGATGGTGGCCACCTTCTTAGATTCGCATGTCTCTAGGTCCTTTTGGATACCCTAGGTCACTCTAGGATTCATTTTTCTCACTCTTAGTGTCGGACCCATAGGATTCATTGTCCTTAGCTTTTTCATTCTTTTGTCTTCCGCTACATTTCCTCACACACATACACATGTCAAAAGATGACATACCAGTGAGACAACAGGGTTTGCGGGGAGGAACATGGAGTAAACTCGGCAAACATGAAGAAGAGAAGAGAAGAGAGAAGAAACTTTGATGAATGGAATGATGAAGTTCCGAATCATGGAGTGAATGTGATACAAGGGACCAAGGGTACCGTAGCACAAGATGATGAAGACAGCCACGAACCACAAACCGCAATGTCCTTCTGAAGGGGTGTGAGGGGGGAAAGGCTGGAGAGAAGATTTGACGGATTGAATGAATCAACCATTAGGAATGAATAAGAGAGTGGCCTATAAATAGACACAGTCAGTCTAGGATGGAGCCCCTTTTTGGAGCTACAAACCCTAAACACAAAACGCAAAAACACAAAAACGCAAATTGCGGGTAAAGGGTGAAGGGTTTCTCAACACCCCCTCTCAGGCCCAAAATGGGGAACAAGAGAAGAGTGAGGTGGAGATGCAATGCTTATGCAACAAGTACCACTTGGACAGTGTTCCTCGTAGAGAAATTGTTCACTTGTCAAAGCGCCCTAATACAAAGATAATGAAAACATGCAATGCACAGGAGGAATATTGGACTTTGTGTGGTGCCGAATACCATAAGGATATGCCCATACTCGATCTCGAGAGGTTGCTCCATGCTGACCAAGTGACCAAGGCAAGAAGAGAAGAGGAGGAAGAAGATGTAGAGGATCCCTTAGATCCAAGATTTCCACCGGAAAGGGAACCTGAAGCAAAGACTAGTAGACAGAGTGAACTGGAGAACCCGAAACTCAACCTCGGGAGAGAAGCCAATAGCTCTGTGCATCCATGTTGGAAGGAATACGAACGCCTCGTCACCAAGTCGCGGGTGAACCTCCGAGGTCCCATTCTAGGTGGTACCTGAAGATCCTGGGTATCAATAGAAGAGATGACTGGTCGAAGACAGCCACCCCAAGAAAATAGAGGATGGGTGATGAACTTCATGTGGAGTAGGTTCCTCCTCTACGATGGGAGGTGGAGGGACCTTGCTAAAGTCAAAGAAGTAGATGCCCCCTATGAGGGCAAAGAAATAACATCCCCCTCTGAAGTAGATAGGGAATCCAAAAACTCATGGATCACGGACTCCGAAATGACTAATGACAAAGGAAGTATCAAAGAGCTCCCAGAGATAGCCTCTCGAACCTGAGTAGTCGAGGGTGGGGAAGGGTGGGGCTCAAAATGAGCAAGAGGTGGGCAATAGTCGCGGTCTCTCAGTTGAGCAGACTGGGTAGCCGAAGAAGAGGAAGGAGTCGAGCAGTCACTGTCTCTCAAAGGAGCGGACTGACGAGGAGACGGTATCAAACAATCATTGTCTCTCGATGGAGCGGACTGCAGAGCCGTAGGTCTAGAAGCCACTGTACCTAAAAATAAGTGGGAGAAGATTGCCGTTGGCATTGCGATGATCTCCAGGAGGTCGTAGTGCCAATCGATTCTCCATGTGCTCAAAAGGACTGAGTATGCATCGGATGCATCTTATTGCCTTGAACATAGTACTTTGATAGCCAATGCAAAACGTTCTCTGTGGCCCGAAAAGGAGAGGTGGCACAAGGAGTGCCTGGTGGAAGACGCATATACTCCAAGGAGGTGGGGAGCAAGGGTCGAAGTCGGCAAGCATCGGTGGTGTGTTCAGTGATGCCACAGTAGGAGCACCCAGTAGTCTTGTCATCTATTGGTAAAGAAGCCATGAATATCAGTGTGCCTTGCTGAAGAAGGAAGAGGTCAGCCACCATGAACCGCGAACCGCAATGTCCGCCTCAAGGGGTGTGAGGGCAGTGTGAAGCACAAACCACAATGTCCGCCTCAAGGGGTGGAAGGGTAGTGAAAGGGTTGGAAGTGAGCTACTAGTGGGAGGAGGATGCGCCCAGCAGTAAGATTGCAACCAGTAGAAAAAAGCAGAGGAGAGAGAAACACTAAAAACGCAGGCAACATAGCCTACGGGAGAGAGAGACTTAAAACGCAAGCAACAGAAGAGAGACTAAAAATGCATGCAAGACAGCTTATAGAAGAGAGAAAGACTAAAACGCAAGCAACAGGACTGTGATGACGTGGCAGGCTATACGGCAACAAGTCTGCACAAGAACAGTAGTCGCCTAGCTAGAATCAACTCCAAACTCCGGGTAAAGGATGAAGGGTTTCTCAACATTCATTACATTTATTTTGAGTTAGATTTTCTTTCTGTTCTGTTTTGCTTTAGAGCATCTCACCACTAACCTATGTGTTTGCAGATTCTCATCTCTTTTACATGGTTTTGTCTTTCAATGTAGGACTAACTTGCAGATTGCTTTGGTCCTCTCTAGGCTAGAGACGTGGGGATGTGCACCGTTCCTTTCATAGTTTCATCATCCTAGGAGTGCTTGCTCTTTTTCCAGCATGGCGGTTTCCCCTCCCGAGGCGGATCGTGTAGCATCTCTCTCGATGCTATCATGGCGGTGACTTCTACCTTGCTCTTCTAGCGGGGTGCTTCATCCACTTCATCTTCTTTCATTCCTTATGGTTCTCGGCACCATATGAATACCGACATCAAGCTTCTCTTCCTTCTTCAGCATCTACATCCAAGTTGAGAGGGGGTTCCTACCCTTCTTGGTATTCTACAGGCTTCAGCACTTTTGTCTTCGACATCGGCTTTTTCCCCTGTTGTACCTTACCCTTTGCATTGCATGATTACATCATCCTTGTACTAGGGCGCTTGGGCAAGTGAACAATTTCCCCACGAGGGACACTGTCCAAGTGGCACCTGTTGCATGAGCATTCTTTAGCATGTGGCATACTTTGCATCTCATTGTGCAGAGCACCACTTGCACAGATCCTAAGCTATTTTCATCAGCGGTGGTTGTTACCCCACCACCCTCCATCCCATGGATACCTCATCACCTATTTTTCCTCGTCAAGGACACCCTGAGTGGATGGGTTCGCTTGTTCAATTTTGTGATGTGTTGGGTGTATCCTCCCTACTCACGTCTTCTAAGTCATTTTTACTCAATCGGCCGCATCCCATCAAATTTACTTCACTTATTCAAAAAATAAAATAAAAAATAAAAAATAAAAAATCCATGTAATTCCATCCGTCTTTGTAGTGCTTGGTAGGCCACTAGGCAGTTGACGTGCACCCTTTGTCCGATGCCATGTCCTCTCTGGGGTGACTACTTGGATTCCCTTGATAGGATAACCATTGCCTCTGTAGTCTTGGTAGGCCACTGGGCAGCCGACGTGCACCCTTTGTCCGATGCCTTGGCTGCTTTGGGGTGGGACACCTTGGGGTACATAAACATTACAATGGCTGGCCTAACCTTTCAGCTCAGTTTTAGGCCTAAGAGAGGATGTTGAGCTAAAATATGCATTACTTGTTGATTAGCCTCTTAAACAGCCCCAAAACACACTAAAAATGCTATTTTAGAGTAAATCCCTAAAACGGGGAGCGGTTCAAGAGAGTTCAGTGGAAACCCTAAAGCGGGGAGCGGTTCAAGAGAGTTTAGTGGAAACTCTAATTTTTGGGACGCCCTTCCACATCTATAAATAGACAGGCTTACCCCATTCAACCATTATCCTTGTTTGCAGGTTACACCAACCCACACATCCTCTACTGCTGTTGGCGCCCAGTTTCCAGCTTGCAGCTCGCCTCCATCTGATGTCTAGCCATCATCGACTACAGCCACATTATCTTCAGTCTGTCCATTGCTGTAGGCGACAGCTCTCAGTTGCTGGTGACTGCTCCAAACTGTCCCAGACTACTGTTCAGCTTACTGTCCATCATCTCCAAGGTCAACCAACCTACGTTTTCAGCATTGCAAGCCTTGACACTCTCACACATTGTTTCAACCTACTGTTTACAGCAGATTGTGCACAATTTCTAGTATCCGATCAGTGGTACGCTACTGTGTTTACTAGTTTCCAGTCTCCAAACTGCTGCATTTTGGTGACCAGCCTGCTACCATTCACTATTCAGCACTCCTACACTCCGATTGGTGGTCATAGACTTGGGATCCATCTTCGATGGACGTCACACTCCGACATTGCTATGCCCTTGAGCACACTGTACACTCTTACATTCATTTACAGCATTCATTCACTTCAAAGTTGTGTTCTCTCTCTCCCTTCTTCTGTTTGTATTTGAGTTTTGAGTTTTGAGTTGAGTTTTGCGTTCAGGGTTTGAGTTTTGCCCTTTGTGTCTGTGTCTGTCTCTTTGTGTTTCTGTCATGGTCGTACACTCTATGTGTCCTCAATGTAAACCCTAGCAGTTTCCTTCACACCATTGCCCTTGCGGGCAATCCAATCATCACACCACAGACGAGGCATGTGGGAGTCCACTTCCACTTTTCCGGAGAGCAAGTTGAGCTAGGCACTATTCTCCTAGAGTTTGTGCCATCATCAAATAATTTTGTAGATATCTTGACCAAAGCAATCAACTGGCCGGTTCTTCAGTACTTTTTGTAACTTCATCCGCACTATCAAGATGACATGATTATGAAAGGGCACTTGGACAAGTGAACAATTCCCCTACGAGGGACTGTCCAAGTGGCACCATTGCATAGCATATTGCATGAGCATGACATCTTGTATCTCCCTTTGCATTACCCCATACATTGGTATTTTGTTCATGTAAACATGCATCTGTGCGCATTTATCCCTTTTCGATCTTTTGAAGTGGTTAACTCTAGGATCCACCATATTCGTGGCATTGCACATGGCAGTCTTTTCTAGCTTGCTTGCTTACTTTGCTTGTCTTGCTTACTTAACATATTTGCTATACACACACCTTAGCCATTTTCTTCATCACCGACACCCAGTAATGATAGGAATAGTATACTTGTTCTATGAGCACCATCCCTTATCACTCTCCCGTTTTGAACATAGATACTCAATAGGACGAAAACTGATTTGAAACCCTCACTTAATGCTTAATCTATCAAAACTAAAAAGCTCTCAAAAAAAAAAAAAAAAAACCATAGTTGATTCCATCTACCTTTGTAGGGCTTGGTAGGCCACTGGACAGCCGCCGTGCACCCTTTGTCCAATGCCCTGTCCTCTCTGGGGTGATCACTTGGGCTCCCTTGGTAGGATAACCATCGCCTCTGTAGTCTTAGTAGGCCACTAGGCAGCCGACGCCCACCCTTTCTTCGATGCTTTGGCTGCTTTAGGGTGGGCCGCCTGGGGGTAAAAGATAAACTAAGAAAGGGCTTGGCTGGCCTCTATTCTCGTAGCACCGTTGTTGGGCCTAAGAGGGGGTGTTGAGCTAAAAATGCATTAGCTTTACTTAAACAGCCCCAAAACATGCTTAATTAATGAAGAAACCTTGTTTATTTAAAAGAAACGCAATCCTAGAGAGTTTCTGTGTCCCACATGCACTAACCCTTTTGGGGTCCAAAATTTCTATAAATAAGTATGCTACCCTCTATTCAGCCCTAATCTCGTTTTTGCAGATTTCAAGCGTTTCAGCTTGCAGCCCACACCCGTTCGTAGAGGACATCTTAGCTGAAGCTAACCATTGTTGTCTCCATTAGTTGGCACTTGTTTTCCAGCCCTCTTCACACAAATTGAAGCTAATTCCAGCCAGGCGACTGCTATTCTAGTGAAGGCCTGCTGCCGTACAGCCTACCACATCATCACAGCCTGCGTTTTTAGTCTTTCTCTCTCCTCACTGTTGTCTACATCAAATCCAGCTTCTCAGTGTTGCCTTTCCCGGTATTCGATATCCGAAGGCTGTCTTGCTGCAATTCGGGATCTGTTCAAAGTACAACACACTCTCCAACTCATTACCCCTACCCTAATCTTGGAGATACAGGAGTTCGAGATTCAGTATTCATTCACTACATAGTGTGTTTGTTGCATGAGCATCGTATATTCAGTAATCATATCACTTCATTCATTCACTGTGTTCATTGTCTCTGAGTTACCCTAACCCTAACTGTGTTCTTTTATCAGTCTGTGCTTTGTCGTACGGTTTCCATTTATGTTTCTGTGTTAAAGTATTTCTTTACAACACCTGCTCCTCTTCCTCCACCACACGTCAAATGATGAATGATAGATGATGCATAATACATAATGACTATGGAGAAGAAGCCTAAATAAATAGGCTTTAAAAATGCCATAAATGATGTCAGGTCGGCCAACAATAAATGCTAAAATAGCCATCATAAAATGCCGGATAAAATGCCTAAATAATCTAGGAAATATACTAGTGCCCTAGCCTTCTGAATCACATGCACAGACTCAGCCATGAATTGACATATCTACTAGCAGATTGCTACGCTTCTTTCCCTCGAGCTTGCCCACATTATATCCCATGTGCAATACATCATCGTGAGTATTTGTTAGCAGTCGTGTGTCCGCCCTGTCGTCTCCTACTTATGAGCCTCAATCTAAGTCGAATGGGGACATTAGGAACTCTAACAATGTATTTGTTCATCTATTCATTTATCCAAGACACTTGAGGTGGAGGTCCGCTCGGACATTTCACTTCTAGCAACCTATTTCCCGTGTTTTGGACACGCAACAATTTCCATGTGGCAAGACGAACAATCTAAGTATAGGCAGGCAAACCTAGGCGACCGCATTTTGGCCTGGCATCATTGAGGCATCATTTTTATCAGGTCCAATCTACATTAATACAGGTCAACCAACAGATCAGCCATCTCTTTCATATTCAGTTGTACATAGCCTACCCACTCCTCAATATCATCCATCCAATCATTCTCACGCAAGCCTATTAAATTAAAACAGGAGCATTACACATTCAACCTTAGTTAGCTCATAAAACTGCCCCAATACTCAAAAATTACCAATACCCCAACACTCAAAAATTACCAATACCCCAACACTCCAAAATTACCAAAGTTTCTGTGTCACATACGCAAACACCCAAAGTTTGGGAGGATCCACATCTATAAATAGGAGGCTGCTGAGCCACTTGCTCCATCCCTTGTTTGGAGTTATCCCAATCTATCCCCACTTTATCATCACGCAGCTGCCACCTCCTCCTCCTCCTGCCCACTCATTCCTCATCATCTCCAACTATTGTTATGATCAACAGAAGGCTGCCCACAGCTGCATTTGGTTCTAGCAACTGTCACCGTCACTCTAGCTCTCTATTTATCTGCTGAAGCCCCTATTGGAGTGTTCCTAGCAGCTGCCCTAATAACTAGGACTTCGTAAACTCCTGCTTTTTTATCCCTATAGGTGGCCTTCCTGCTATTTGTCATCCAAAGCACTTTTCGGCATCAGCATGAGCTATGTTTGCATCTGCAAACACGTCATTTTTGCATTTTCAACACTTTTCTTTATCAATCTTTGCTCCAACTGGTTGTTACTACACTCGAGATCCGCCTTGCTAGATGACACACATCGACCCCTCCTTAAGCCCACTTCCATGAGAGATCAGCTGTTGTGAACAGCTCTCCACTTAAGCATACTAACATGATCGTACACTCTAAGCTTTCTTTGCAAACCCTAACAAGGTTGATTTGCCTACAAAGTGGTCAAAGAAAGCAGATGGCCATTTGTTGTGTGTCACCAAGGTCCACGAGCGAGAAATAGAATTCCAAATCTGTCTCGCAACAGGGCAAGAGATGAAAAGATGAATCAAGATCTCACCACATGTAGTGCAAAAGATACAACAGCCATGGGAGATCTTGAGAGCACATAGCATATCCCCAATGTGAAAACCTCCATATGAAAACTTTTCCTTGATAAGGAATCGTGCTTCCACAATTGAAGAAATCTATCCTGCCACTTCCTCTACTATCCTAAACATGCCAAACTTTGTTGGATTTCTTAGAGACCCGTCTCTTATCCTAGATCAACTTATGGAAAATCTGATTAACTCACCTTTTTAGGAAATTGTATGGTTTCCAATCCTACCAAGGGAGATTGGAACTCAAGCCATGGAGTATGCTGCTAAAGTTGCTTCTACAAGGTCAATCAAATCCGGTTGTACCCTCTATCCACCCAAAAGTACTGGTGAATGTGACAAAAAGAATAAAGACGAGGTTGACCAAGAAGGACAACATCATGTACAGTTTACAACCCCAATCTAGCCACCCGATTAATTTCTCTCATTGCATGTCTTTACCAAGCCAATCCAACAACTTGGAAGTGACAGTGTAATGGACGCTCAAGCAAGGACAACCCTTGGTTCTTATGCAAGCTAGGATAGCCCCTGGTTTCTGAAGTTTCTAGAATATTCTAGAACATTCTAGAAGATATCTACATCATCGCTTATGTCATTGCTTTGCTAATGTCACCATGCCATGTGTCAATATGCAAGTCGTGCCATGTGTCAATATGCATGTCATGCCATGTGGCATCCTCTTGTAACAACATGTGTTACCCTTAACTTCCCTAGGCTATAATATAGGGGTCATGGGCTACAAGCCCTTCAGTCTTGCCAATACCAATTGTGAGGCTCCTACAAGATAAGTCCTCTTCCAGTTCTTGTCTTGTATCAAGTCTTGTCTTGTAATCAAGCCACGCTCTTATGAGTATTCTCTTGTAATCAAGCTATCTCACAATCAAGTTCTAGTTCCATTTCTCTTTCAAGTTCTTCTCTTGTAAGTTGCGAGAGCAATCTCCTTGCTCTCCAAGAGCACTTGTCATGCCCATAACAGTTTGGCAAGATACTCTCCTACCTCGATCTTACCTAGTTGTGATGGAGTCCATGATGGAAGCTATTGTTACTTCTTTATAAAGCATCCGATAGCAAATCCAAGAGCTTTAAGAAAATAATGCAAGGCTACATGGTAGAAAACTCTTGTTCAAAGGCCTCAAAATAATAGAGCAATGTGGATTCCTTCTCAAGCAAGGGGGCAAACCAAGAGAACCATACTTCAGAGAAGAATTCCTATGAGGCAGATCTAAGAAGCATCATTTGAATAACAATTTGGTTGCATACATATAAACAATCGTATCTACTAGAGGAAACCTCTGAATTTTGACCTTGTGCCATCAAATTTCTTTGGAAGACTGATCTTTGGTTCTTTCTTATGTTGATCATGCAAGTTGCCAGTAGTAGCTAATGGACCTCCAGCTTGATGTAGGCTTGTCTCTTGAATTTCTTGAAGTTGTTGTAGAGCTTGCACAATTAAGCCCAAAGCTTGTGGTGCTCTGTTTGGAGAAGTAGACAGAGCAAGAATAGCTAAACAAAGATTAGAAATCTACACTAAGGGTCAAAACCTACCTCGGTATATGCATCAGAATTTCAGCAACTCACATGCGATTTTACATGGTAGGAGGATTATTTTATTAGTGAATTCTGTTGGGGATTGAAAGATGATGATAAAGATTTTTTGCTCACTATGCCAAAGATGCATACACTTAGTGAATTTCTCTCTCAAGCAATTGAATGTGACAACTGCCTATTTGAGAGAAAACAAGAAATATGTCAGGGAGCCACCTTGAATGCAGAGCCTATGAAAATTTATATGACCCGATTCAAGCCATTGACAGCTCGAGAAAAACAAAGGCGGTGCATTAATGGATTATGTATGTATTACAGCTAATTGAGACATAGCTAAATATTGTCCTAACAAAGGAAGAATGAGAATTCATGGCGCCAATACTCCATCACTATCGGGAAGCGTCAACGTCTAGCCTCAGTAGAGACTATAAAATATTGAGCTAAGACGCGCTTTACAACCGATTAGAATTTTTAAACATCCCCAAAACACGCTTAATTAATGAAAAACACAAATTTAGTACACAGTTTGAGAGAGTTTCAATGATCCCCCAAAACCATAATTTTTTGGGGCACCCTTCAACATCTATAAATAGACGAGCTGCCCACCATTCAGCCTCATCCTTTTGTGTAGGTTTCTCACTCTACCGTGCAAATTTCAGCCATTAGCCACCTATCATCTGCTGTCCAATCATCACCAGCTGCAGCCCATCACCATCCAATCCTACGCAACCTTTTTTCAGCCATCGCCTTGCTGTTTGGAGGTTTCCATCTGCTATGTCGTCATAGCACCTAATCAATCGGCGTTTTCAGCATCTAGTGCCAAGCGACAAGTTACTACCGACATTGTTGCTATCCAACAAGCCGTCTACATCGACAAACACCTCTCCTGTTGTCTCCTTAGTTCCTTGACACTCTAGTGATTAGCTTTTGGTGTTTCGTGCACTCCGACACTCTAACAAGTGGTCGCAGCGCTTGGGATCTGTCTCTAGTGGATCACTCTCCAACACTACATTCCTTTGCCCTTGGGCATTCTATACACTCTTACATTCATTGACTTCAGAGTTTCTTGTCTCTGTGTTTGTCTATATATTTGAGTTTTGAGTTTTTGTGTTTTGTGTTTTGCATTTTGCGTTTAGGGTTTGAGTTTTGCTTATCTATGTCTGAGTCTTTGTGTTTCAATCTTAGACGTATATACTATGTTTCCTCAGTGCAAACCCTAGCATATCTTCATATAAGACTGGACAAAGCTTCAATAAATCCAAAAGAATGTCTCTTTCTATCCACAAATTCAACGTTTAGCTTTATGTTACCAATAAAGATTCGCCTAGAGGAAAGACTAATAGACAAACAAGCTTTGTTAGACTCTGGAGCCACAACATGCTCCATGGACCAAAAATTTACAGAGCAACATAATATACAGCTTCTAAGAAAAGCAAAGCCACTATGTGCAGAAGCAATTGATGGTCGACCGCTTGCTTTGAGAAACATCAAGTATGAGACTCAATCCATAAAAGTTACCCCAAGGAGTCTTGTATCAGATATAGCCTTCAACATCATCCATTGCCCAAATAGTCCCATTGTTATTGGGCTATCCTAGTTAGAATTACATAACCCCGACATCAATTGGAGGTCTAGAAACATCGATACAAAATAATAAAAGAAAGAATTCTTGACCAATATACATTGGGGCAAAGGTGTCCATGTGTCAAGCAAAGAAGAATCCATCTTTTTTTATTTATGCAATTCCAATGGAGAAGCCAAAGCACAAAAGCATAGAGACACTCCTAACTCAATATGCAAAATTAAAAAATGTGTTTGAAAAGAAGAATACGGATATGCTACCGGAATACCAACCTTATGATTGTGCAATAGATTCATAAGAAAGAGTTCAACCTCCTTTCAGTCTCATCTGTAAGCTATCCTAAGATGAATTAGAAGAGCTCAAGAAATATATTGATGAGAATCTTGCCAAGGGATTCATATACCATTCAAAATCTCCAACAGGTGCTTCAATTCTATTTGTCAACAAAAAAGATGGATCCCTCCGTATGTATGTGTATTATAGAGGGCTCAATCAGATTACTATCAAGAATCGCTACCCTTTCCCTTGATTCTAGAACTCCTTGAATGACTTAGAAAGCCAAAGTATTCACCAAGATAGATCTTTGTGGCACTTACAATCTTGTCAAGATAAAGGAAGGTGATGAATGGAAGACAACTTTTCACACAAAGTATGAGCATTTTAAATATGGTGTCATACCATCTGGCCTCACGAATGCTCCAACAATTTTCCGAAGTATGATGAATGAAATCTTTCGAGAATACTTAGAAACTTTATTGTAATCTAATTGGATGACATCTTGAGCTTTTCTAAGAACCAAGAAGAGCATAAGTATCATGTCAAAATAGTATTAAATAAATTGCGAGAAGTAGACTTATATGCAAAGCTGGAAACGTGTCCTTTCCATCAAACTAAAGTTGAGTTTTTGGGGCATGTTATTCCTAAGAAGGGAATTTCTATGGGCCCTAAGAAGGTATAAACCATTCTAGAATGAGAGACTACTTCATTTATGCGAGATGTTCAATGCTTTTTGGGATTTGCAATTTTTTATCGAATCTTTATCAAGGATTACTCTAATATTGTTACCACTCTAACCAACCTAACTAGAAAGGGCAAGTTTATACGGGATTAAAAGGCTAAACAAGCTTTTCAAAGATTTAAGTAAGACTTCACCTCAACACCCATTCTCATCCATGCAAATCCATCAAAGCTCTTTATTATGGAGACAACAAGGCTCTTCCTGGAACAGGTATATTGGTACCACAAGCTATTTGATGATATTATCTATGATTACGACCCCCAGTTTATATCTAGGTTTTGAAGAAACCTCTTTAAACTTTTGAGAGTACAAGTGAATCTTTCTTTAGCTAATCACCCATAAAGTAATGGACAAACAAAAAGAGTGAATCAAGTCTTGAAGTACGATCAACTATCATCAAGACAATTGTGTGCATCTATTACCCCTTGCTGATTTTGCATACAATAATTCCTTCCATGTCTCCACTCAATTCACCCCATTCTTTGCTAATTATAGCCAACACCCAAGGATAGATAATTACGTAAGATCACACGAGAAAAATCCAACTGCTACAGACTTAGCTCAACACCTCTTTAATATTCTAAGAGTTCCAAGCACAGATTAAACAAGCTCAAGAGAAATATAAGATAAATATAGATAAGCTTCCCATGCAACATCCATTATACAAAATTAGAGATCAAATTTGGTTTCTTCGACATGATCTACGTTCTTCTTGCCCCTCCCATGTAGATTATCAATGAGTTGGGCCCTTCAAGATTCTTGGCCAAGTAAATCTAATCACCTATCATCTCCAACTTTCCCAATCCATAAAAATCCATCTTGTATTCTATATTTCAATATTGGAGCCATGTCATGTGTCCAGTATATCTGGAAGAATACCAAAACCATCGCCTCCAATCATAATTAAAGATCATAAGAATATGAAGAAGATAAAATCCTAGATTCGAAAATTTTAAGAGGCAAATCACAGTATCTTATCCATTGAAAGGGCTATGATGCAAGTAAACAAACATTGGGACCAGCTTTACATCTTAAAAGAGTTTCTATTAAGATTAACAGAGTTCATCTTCAACACCCAACCAAGCCAAGGCCTATTCAAAAGCACATCACCGCTCCTTGTGGAACTTGCTACCAAAAGGGAAGGTAATGTAATGAAAGCTCAAGCAAGGACAACCCTTGGTTCGTATACAAGCTAGGACAAACCCCGGTTCCATGAAATTTCTAGAAGATTCTAAAACATTTCAAAACATATATACATCATTGCTAATGTCAACATGCTTATGTCATCGTTAAAGTTAGCATACCATGTGTCGATATGCATGTCATGCCATATGTCGACGTGCATGTCATATGGCATCCTCTTGTAACGTGTTATTCTTAACCTCCCTAGACTGTAGTATAAATAGAGAGTCATGGGCTACAAGCCCTTTGATCTAGCCAATACAAATCGTGAGGCTCCTACAAGGTAAGTCTTCTTGCAGTTCTTGTCTTATTCCAATCTTGTCTTGTAATCAAGCCACGCTCTTGTGAGTATTCTCTTGCTCTTATAATCAAGTTATCTCATAATCGAGTTCTAGTTCAATTTATCTTTCAAGCTGTGAGAGCAATCTCCTCGTTCTTGAAGAGCACTTACTGCGCCCGTAACAACCACTATTTTTGCTTGTAATAAATTAGCCTTCTTTCGGAGATTAAGAGGATATCAAACTGTAAAGCAAAAAATCTCCTATCAAGAGCCAATCCAATGAATAAGAAGAAAGGATTGTGAAATTTTAAAAGGCCATGTCGAATTTAAAACATGCCACTAAGAAACTTAGATAACAATATCACCATGGAAAATACCAGTTTCCTAAATATAAACTTTTGCAATATCAGCCCAAGGATAACTCTATACACATAGAGCTAATAAAAAAGCCAATCTTAAAGATGTCATATGGAGATTGACATCCAATGAAGCAACCCCACCCAACTATTTTAAATTACTAACACACTGCCAAGGTATCCACACCTAACCCACACAATTCTTTTTCTTTTTCCATAACATAGAGCAAATGGGCTGCACCCATTCTAAGAAAGACTTCTTGGTCCAAGTAAGGGCAAAATATATAAGACCATACTAATTAAGATGGATTGTGCTACTTCCAACCGCCCATGAGGAGGCTAGCCCCAAAATTATTAATATATAAACCTCTCATGAACTCCGGAAGATACATTCATAGGTGCATTTCACAACCTTTTATTTTTCTATATAAACCTCCTCTTAGAATTAAGCAAGGTATACATAGCTTTTGGTGCATAGTTTAAGCCTTATATAGGAACCAATGTTTATAAAAGCTTGCACATTTCTATTAAATAAGAGTGATCTACTTTTTCCTTAAGAAATTATTTTCTAAAAAGTAATTCTCTTTGGGAATATTTATCTACAATAATTCTAACATTAGGCTTGGATGAATTTGGAGCTGAGTCACATGACATAGCAAACACTAATTACATTAGTAATTAGGTCTGAAACAACAAATAAGTCTAAGATTCTGCAGATTTATTGAGAAAGAAAAGAAGAGCAGCAGAGATTGAAGATTTATTTAGTTTGGAGCAAAAATGAGTCCCAAATAGCAATCATCTACTGTCTATAGCACAAGAAACAAGTTGCCTGACGCCCGAATGTTGTTGTCTACAATGAAAGGGTCATGATGTGGTTGCCAGCTGTCAACTTCCTCTATTGTCAGAAAACCTACAGCAACAGTCACTCAGCTAACATACACATTCTCTCACATCCAGTCAGCCTTGAATGCTCTCCAACAGTTGTCCCAGCCTTGCATGGCATATTTCCTCTCCTTGTGCCAAGTAGCCAACCTGCCCATGCATTCTCACCTCCTAGAAGCTGAATTTTCAGCTAATAATAGTTTGTGCAAACTAAAAATTCCTTAGTGCTACCCAAGAATTGGCCACTACCTACCCACAATTGAAAACCCTTAGCCCTTTCAACCTGAAAACGTACAAACTTTCACTAACCCTAGTCCTAAATGTTTTAGACTTGACTTTCACGTCACTTTCCATACACCCTCTATTCTTCAACTGGGTCAGATTTTGGCTCATGGACCATCTCGGCTCAAAGAAACCATGCATTCTTGGGTGTTCAAGCATTCAATCATTCTAGACTTGATGATAATGCAAGTGATTTAGACATTGCTTATATGGATGTTTTACCATTGCCTCTCTTTTTGTTTAGGGGAAGGAAAAAACTTTGTCACGAAGCCTTTTCTCTTTGTACATTAATAAGATAATGACACCGGCTTCCCAACAAAACTACTTTCCCAAAAACTTAAGAATGCAAAACATCACAAATAAAAAGCTATAATTACGCAACAAGATATGCACTTAGGCTTTGCGCCAACGGATCAGAAAGCCCTAACCTTTAAGGAAGGGTCCACCTCCTCAAAGACAAGATTCGCCATTGCTATGCCCGCAATTATACCAGAATCCTTGGCTAGAAACTGTGCTTCCGCTTGGATGTGAGGTGGAATAGTGGCCATAGATGTTACGTCTCCTAAACATTTTCCAGGAATGAACTTAGAGAAGCGAGTGCCATAGATGTTAGATTCTGCCTAATTAGGTGAACTAAGCAGCATTACCAACGTCCCCCGTGTCTTCATACAGTGCTAGCTTTACGATGCCCTTCAGATCATAAGTAGGGTGATCAGGAGGTGGAATCCGATGCACTATTCTCTCTGCAAACGCTGCTTTCATTGCAAGGGGTAGCAATCTGCTTCCACATCAAGACCACATTTGATCGATGGTAGGAAACCATTGCTGAAAGCATATTGAGCTTACGCAAAATGAAATGGAAAAGGGATTACCGCCTTCCCTGGGGCACGTTAAGTGAAGGAAGCCCCTTTGAACCTGGACAGTTGGAATGAGGCACGCAAAGGTAAGGGCTAATGGCTCTTATGGCAGACATCTCTCTCTCTCTCTCTCTCTCTCTCTCTCTCTCCCACTGAAACAAAAAATGTCAAGGCTTCGAAAGCCACCAATCAAGGCTTGATACACCGCTTGTTATATACACTAGGCGCTCCGCGCCTAGACTCGCCTTCGTGCCAGGGTGGGCGCAATTTTTGCGGGCGGGGGCGGGTGCTGGGACGCGTGGTGGGGGAGGTGGGAGGCTGCCACGTGGCACCGGTCCCCCACTAATAGTATAGATAGTTGAGGAAATACCCTTTTCTCGAGGGGTACTACATTTACCCACTTTTGCTCTATAAAATACAAAGTGGACGTCAAAAACATCATCCACATATATTGCTTCTAACGACTTAGGACACTTGTGCAAACCTCACATACATTCGCCCATGTTATGCTCTAATTGATTTTGTTGTTGAGGCTAAGTCCCATAGGTTTTAGATGCTAATTGATTGTGTAGTTTGGATCGGTAAAATATAGAGTTGAAGTCAAACAAAGCGTCCATGTGTTTCTTTTGACTACCAAGGGAACTTATGCAAGTCAAATTTGTATGTGCATGTCATGGCTCCACTTGATCGTGCTATCAAGGCTACAATCCGAAGGTTCTAGATGAAGAAAGCCTTAAACCACAAAAGGAGGGAAGCTCTTGAGTGAATGAAGCTAAGTTCAAAGTCCCATCCATTGTACATAAGCCCAAGAGGAATGTAGCTGATTTAGTTTGATATAAACTATTCGAACATGATGCAACTCTGGAAGGAAGACAATGTATCTATACGATTTGAAAATTATTAGATTCACTTACGGAAGGAAAAAAATGAATGTATAATCAAATATGACTAGCTCATGCATAGCCTTGATATGTAGGATTGATAGAATGGGTACACATAAATAGTCTTGATGGTGATGGCTACATGCATAATGAAAAAGGGTGCAAGCATAGCCTTTGAATGCATACATCGTTTATACTAGAAATAATTGTAAACCATGTTAAGGAATGCTGACATAAGTATAAATTGATGGAAGTCTCTATGGTAAAGAGAGTATTGGTAGGTTGGGTTCAAGTTTCCAATTCTTTTGACTTTGTAGAATTAGCACAAGTGAGAAAAGTGAATTTAATGCTTGAAAGAATTGTTTGAGGCAACGATCCTAATGGATGGTGAATGTAGAGATAATAAGAAATAACTTTCCCTATAGTTGAATATTGACCCTCACAAGACAAAGGCTCTAAAAATCAAGCTAGAGTGGAAGCAAAAATGGCTGAAGGTTCTTTAAAAAGATTTAGTGATGCCAGGAGGCATATTTCACGGTGGATTCTGTGCCACGGTGGATTCCGTAAACTTTAATGACCGGGGCTCATACACAAAGTAGATTCTTTGTGCGAGAAGTTGATGGGGACGCCTATCCTTTTCGGGCGTTTCATTAATTTAGTGTGTACATGGGTGATTCCATAGCGGGTGATTCCGCAAAATGCATATTAAATTAATAAACGTTTATGAGTTTAGAGTGCGCACTCGTAATAAATTAAGGTTAGGATTTATTTCTAACCAGTTGATTTATTTATGTAGCTGAAGACTGCTAGGTATTCACTTTTGTCGGTTTAATTGTATTATTTTACTAACGATTGTGAATGCTTCAGTTGATGTGTAGAGATAGCAGCAGTGGCGGAGGAAAGCATTGGTGGATAGCGAGTATTCGATCTATGGATTATATTTTGATAGGCGCCACGCCTATATTTTGTCATGTCTATTGAGGCATCGATTATTTATTATTATTTTGTATGCGCCCATGCGCACAGTTATGTTATTTCTATTTGGACATTGTATTGGGCGTGCCAGACTCTATGGGCACCGTCCATTAGCTTTATTCCTATTTTTGTAAAAGCAAACTCAAAAGCTAAAAGCTTGATATATTTTTGTAAATTGGGCTATTATTGAGTATGAAGATGAAATATACATAAAATACATGCTTTGTGAAGCACTCACACAAGGCATGGGGGGAGATTGCACCCAATTAGTCTCTTGCTCTTGTCGTTCATGCTTTTTACCTTGTAACTTGTGCAAAAAGTAGAGTTCATTGTTCTTGGGGACCTTCCGGGATTCACTACATGAGCATACAGCGACCGATCTGCGCATCAGTGATATCAGAGCAGAGCCGAGATCAAGAGCTTCCAATCGCTACCCATCTCGTGCGAAGGCAGAGCTCCTGGAACGATCGGGCTCTACGGTCAATCTCGTCGTGAACCGTCGATACAGGCAGACTTCTGGCGATCAAGAACCCCTGTTTCTGTCATTAGATCGTGAAGGACCGGGCTATATAGGCGGAGGACCACTTCTACATCTCCTTCAACAAGTCATGGACAGCCAAAGATAAGCTCATAATCTCCATATCTAATTCTTTTCAAAAAGCTTAGTATTGAAGCTTAAAAGCTTCAAAATTTGTCATCGACCTGTCAGAGTCTGTCCGATTTTTCCGCCGCGTTGAAAAAACGGGCCCCCCTCCACGAAATCCGCCAATTCACTGATTATTAAGCTTAAGCTTAATCATTAAGCTTAGCCACCTAAGTCTCAAACCCTGCAAGTTACAATTACTTCAGGCCACACACCACAGAAGTCAAGTTCTGCAAGTAATCTCTAATCAAGTTTTGCAAGTTCCTTAAGTCGACTAAGTTCTGCAAGTCTGCAACTCTGCAAGTCACATAAGTCTGCAACTCTGCAAGTCAGACTAGTCAACTGGAGTCAGAACTGACTTGTGCTCAAAACTCCTAGAAGGGCTGTTCCTGCGCAGAAACTCCGAACTGCAAAGTTGTTTGTTGGAAGGTACTCTACCCATACGCAGGTTTGCTGAAGCATTTTTAGCATACGAAGAAGGATAAATCGCAGATTTTCTGAAGATTTGAGAAAGCTATACCCAAAAACACATAAGCCTTGTATTCCCGAACTTGAGCTACGCTCATCCCGCTAACTTGATTTTGAGTGAGAAAGGTCTTTTGAGTTTTACAGGATGACGGAACCACATATGGATGATCTTATGGTTGAATGCGACCTACCTGAACCTACGATGGAGCAAAAGTTGGACTTAATCATGATGCAATTGGAAGAAGAATGAAGGGCTAGGCAAGCATTGCAAGCGCAATTGGGAAATTTACAAAGAGCGTCTACTGACAAAGAAGAACCTAAAGCTGAAGATCTGATTCGACGTACCATCGACGCCACTCTTGAAGCTCAAACCATTCGCAAGGAATCAAAGATAAGTAAAAGAAGTTTCAAATTCCGTACTTTCAATGGCATATGAGAAGGAAAAACTGTTCTAGCATTCATTAGTCAGTTTGACGACTATTTCCATGAGGAAACCTATGCAGAAAAAGATAAAATCAAGTGTGTTACTAATCATTTAGTAGAGAGAGTATCACTTTGGTGGACTGTAGTATGCAAGAGCATAGATTGTCTTGCTACTTGGGAGGATTTCAAGAAGAAGTTCATGCAGAATTTCCTTCCACCGCAATTTCATGAGAAAGCTATCAAGCAATGGGATCTTCTCCAACAACGGGATCGTGAGACTATTCCTCAGTATACAGAGCGTTTTTGGAATGCACTACTCCAGCTACGCATGCTTGAAGACGTACCAGAGGCGACACATAAGCGCAAGTATATGTCTGGACTTCTTGGACATTACTACGCTGAAATTAACATGTTCAAGCCTGCTACTCTTGAAGACGCCATTTCACTAGCTCACGACACTGAAGATAAGCTATGAGGTAGAGACAGACGACCACAGCAATTCCAAGCCAATGGTAATTATGGTTCTAAACAATTCAATTCCAATTTTAGAAGATTTAATCCATGTCGTTTCTCTTCATCATCTTTTCACAAAAATTGGGCAAAACCACCTGCATTACCATCCAATGTCAATCAAAACCCTAAGCCTATTCCACAGCCAAATCCAAATGTACCTAGACTTCCCACCATTGCAAACAATGTAACCAAAGCCAAGCCAATAGTATGCTATAAATGCCACCAGCCTGGACATCTAGCAGCAAATTGTCATTCAAAGAAGCCACCAGCTCATATCAACTACCTTGGAGCCATGGATGAAGACGAACATGAAGATATGCCTGATTTCACTGAAGATGAGGACGACACTACTACTACTTCCGATACTTTACCAGGTATGCCTACTCCACATTCTTTATTGACTATGAAATGTTTGATGCATGGAAAGGAAAATACTATTTTGCATGATGACGGTAGTACTCATGATTTTATTTCAGCAAAATTAGTAAAAGAATTGAAATTACAGACTGTACCTACGCATTATCGCAAAAAAGTTGCATTTTTAGGCACTAGGTATAATGGTACACATGAAGTGCAAGACTTAGAGATTCAAATTGGTCAATACACTGAAAGAAGAAATTTTCTAGTTGTTCCATTACAGTCGAGTGACATTATTTTAGGTATATCTTTGCGTCACCAGCATAACCCAGATATAGACTATTCCACACACACAATGAATATTAATTTTCAAGGAAAATCTATTATATTATATGGTATGCATGCATCTAATGTCTTTCCACTGCTTTCGCATACTCAAGCTAAACGTGCATTACGCAAGAGTAGTAAATCCTATCTCATTTGGGTGAATGAATTACAAGTAAAGGAAAATCATATGCACCCTAGGCATAAATAATTTCTTGCATATTTTAAGGACTGTTTTGCAGAAGACCTACCACCTGGTTTACCTCCTTCACGTCCAGAAGGCCATAAGATAGATTTGATCCCTGGCACACAACCACCTTGCAAAGCACCATATAGGCATAACCAGATAGAGCAAAAAGAAATTCAGAGTCAAGTTGAGGAATTACTAAATAGAGGATTGATTAGACCTAGTAGTTCTCCATTTGGTGCACCTATTCTGTTAGTCAAGAAAAAGAATAATACCTATCGTATGTGCATTGACTATCGAGCTTTAAATAAGATCATTGTAAAGAATAGTATCCTATTCCTAGAGTTGATGACCTTATGGACAAACTGCAAGGATCTGCTATATTTAGTAAAATTGACCTTAAGTCTGGTTATCATCAGGTGAGACTAGATAAGTCTGACATATTCAAGACTGCATTCAGAACACAGTTTGGTCATTACGAATTTTTAGTCATGCCATTTGGATTGACTAATGCACCTGCTACCTTTAGTAGAATGATGAACCGTATCTTTTTGAAATATCAGTATTGTGTAATTGTTTTCTTTGATGATATTTTGGTGTTTAGTCAAAATGAGAAAGAACATTATGAGCATTTGTCATTGGTTTTTCAGTTATTGAAAGAAAATCAACTGTATGCAAATCCCGAAAAGAGTGAATTCTTTAAAACAGAAATTGAGTATTTAGGTCATATTGTATCATCTGATGGAATTAAAGTTGATCCTAAGAAAATTGATGCAATATTGAATTGGCCTATACCTAAAAACGTGCATGAGTTACGCTCATTCCTTGGTCTTGCTAGTTTCTATAGGAAGTTTGTACGTAATTTTTCATTACTTGCTTTACCATTAACCAAACTTCTGAAGAAAGGTATTGTTTATCAATGGACCGAAAATCAACAGAAATCCTTTGACTTACTGAAACATGCATTAACCCATGCCCCTGTTCTACAGTTGCCTGACTTTAATAGACCATTCTTTCTAGTAGTGACCAATGCTAGTGGATCAAGAATAGGAGCTGTACTTATGCAAGACAATCATCCTATAGCCTATTCTAGTTGTAAGCTGAAACCCTCTGAGCTGAAATATTCCACATATGACAAAGAACTATTAGCAGTTGTACAAGCATTAAGACAGTGGAAACACTACTTAATGGGTTCAGAATTTATGATTAAGACTGATCAGCAAAGTATTAGACATTTACTTAGCCAACCCCAAATCTTTGACCGACATATCAAATGGGCCTCCTTTATTCAAAGTTTTCATCCTATCATTCAATACCAACCTGGAAAAGAAAATGTAGTGGCTGATGCATTGAGTAGAAGACCTGCCATTCATAATATTTCTGTCATATCTTTTGATTCTTTAATTGCTATGAAATATACATATCATCAGGATATTACTTTTCATGCTGAATGGAATAAATTAGTTCAAAATAATTTCATTCCTATTGATTCATTGTCATATAATGATGGATTTATGTTTTATGAAAAGAGATTGTGTGTTACAATTCCATTCCGATCTTTTGTTTTGAATGAAATTCATTGTCCCCCATATCAAGGTCATAGAGGTATCAGATCTACCTTACGTATGTTAACTGAAGATTTTTATTGGCCGCATATGGATGCTGATGTATCTAACTTCGTTTTTGAATGTTTGATTTGTCAAAGAGTTAAGAGACATCATGGTAAACATTATGGATTACTTATGCCTTTGTCTATTCCATCTAAACCTTGGGAACAAATTTCTATGGATTTCATTACTGGTTTACCAAATACTAAATCTAACCATGATATGATTTGGACAGTTGTAGATAGATTTAGTAAACAAGCATATTTCATTCCATGTAAGAAAACTTTAACAGCATCACAAGTAGCACAATTATTTTTGAAAACTGTTTTATACTAACCATGGATTGCCAAAAGTTATTATTTCAGATCGTGATTCTAGATTTTGTAACAACTTTTGGATTACTCTGTTTGCTAACCTAGGCACAAAGATTGATTTCTCATGTGCATTTCATCCAGAAACTAATGGACAAACAGAAGCCACTAACAGCACAATTCTAGATCTTTTATGTGCATATACTATTTCTAAACCTCAGATATGGGACAGCCATTTACATTTATTACAGTTTGCATATAACAATACACCACATACATCTACAAAGAAAGCACCGTTTGAAGTGATTTATGGATATAGATTATCTACACCTGTTGCATCTTTGTCTAATAGAATTCAAAGTGCTGATGATATTGCTAGTATGTATAATACTATTTTTGATGAGGTTAAAGATATGATTGCTAAAGCCCAGCAATCATATACCAAACAAGCCAACAAGAAAAGACAAGCAATGAATTTCAAAGTTGATGATTATGTTTGGCTGAGAATAGAAAAACGTAGACTACAAAGTGTAGATAGACATCCAGTTGTTAAATTAGCCCCTAGATTCTATGGACCATTTAGGATCATTCATAAAATTAATGACAATGCATTCAAGTTAGAATTACCATCTCATTGGAAAATTCACAACACATTTCACATTAGTTTATTGAGACCATTTAGAGGCCAATTACCTGTACACCTTGTTTATGAAAACCCACCTTTATTAGAGGAAGAGACTGAAATGCTTGAACCAGAAGCTATCATAGACACTGACTTTATGACCACTAGAACTGGCCGAAGGTATTCTAGATATCTAGTTAAATTTAAGAACCATCCTGTAGAGGAAGCACAATGGATGCACGCTAGATACTTAAATGCTTTCCCCACTCTGTTAGCTCCACATTGAGCTAATAGCAATTGAGGTCAATTGCTATCCTACCCCGGGGGTATGATGCCAGGAGGCATATTTCACGGTGGATTCCATGCCACGGTGGATTCCGTGAGGTTTTACGGTGGATTCCGTAAACTTTAATGACCGGGGCTCATACACAAAGTGGATTCTTTGTGCAAGAAGTTGATGGGGACGCCTATCCTTTTCGGGCGTTTCATTAATTTAGTGTGTACATGGGTGATTCCGCAAAATGCATATTAAATTAATAAACGTTTATGAGTTTAGAGTGCACACTCGTAATAAACTAAGGTTAGGATTTATTTCTAACCAGTTGATTTATTTATGTAGCTGAAGACTACTAGGTATTCACTTTTGTCGGTTTAATTGTATTATTTTACTAACGATTGTGAATGCTTCAGTTGATGTGTAGAGATAGCAGCAGTGGCGGAGGAAAGCATTGGTGGATAGCGAGTATTCGATCTATGGATTATATTTTGATAGGCGCCACGCCTATATTTTGTCATGTCTATTGAGGCATCTATTATTTATTATTATTTTGTATGCGCCCATGTGCACGGTTATGTTATTTCTATTTGGACATTGCATTGGGCGTGTCAGACTCTATGGGCACCGTCCATTAGCTTTATTCCTATTTTTGTAAAAGCAAACTCAAAAGCTAAAAGCTTGATATATTTTTGTAAATTGGGCTATTATTGAGCATGAAGATGAAATATACATAAAATACATGCTTTGTGAAGTGCTCACACAAGGCATGGGGGGAGATTGCACCCAATTAGTCTCTTGCTCTTGTCATTCATGCTTTTTACCTTGTAACTTGTGCAAAAAGTAGAGTTCATTGTTCTTGGGGACCTTCCGGGATTCACTACGTGAGCATACAATGACCGATCTGCGCACCATTTAGACCACAATCAATTTAAAGGAGCTTAATGTGTAAATCCAGGTATATCTCATCCATAAGAATGCTCTTGCAAGGTTTATAATTTATGAATTATGGTTGAAGTCATAATTTATGATCGTAAATACTCACTCTCATGCACATTGTAACTATCCCCAAAGCTACATTTTCAAAACTCTCAACAAATGTGAGGGTTGCAAGTGATCTCTATTCTCTTTTACTTGGACTAGGTTGTATGCACAATTTAAGAGAAGGACTAGTCAAGAGCCACAAAAAGAGCCTACCTAACTTTAAGTGAAAAACCTTAACCCTAAACCTATTGTACAAAAAGGCGTAAATTTGAATGGAGAGTTCATTCTTACAAATGCAAACTTTGGAGCTTCCACTGTTTTATCTTTTTGTCTAAACTTATTGTGAACCATTACTAGAGAGAGAGTGTGTTTGTATGTGTGTCTAAGTGTCACTTGAGTAGACATTGTGAGAGAGCGAGGGATCAGTCGAGGAGAAGCTCTTCTCCTCTCTTTTCCAATTACAATAGACAATTTAAGAATTGTGATAGGAGACCCAAATCAAAAAACTTGATTCCATCAACATCACCATCAAGCTCCAAAGCAACAAAAACCTTTAGCTTTGTAGGACTTTGGCTCTCTCCAAGCTACGAGATCTCAAAGAACTCTCTCTCTCTCTTCATTTTTTTCTCTCTTTTTTCACATACATGGCTTTCCATTAGTTCCCCTTGGTAAGATTATCGACGTGCTTAGCTAGCTCAACAACGACAAAGCACATGATGATCTCATACCCAATGTGCTCCATAGTAGCCTCAACCCTTGCAAGGGTTTTTCCACTACTATCCTCTGCCCCATTCCAAGGGTCACGAAGATCGATTCCAAAGAAGTCTATTATGATTATTGTGCGCTCGCTCAATAGAAGCCCTTAAGCAATGCAGCTTGACAGGGAGGATGTAATGGGCTCAGTATGCATGAGTCATAAGCTCCATGTGCATGATGCAATGGGGGATTTTGGTGGAAGGAAGGGCATACAAAACCTTTGGTCTAGTTGGTTGAGGAAAGGAGACCAAAGGCCATTGGCCTGTCAATATGTATGCTCTAATCCTTATGCTAAGGATCAGGAGGAAAAGAGAGGGTTGATGTATAGGAAGAGAAGGAGGTCATGACACACAACTACTCTATTATAATAGAAGGGATGCTGCCAATAGGGATAGATAATCATACCTCAATGATGATGGTGAAGACAATGGTCGCAATGTATGCTAAGGATTGGAGGAAAAGAGAGGGTTGATGGATAGGAAGAGAAGGAGGTCATGACACTCAACCACTCTATTATAATAGACTGGATGTTGCCACTAGGGATAGATAATCATACCTCAACAATGATGGCAAAGACAATGGTTGCAAGTGTCCCGATCTCTTTGCTCTCTCTCTTTCTCCTCTTGCTTCTCCTCTCCTCTCTCTAGCCCTGTAAAGAAGTATAGCTACTCTCCTTCTACCACCAAAAGCAAAAGAAGGGCCTTTCCCTCAAGGCCAAAGCACATAACACAAAAGCTACAAGGCTTTTCAAAATTCTTCATTGCACCATGTGATCAGGCTCCCTTAGACAACCAAACAACCATGATCACTTAGACAAACAAGAAGACCAACTTTTAATTCCTCTACTCCATTATGAGCAAGTCCTATGCACGTGTCATCTTGTGTGGTGGAGTCTTATGACAATGAAGATCAACTTTTAATTCCTCTACTCCACTGTGAGTGAGTCCTATGCCTGTGTCATCTTGTGTGGTAGAGTCTTGTGGTTGTCATAGTGAGTCATCTAGTGGTAGTGTACCTTGATGATTTGTTCCAATAATGGAGTCCAAATATTGAGATTTTCACTCAATGGTGGGACTTGACATAACTCTTATTGATTAAAGAGCTTCAACTATATTAACTATAGTATATCTCACCTAGATACAAACACTATTTTTCTATTCAACCATCCACTCATCAATCCTCAAAGAGGACAGATGCTTGACTAAGTTTAAGTTATAAAGTGCTCACCCACTCATCTCTCTCATTGTAGTTCTTATTGGGTGATGGACTTGCAAATAGCTCCATGATCTAAGTGTTATACCTCCTAATATGCTAGTCCATATCTCCAACTTGATCCATGTATTCTCTAAGTGATTGTGAATGAAGAGAAGGAGAAGAGAATAGCACAAGGGTTAGAGAAGAGCTTCTCCAATAGTCCTTCACACACATACACATACACACACTCCCTCTCTCACTCATTCACATACTCACTCTGTTAAGGTTCTCCAATGGTAATGCAAAAACAAGAAGAAGATCTCTCAAAGTTGGTGTACACAAGAATAACGTCTTCTATTTAATTTTAAACCATTTATATATGGGCTAAAATTTTAGGATTTCCTTCCAAAAGTTGAAAGTCCTTTCCATTTTTTGGGCTCTTGATTATTCATGAAAGGTTGAGTGAAAGATGAAAGTATGTGCGAAAGCAAGAAGAGAGCAAGAGCTATCGAGGTTCAAGCAAGAAGAGAGAGATTGGCGTGTGGGTACTCCAATAGTTACAATGTGTGACTTCCCTTCCTTATTCTATTGTTACTAAAATATTAAAGAATAAAGTGACAGTGATATGTGCCCACCACTTGTAGTGTAAATGTGTCTGGATACTATATATAAGTAAATATCGGTGACTAGGCACATGCAACCTTTAATCCCAACAACCTCCCACTTAAAGGTGAATATATCTTAGTAAGGAGTGAAAGAGAAAAGAAAAAAGTACAACATGTACACAGAGTACAAAAGGATGAGGAAAGATATCATCTCATCATATGCCCATCAATTTTCTAAGGGAGGCATATCATTCAACTAGAAGATTTTTAGTGAGTAGATTTGTAGGATTTGTATCCATAGGAATCATGACAAGCTAAGTGGACTTGTCCTCTACCACCTCTTTGATAAAGTGATAGGGTGCTTCAAAGTGCTTTGTCTTTGCATAGAAGATTAGGTAGCCAACTAAATGACACTCATCGAATCCAAATACAATGTAGGAATCATATTTATACCAAGATCTGTAAACAATTAGACGATTGACCATAGGGCCTCCTTACGAGCCTCATTGGACTACAATGTACTTAGCCTCAATAGTAGATAAGGTTGTGCATTTTTGCACCATGGATATTGAAGTGATAACATCTCCAATATATATAAATACATACCCACAAGTGGATTTCCTACTGTTTGCATATCCTATACAATCTGAGTCAGTGTTACCTATGACTCCTGTATCTTGGCCACCATATCAAATGCACACATTTCTACAATGGCTATAAGGTACATTATGATACCCTTCACAGTATCTCAATGTCGCTTGCCAAGTGTAGCCACATAATGCGCCATAACTCCCACTACATATGCTATTTTAGAATGAGTAGCTATCATGGCATACTTCAAACTATCCACTGTGGATATATATGGAACCTTGGCCATCTCGATCCTCTTATCATCTAACTATGGACCTAACCTTCACATGAAAAGGTAAACGATAGCCAATAGGCTTACCATCTTGTATATGGAATCACTCGAGTACTCTACGTGTGTACTCCCTTTAGGGCAAGTAGAGAAGTCTCTTAAAGAGATTATGCATAATTTGCATATTAAGTATGTGTGAGGCATATCCCACATCCCTCATCTCAAATCTCTTCTTGATTTGAGTCTTTAAAGCATCTAGCTATGCATGATTACTCCTAGCTATAAGTGTATTATTAATATAAAGAACCACAATAATAAAGCTACCATCACAAGTCTTTTTCTGTATAGACACGGATCCATATCACTACAAGAATACCCCTCTGAATGCACGAAAGTATCATAAACTTATGATACCATTCCCTAGGTGCCTACTTAAGCCCATAAAGGCTCTTTTTCAATTTGCATACTAGGTGTTCCCTGTCTCTTTCCACAAATCCCTTAAGCTACTATATATAAATATCCTCGTGCATGTCCACATGTACAAAAGTCATCTTGATATCCAATTGATAAAGATCCAAATCCAACTGAGCAATTGAGGCCAAGACTAGGTGTAGAGTGGTAATCTTGACTATAGGAGAGAAAATCTCATCAAAATCAATTCCCTTCTTAGAATCACCTTTGTGTATATCCTTCTCATAGATAAGTGACTCAGTAGAGTTTGCCATCATGACATAATCCATAAAAGGGACATTGCAATCGAGAGGATGTGAAGTCGAGTATCTCAAAAGTGGCTTTAGGGCTTGTACACCCTATCCTCTTTATGCAATATCATAATCATGCAAAATAGGTGGATCTTGGGCCACTACATCATCAAAAACCACAATCGGCTATCTCACTAGGGCTAGCTATACTATAACAATAGGCTCCTTCTAAAAAATCACCCTATGAACCTCAATTACATGCTCTAGTCTCATATTCATCTTATCCTTATTATAGAAAATAGCAGTAGATAACCCTCTCAGTCTCCTATGGATCCCAAAGATGATAGCCCATTTCACGTGCATCCCCATATCCAAGAATAATGCATTTGACAGACTTCAAATATAACTTATTGTGCATGTATTTGGTAACATGGTTAAAAGGCTCACATCTAAAGACTCGCAAGTGTGAATACAAGGAAGGCTTACACAACCATACCTCCTCTATAACTCTACCATCAAGAGTAGTGTATGGGGATCCATTAATGGGATGCATAGAAGTAATAACTATCTTAATCCAAAAGTGTTGCTATAAGCTTGGTTGACAAATCATACTACATACTCTTTCTTGAATAGTCATGTTCGTGTGCTTTGTAATACCATTTTGAGGTGGGATCTATGGAAGGATCAATTGACAATTAATACCCCTCTTATCACGTAGCTACTCAAAAGCCTCACATACATATTTGCCCCCATTTTCAGATCATAGGCATTTCAAGTCTATACCTAGATTGGTTCTCAATCATGGCAAGAAAGTGTTAAAACATTACAAAACATACGATTTTCTCATAATAGGATAAGCCCAAACCTTATGTAAATCATCTATGAATGTCGAAAAATGTTTCACACCACCCGAGGATTGACAAGGCATAGGGCCACAAACACAAGCATAAAATTAGACTTCTTATGCGAGTTGTATGTCTATCTACCATATAAACAATGATCACATGAAAAAAAACAAGAATGATCCAAGGATGGAAGATACTACAAATGCGTCAATACTTTCATTCCTTTTAAAGACATGTGTCTAAGGTGATGATGCCATAAAGATAAATGGGAAAGATTTGTCATAGCCAAAACATGATCAAAAGACTTGGAAACAAGTAAAGGGTAGAGGTTGCCAACCTTGGCACCTCTAGTAAAAACAATATATTTTATGTGCCATATCATAGACATGCACAATAGGTGGATCTTGGACCACTACATCATCAACAACCGCAATCGGCTATCTCACCAGGGCTAGCTATACTATAACAAGAGGCTCCTTATAAAAAATCACGCTATGAACCTCAATCACCTGCTATAGTCTCATATTCATCTTATCCTTATTCTAGAAAATAACATCATAGTTGAAGATAACCTTCTCAACCTCCTATGGATCCCAAAGACGATAGCCCATTTCATGTGTATCCCCATATCCAAGAAGGATGGATTTGACAGACTTCGAATCCAACTTATTGTGCTTGTCTTTGGTAACATTGTAAAAATCCTCACATCTAAAGACTTGCAACTGTGCATACAAGGAAGGCCTACCGGACCATACCTCCTTTATAACTCTACCATGAAGAGCAGTGTATGGGGGATCCATTAATGGGATACATAGTAGTAGTAACTATCTCAATCCAAAAGTGCTTCTATAAGCTTGGTTGACAAAGCATACTACATACTCTTTCTTGAATAGTCATGTTCGTGTACTTTGTAATATCTTTCTTGAATAGTCATGTTTGTGTACTTTCTTGAATAGTCATGCACAATAGGTGGATCTTGGGCCACTACATCATCAACACCCACAATTGACATCTCACTAGGGCTACCTATACCATAACAAGAGGCTCCTTCTAAAAATATCACCCTATCGACCTCAATTGCCTGCTCTAGTCTCATATTCATCTTATCCTTATTATAGAAAGTAACATCATAGCTACACATAACCTTCTAAGCCTCCTGTGGATCCCAAAGATGATAGCCGATTTCATGTGCATCTTCATATCCAATAAAGATGCATTTTACAAATTGCAAATCCAGCTTATTGTGCTTGTCTTTGGTAACATGGTTAAAAGCCTCACATGTAAAGACTTGCAAGTGTGCATACAAGGAAGGCTTATCAAACCATAACTTCTCTATAAATCTACCATCAAGAGCACTATATGGGGATCCATTAATGAAATGCATAGCAGTAGTAACTATCTCAATCCAAAAGTGGTTCTATAAGCTTGGTTGACAAAGCATACTACATACTCTTTCTTGAATAGTCATGTTCGTGTACTTTGTAATACCATTTTGGGGTGGGATAAATGGAAGGATCAATTGACAATTGATATCCCTCTTATGACGTAGCTACTCAAAAGTCTTACATACATATTCACCCCCATTGTCAGACTGTAAGCATTTCAGTCTATACCTAGTTTGGTTCTCAATCATGGCGAGAAAGTGTTAAAACATTACAAAACATACACTTTTTTTTGAATAAGATATTCCCAAACCTTATGTGAATCATGTATGAATATTAAAAAAATACTTCATACCTCCCAAGGATTAACAAGGCATAGGGCCACGAACACATGTATAGAATTAGACTTCTTATGTGAGTTATAAGTCTACGTGCCATATAAACAATGATCACATGAAACAAAACAATAGTAATCCAAGGATGAGAGATACTACAATAAGGTCAATACTTTCATTTCTTTTAAAGACATGTGTCCAAGGTGATGATATCATAAAGATACATGGGAGAGATTGGTCATAGCCAAAATATGATCAATAGTTTTGGAAACAAGTAAAGGGTAGAGGTTGCCAACCTTGGCACCTCGAGTAAAAACAATATCTTCTTTGTGCCATATCATAATCATGCACAATAGGTGGATCTTGGACTGCTACATCATCAACAACTGTGATCGACATCTCACTAGGGCTACCTATACCATAAAAAGAGGCTCCTTCTAAAAATATCACGCTATGAACCTCAATCGCTTGCTCTAGTCTCATATTCATCTTATCCTTATTATAGAAAATAACATCATAGCTACAGATAACCTTCAGTGCTGCAATAAGGTTGGTTGACAAATCATACTACGTACTCTTTCTTGAATAGTCCTGTTCGTGTGCTTTGTAATACCACTTTGGGGTGGGATAAATGGAATGATCAATTGACAATTAATACCCCTCTTATCACATACCTACTCAAAAGCCTTACATACATATTCACCACCTTTTTTAGATTGTAGGCATTTCAATCTATACCTAGATTGGTTCTCAATCATGGCAAGAAAGTGTGAAAACATTACAAAGCATACGCTTTTTTCTTAATAGGATAATCTCAAACCTTATGTGAATCATGTATGAATATAAAGAAATACTTCATACCACCCAAGGATTGACAAGGCATAGGGCCACAAACACATGTATAGAATTAGACTTCTTATGCGAGTTATAAGCCCGGGGGGTCTACTAGGGTTTACCATATGGTACCACATGAGTGTAAGGGAGGGGGGTTATTTAAGGGAAGGAAGGTACATTTTATAAGGTAAGGTCCCATAAATAGGGGGTAGATAAGGGGTATTTTCATATATTTCTTGCACATAGGTGACGTCTCCTTATTACTACTAGTGAATCCCCCGTGGTTATAAGTCTACCTGCCATATAAACAATGATCACATGAAACAAAACAATAATAATCCAAGGATGAGAGATACTATAATTAGGTCAATGCTTTCATTTCTTTTAAAGACATGTGTCCAAGGTGATGATGCCATAAAGATACACGGGAAAGATTGGTCATAGCTAAAATATGATCAACAGACTTGGAAACAAGTAAAGGGTAGAGGTTGCTAACCTTGGCACCTCTAGTAAAAACAATATCTTCTTTGTGCCATATCATAGTCATGCACAATAGGTGGATCTTGGGCTGCTACATCATCAACAACCGCAATCCACATCTCACTAGGGCTACCTATACCATAACAAGAGGCTCCCTCTAAAAATATCACCCTATGGACCTCAATTGCCTGCTCTAGTCTCATATTCATCTTATCCTTATTATAGAAAATAACATCATAGCTACATGTAACCTTCAGTGCTGCAATAAGATTGGTTGACAAATCATACTACATACTCTTTCTTGAATAGTCATGTTCGCGTGCTTTGTAACACCATTTTGGGGTGGGATTTATGGAAGGATCAGTTGACAATTAATACCTCTCTTATCACGTAGCTACTCAAAAGCCTTACATACATATTCACCTCCATTTTCAGATCATAGGCATTTCAGTCTATACCTAGATTGGTTCTCAATCATGGCAAGAAAGTGTCAAAACATTACAAAACATACGATTTTCTCATAATAGGATAAGCCCAAACCTTATGTAAATCATCTATGAATGTCGAAAAAAATTTCACACCACCCAAGGATTGATAAGGCATAGGGCCACAAACACAGGAGTAGAATTAGACTTCTTATGCGAGTTATATGTCTATCTGCCATATAAACAATGATCACATGAAACAAAACAAGAATAATCCAAGGATGGGAGATACTAAAAATAGGTCAATACTTTTATTTCTTTTAAAGAAATGCGTCCAAGGTGATGATGCCATAAAGATAAATGGGAAAGATTGGTCATAGCCAAAACATGATCAAAAGACTTGGAAACAAGTAAAGGGTAGAGCTTGCCAACCTTGGCACCTCTAGTAAAAACAATATATTCTCTCCTCCATATCATAGAGATGCACAATAGGTGGATCTTGGGCCACTACATCATCAATAACCACAATCGGCTATCTCACTAGGGCTAGCTATACTATAACAAGAGGCTCCTTATAAAAAATCACCCTATGAACCTTAATCACCTACTCTAGTCTCATATTCAACTTATCCTTATTATAGAAAATAACATCATAGTTGAAGATAACCTTCTCAACCTCCTATGGATCCCAAAGACGATAGCCCATTTCAGGTGTATCCCCCATATCTAAGAAAGATGCATTTGACAGACTTCAAATCCAACTTATTGTGCTTGCTTTTGGTAACATGGTAAAAATCCTAACATTTAAAGACTTGCAAGTGTGCATACAAGGAAGGCTTATCTGACCATACCTCCTTACCATCAAGAGCATTGTATGGGGATCCATTAATGAAATGCATAGCACTAGTAACTATCTCAATCCAAAAGTGGTTCTATAAGCTTTGTTGTCAAAGCATACTACATACTCTTTCTTGAATAGTCATATTCATGTACTTTGTAATACCTTTTTGGGGTGGGATATATGGAATGATCAATTGATGATTAATACCCCTCTTATCACATAGCTACTTAAAAGCCTTACATACATATTCACCCCCATTGCCACATCGTAAGCATTTCAATCTATACCTAGATTGGTTCTCAATCATGCGAAGAAAGTTTTAAAACATTACAAAACATACAATTTTTTTTCAATAGGATAATCCTAAACAATATGTGAATCATCTATGAATATCAAAAAATTCTTCATGCTACCCAAGGATTGACAAGGCATAGGGACACAAACACATGCATAGAATTAGAATTCTGATGTGAGTTATAAGTCTACCTGCCATATAAACAATGATCACATGAAACAAAACAAGAATAATCCAAGGATGGGAGATACTACAAATAGGTCAATACTTTCATTCCTTTTAAAGACATATGTCCAAGGTGATGATGCCATAAAGATACATGGGAAAGATTGGTCATAGCCAAAATATGATAAAACAGATTTGGAAACAAGTAAAGGGTAGAGGTTGCCAACCTTGGCACCTCTAGTAAACACAATATCTTCTTTATGCCATATCATAGTCATGCACAATAGGTGGATCTCGGGACACTACATCATCAACAACCGCAATCCACATCTCACTAGGGCTACCTATACCATAACAAGAGGCTCCTTCTAAAAATATCACCCTATGAACCTCAATCGCCGCTCTAGTCTCATATTCATATTATCCTTATTATAGAAAATAATATCGTAGCTCGAGATAACCTTGTCAGCCTCCTGTGGATCCCAAAGTCCATAGCCCATTTCACGTGCATCCCCATATCCAAGAAAGATGCATTTGACAAACTTCAAATCCAACTTATTGTGCTTGTCTTTGGTAACATGGTAAAAGGCCTCACAACTAAAGACTCACAAGTGTGCATACAAGGAAGCCTTATCAGACCGTAACTTCTCTATAACTCTACCATCAAGGGCAGTGTATGGGGATCCATTAATGGGATGCATAGCAGTAGTAACTATCTCAATCCAAAAGTGTTGCAATAAGCTTGGTTGACAAAGGATACTACATACTCTTTCTTGAATAGTCATGTTCGTGTACTTTGTAATACCATTTTGGGGTGGGATATGTGAAACGATCAATTGACGATTAATACCCCTCGTCACATAGCTACTCAAAAGCCTTACATACATATTCACCCCCATTGTCACATCGCAAGCATTTCAATCTTGCGTTAAAACATTACAAAACATACAATTTTTTTCGAATAGGATAATCCCAGACCTTACGTGAATCATGTACGAATATAAAAAAATACTTCGTACCAACCAAGGATTGACAAGGCATAGGGCTAGAAACACATGTATAGAAGTAGACTTCCTATGCGAGTTATAAGTCTACCTGCCATATAAACAATGATCACATGAAACAAAACAAGAATAATCAAAGGATGAGAGATACTACAATTAGATCAATACTTTCATTTCTTTTAAGGACATGTGTCCAAGGTGATGATGCCATGAAGATACATGGGAAAATTTGGTCATAGCCAAAACATGATCAACAGACTTGGAAACAAATAAAGGGTAGAGGTTGCCAAACTTGGCACCTCTAGTAAAAACAATATCTTCTCTGTGCCATATCATAGTCATGCACATTAGGTGGATCTTGGGTCACTACATCATCAACAACTGCAATCGGCTATCTCACTAGGGCTAGCTATACCATAACAAGAGGCTCCTTCTAAAAATATCACCCTATGGACCTCAATCACCTGCTCTACTCTCATATTCATCCTATCCTTATTATAGAAAACAACATCATAGCTGTAGATAACCTTGTCAGCCTCTTGTGGATCCCGAAGATGATAGCCCATTTCACATGCATCCCCATATCCAAGAAAGATGCATTTGACAAACTTCAAATCCAACTTATTGTGCTTGTCTTTGGTAACATGGTAAAAGGCCTCACAACTAAAGACTCACAAGTGTGCGTACAAGGAAGGCTTATCAGACCGTAACTTCTCTATAACTCTACCATCAAGGGCAGTGTATGGGGATCCATTAATGGGATGCATAGCAGTAGTAACTATCTCAATCCAAAAGTGTTGCAATAAGCTTGGTTGACAAAGCATACTACATACTCTTTCTTGAATAGTCATGTTTGTGTACTTTGTAATACCATTTTGGGGTGTGATATATGGAATGATTAATTGACGATTAATACATCTCTTATCACATAGCTACTTAAAAGGCTTACATACATATTCACCCCCATGGTCAGAGTGTAAGCATTTTAGTCTATACCTAGATTGGTTCTCAATCATGGCGAGAAAGTGTTAAAACATTACAAAACTTACGCTTTTTTCTGAATAAGATATTCCCAAACCTTATGTGAATCATGTATGAATATAAAAAAATACTTCATACCACCCAAGGATTGACAAGGCATAGGGCCATGAACACATGTATAGAATTAGACTTCTTCTTCGAGTTATAAGTCTACCTGCCATGTAAACAATGATCACATGAAACAAAACCATAATAATCCAAGGATGAGAGATACTACAATTCAGTCAATACTTTCATTTATTTTAAAGACATGTGTCCAAGGTGATGATGCCATAAAGATACATGGGAAAGATTGGTCATAGCCAAAATATGATCAACAGACTTGGAAACAAGTAAAGGGTGGAGGTTGCCAACCTTGGCACCTCGAGTAAAAACAATATCTTCTTTGTGCCATATCATAGTCATGCACAATAGGTGGATCTTGGGCCACTACATCATCAACCCTGCAATCGACATCTCACTAGGGCTTCCTATACCATAACAAGAGGTTGCTTCTAAAAATATCATCCTATGGACCTCAATCACCTGCTCTAGTCTCATATTCATCTTATCCTTATTATAGAAAGTAACATCATAGCTATAGATAACCTTCTAAGCCTCCTATGGATCCCAAAGACGATAGGCCATTTCATGTGCATCACCATTTTAAAGAAAGATGCATTTGACAAACTTCAAATCCAACTTATTGTGGTTGTCTTTGGTAACATGGTAAAAAGCCTCACATCTAAAGAATCGCAAGTGTGCATGGAAGGCTTATCGGACCATACCTCCACTATAACTCTGCCATCAAGAGCAGTGTATGGGGATCTATTAATGGGAAGCATAGCAGTAGTAACTATCTCAATCCAAAAGTGCTGCTACAAGCTTGGTTGAGAAAGCATACTACATACTCTTTCTTGAATAGTCATGTTCGTGTACGTTTTGTAATACCATTTTGGGTTGGGATAAATGGAATGATCAATTGGCGATTAAATTCCCTCTTATGATGTAGCTACTCAGAAGCCTTACATACATATTCACCCCCATTGTTAGATTGTAAGCATTTCAATCTATACCTAGATTGGTTCTCAAGCATGGTGAGAAAGTGATGAAACATTACAAAACATATACTTTTTTCTGAATAGGATAATCCCAAACCTTATGTGAATCATGTATGAATATAAAAAAATACTTCATACCACCCAAGGATCGACAAGGCATAGGGCCACGAACACTTGTATAGAATTAGACTTCTTATGCGAGTTATAAGTCTACTTGCCATATAAACAATGATGTATTTGTCCAACTAAATATAGGGTAAAAAGGACACTTAGATTTGCTATCCTCATTGACCAAGAACCTATTCTTAGTTGGAGCCATGATTGAAAAAGTCTTTAAAGTGGAGTTTAAAGGCTAACAATACCTCATTTAAGACACAAAAAATCATTACAAAGTAGTAGCCAAAGGAAAGAAGCATGGGAATGTCTACAAACTTGATGGATCACTTTTAGCATTTGTAGCCATACAAGATGAAAGAACAAACCCTCTTTCTCTTATTGAATAGTGGTATAAGAGGTATGGAGACTTAAACTTCAAATGCATGTGTATGTTGAAGTCTCAAGGTATGATTTTGGGCATACCATCATTATGAAGAACTGCCAAAGTTTGTAAAGCATGTTGCATTGGAAAGCAAGCAAGAATTAGATTCATAAGAAGTACAAATATTTGAAAACGATTCCTTGAATTTTTCAAGTATACTTGGCTATTTTTTGTGAAATCCAAGGTTGAAATATTTGATATTTTCAAGCACTTTCATATTATGGTTGAGACTATGATAGGTAGAAGAATCAACTTATTCAAGTCAAACACTGGGAAAGAATTTTTATCCAAAGAATCCAACCAACACCTCCTAAAATGTGGGATAAGAAGATAGCTTAGTTGTAGCTACACATTTTAGCAAAATGATGTAATAGAGAGGAAGAACAAGATCTTATTTGAGGTAGCTAGATGTATGCTAAAAGATAAGCAACTTGTCAATTGCTATTAGCTGAAGCAATCAATACCACTTGGAAGCAATCAGTACCACTTGATGAACTAGTCACGTATTCTAGTACTAAGAGGTATTGCATCATATGAAGCCTTCTATGGATCCAAGCCTCAAGTATCTTATCTCAAACTCTTTGGATACTTAGCTTTTGCTCATATTTCTAATGAGAAAAGAAAGAAGCTTGATGACAACTTTAAAAAATGTGTGTTTGTTAGATATTGATGTGAGTAAAATTTACAAGCTTTATGATTTAATAAAAAACAAATGTCTTGTATCAAAGAATGTCACGTTTGATGAAAATGTAAGCTAGAAGTTAGGGCAATCTCAGATTTGGATGCACGCTCTTCCACACCTCTCAAAGCACAGACATCAATAGCCATGGAAGAAAAGACTGTTGAAGAATTGGAGGAGAAAGATAAGCATCAAGCAGCCTTAAGGTCTACAATTCAACAAGGGAGAACAAATTGAAAGATGTGAAGCTAGGCTAGTTGTAAAAGAATTTGCTTAAGGATATGGTACTATTTATGAAGAGACTTATGCTTCTATAGCCAATATGAGTGTTACATCTTTGGAAGTCCAAGACAGAATAGAAAAGCCCCAAAAAGGTGAAAATGGAAGACAGGCCAAGGTGAGAAAAAAACGGAAGAGAAAGGTAAGCTTAGAAAAATGCAAGAAAAGCCTCAATATAAAAGAAAGCACACAATAACAAGTGCGTTGAATATTCTAGCAAGGAAAGCCTTGGGTGCATTGTAACTCATTTTGTAAAAGAGCGCCAGGCTCCCTCCTGTGCAATTTGTGAATGTTGATGAGGCATGGGTGAAGGAACTGTGAAAATAGAAAGGAATAAGGAAAGAGGGCCTGGGCCAAAATGGCGAGTCATGTAAAAAGGGATGGGCGCCCAAGGAGGAGGAGGGCATGTAGAAAAAGGGGAAAAAGTGAATGAAGGGGATCATTCTTGTGTATGGCCAAAACTAGCTCTCTTCTTCTCTTCTTCTTCTTGTTCTTGCTTTCTTGAGCTTGTGCTTGAGAGAGGGAGTGTGTGAGGGAGTGAGTGTGTAAGGGTGTGGGATGGTGGTGGAGAAGCTCTTCATCTTCTCCTCTCTTCTGCTGTCTTCTCTTTTCTCATGCATGCGACAATGGAGCATGGAGTTTGGAGCTTGAGGATTGAGCTTGCTTGAGCTCACACCTTGGATTGTGGAGCTACTAGAGAGCTTGGGGGAGGAGGCAACTCGATTGAGCATGAAGATAAGCTCACTACAATCATAGGTGTGAGAGTGTTCGAGTATCGGATGGCCAACCTCGGACAACACAATGCACATCAAGATGCACTGCTATTATATAAGTGTTGCACATTCATAAACTATTGGAATAACAAGAAACACACTAAGGGGAGTTAACCTTAAAAAAAATCCACCAATAGGAGAATAATCCCAAAGAATCGGACAAGGGACCTAGAAAACCAAGAACAAGACACAAAGGGAACCAAACCATCACATTGCCAAGCAAAGGAAAGGCTTGCCAAGATTAGGGGTATGTCTCTAGCGAGAGTCTCTAGCCAACTTAATTGACCTCATAAATGTACTAGTGGGTCATGAGGCAACTACTATGGTAGGTATCAACTTGAATGAGATAGTCTAGACCTTGACCTTGACCTTAGCATGGCTGAGCACTGTGATGACATCCGACGACTTGTCACATAATATGATTAGTAGATGAGGATAGTGCACCATGGAAGATCAATGGAAGATATCATAGTCGACCTTGAAGAAGAGAGGAGATTGGCAGGGATGGCATTGCAGCGCATGGCAAGTTATAGTTAGGAGCAAAGGGCTTATAGGCTGCTTCATGAGAGAGAGCTCAATGAGCTTCATAGGATCCTAGCCATATCGGGTAGGAATAGAATGAGAGGCAATGCCGATAGGGAGAGAATTTTGGAAGATGATCTCAAACTAAGTGAGATACTCACCAAAAGATTATTGGATATAATACTAGCACTGAGCAGAGTGGGGTAGCCTTGGTAGCATCATTGCGAGTTACCCCAAATGCCAGGGGCCAAATGAAAATACCCATAGTTGTAAAGCAATTAGATAAATACCAGGCAAGCAATGACCCCTATAGCTTTGTCAAGCAATTTGAGAAAGTATGTGAGGTTGATAACCTCATGAACCCTTCTCAATGAGCATAGGAATTTAATCTTTTCTTGGGAGACAAGGGAAGTACATGGTTTACTAGTCTAGACAATGCTGAACACATGACTTCATCCAATTGAAGGACCTCTTCATTAAGAGATTCTTGGATGCAATATATTCTAATAACCTCATTGTTAAGTTGATGAATGCCAGCTAGAAAGACAAAGAGTACATATGAGACTATGTCACATATGTGAGGAGTCTTTATAAGAGGATACCTATAGGCAGCCGAGCGGCCCAATGAGAGAGTGATCTCTACCATATTCATTAACGAGATTCACAAGGAGAAACTCTATAAGGCCTTTGCTAGCATCTCGAACATACAAAGGGATGTGCTTGTGAGAGCCTTTGAGGAAGCCATATGAATAGATGACTTGCTTAAGGAGAGAAGCACTTAGATGGCACAGGAGAGTAGCAATGCAATTAGGAACACAGAGAGAGTTGTAGCAACTAGTGAACAAGCAGTCTCGAGTGAACAAGAAAAAGGAAAGAGCATTGACCAAGACCCAAGCAATAGCCAATCTAAAAGCGGACCTAGCTAGACTGCAAGAGTCAATACACGAAGACTAGTGTGACCCCACGTGCAGTGTGTGCACTATGGAGGGAATCACTTGCCCTCTAATTTCCCCCAGCCTAGATCAAGGCCTTGTGCCAATTGTGGAAGATTTAGGCATGGCATCATGCACTGTTAGTTGCCAAGATGGTTGCCTTACTAGCAACCCTACACTCAACCATATTATCTAAGAGTTAGACAACCATATTTCTGAAGGGGAGCCCCATTGGCTCTCCTTGTGCCCAACGATTTAAAGCAAGCCTCCTCGAGGATAGATATCAACCCTACAAGATTTCCTAGACCTCTAGCACTTATTGTGACCCATCCATCAAGCGAGGCTCTAGTACACTTTGTGGAGGAACCACTAGAGGAAGATTTTTACTTGAATCCTTATGTCTCTTATGATAAAGAAGGCAACCCCATATTGATAGACTATAGACCTATGCCGGTCATGGCCTTAGGCAGAGGAAGAGGTAGAGGCCTAGTAGGAGCTCAAATCTAGGAACCCATAGCGTGCTGGTGGACATGTGGCCACCTTGGGCATATCTCATCTCGTTGCCCTGAAAAGGAGCAAGCAAATAGAGACAATGCCGACTTGAGGTGCCCCATGTGCAGAGTCACACATCTGTTTGTCGATTGCCTAGGGTGAAAGCCCCCCATAAGCTCAGCAATTGTACCATATGTGCCACTCAGACTCTTTTGTGTCGAGTCACATGACAATGATTTTTTTAAATGATAACTATTGGTATATACCACT
Organism: Lygodium microphyllum; assembly: GCF_053477565.2. NCBI lineage: Eukaryota > Viridiplantae > Streptophyta > Polypodiopsida > Schizaeales > Lygodiaceae > Lygodium > Lygodium microphyllum. The sequence goes on along the minus strand of NC_141135.1, from coordinate 24,010,135 downwards.
TTGTATATTGTACAGGAAATAACATGCCAATCGTATGTAATTTTTGTAGCTCCTCAAATAGTCCCCGTCCCTTAGCTCAAAAGGCATATGCCTCATTGAACAGGGCAGCTCTAGAGGAATAATATGCATAGCTAGACTAGGAGGAATATCCCTCAGCTCATTATAGCTCCAAGAAAAAATATCACAAAATTCATAGATCAAGGATATGTAGTCCCCTCTCTTCTAGACTAAGCATAGATCCTAATTTAATCAAATGTGGCTCATTCAAGGTATCAAGATCTACTTAATTACATCCACATCTCTGATTCAGTCTTGAGATTCTATTGACTCATTCAGAGTCACTTGGTAGACATATTCTATGGTAGATCCCTCTCTTGATTCATCACTTGACGAAGTATCACTGCCAAAAGGATCCTCTAATGCATTTAACTCTATTGGAGATAGCAATACTCTCTCACTTTGAGGAGATTTAGGATATGCATCCACTATCACTATTGTGTATGGCACCTTTGCCAAAAATTAGACAACCAGTAGGGGTGTATCAACTTGACAAAGTCTCACTGCCAGAAGGATCCTCTAATGCATTTAACTCTATTGAAGATAATGATACTCTCTCACTTTGAGGAGATTTAGGATATGCATCCACTATCACTATTGTGTATGGCACCTTTGCCAAAAATTAGACAACCAGTGGGGGTGTATCAACTTGACAGTAAAATATTGCAAGATCCATGGCCTTCTTAATAATACTTGATAACTTGGCCACCCTACAAACCTAATAACCCTAAGGTCCAAAATGTATTCCACATTAGCAATAGTCACGTGGACTTTGGTAATGCAACCTTTCAATTGCCTTAAACTATTGCCATCAGCCATCTGGAGAATTGTGGAGGTATCATTTTGGATTTCCAATCCTAGCATTTCCACCAATTCTGAACTCATAATGTTGATAGAGAATCATGTATCTAGAATGGCATGATCCACTCATATGCCATCAACAAATGCAGTCACCCTTGGGCAATGCTTCTCAACATGTTCAAACCAGTCATCTCCCACACTGACTATTTCCAAGGGTTCAACGATATACCTAGTGCGAAGGATCTTCTTAAACTCTTTACACACTCTTGGAGATAACTTGATTAACTGTAGGAGTTTCACATCAGGCTTTACCTCGCAAAGAGAATGGGCTAAGTTAAATTCATGATACTTAGCAATGGTTCTCTTCTCTTGCTAGACCATTCTTTCGCTTGGTTACTAAACAATCTTAGGTACCTCTTTTTTGGCTTTTACCTTCTTCTTTGATAGCCTTATTGGAGTTAGCTTTGCCATCAACAACTTTTAGAGGACTGGCTTCTACATCGAGGTTAAGGACTTTGTCCTCTTATCATCTTGTTTAGGGTTCACCTCAACAAGTTTTACATTATCCCTGTCACTTGCTTTAACCTTCTGTCCTCTTGTAATGGATTGTAAATTGGAAGCCTATGTCGTGTTGACATGAGTAGCTTCAATAAGGCTGATATCACTATCACTAGGGCAGGACTTTTACGATAGCCTTTCCTCTCTACAATATTTGCTTTGGTCCCTCATCCTATTGAAGGTTATTCCCTTGTACTTGATGATTAATTGGACATGGTTGCTTACTCCCTTACTGAAGAGAGATGATCTTACTCCAACAAGTACTAGCTAGATGGCTGGACTTTCCACATATGTCACATTTGAAATTAGGGTGATTTCTCAAAAAGTGCTGACCACCACACCACTTATAGCTAAATCTTGATGGACAACCCTCTACAGCACATCGACTTCTTATCAAGTTTTACTACTTCTTTAGGAAATCAATATCTATGGCTATTTTTCTATACTATTTCATTATCATATCGATATAATGCTTCATTATGTCCTTGACTTTGCCAAGAACATTTGATGCACTAGACTCATAGTCGTGATCGTTCACTTGCCGTTTAGCTTGCCTAACCACTTGATTAGGATCGCCCATTGAGTAATTGGTGTTAACCCCAAGTCGAAATGGCAGAAACTGAACGAAAAAGTGGAAAAAGCATGGAAGAAGAGTAAAGACACGCAGGCAACCTCTAAAAGCTAAGTCGAGACCAAAGGTGCAATTTTAAATGAAAGGCGCCTCAAAAAACTTGGAAAACTCTTGTAAAAGAGCGTAGGCTCCCTCCTGTGCCAATTGTAAAATATTAGATGGGCATAGGCTAGAGGCGTAAGGCTAAGAGAGGGAAATGGAAAAAAGACCTTGCCACAATGGCCGGTCATGTAAAAAAGGGGATGAGTGCCCATGGGATTTTAGGGTTTGTATATAAAGTTCAAAAAGTGAATGGAAGCTCATTCTTTTGGTGTGTGGCTAACAAGAGCTCTCTTCTTCTTCTCTTCTTCTCTTCTTCTCTTCTTCTCTTCTTCTTGCTTGTGTGTGCTCTTGAGAGAGGGAGTGTGAGAGTGTGAGGGAGTGAGTGTGTGGGAGTGAGGGATCAAGAGGGTGAAGCTCTTCACCATCTCCTCTTCTCTTCTTCTCTTCTCTTCTCTTGCGCGCGCGGCTATGGATGATGGAGCTTGGAGATGGAGGAGGCTTGAGGATGCTTGAGCTAGCATCAAGAATCGTGGAGCTACCGAGGTGTGTGAGGGAGAAGGCTACTCACATTGGCATCAAGGTAAGTTCACTACACTTGTAGGATCGACGGCACGTCGGCTAGGTGAGAGATAGCCATTAGAGCTCACTTGAAATGCTTGAAGCAATAAGCGGTCCGTGGATCTTGGTGGTTGAGCGTGAGCTCCCACTACATTTTGGTTCCATTGTCGGGACCAACGGATTCAAGCTTGAGTACTTGCGTGCCTCATATCGAGCATCGAAGTAGGGGATTCATCCCCGAAACGGAGCTTGAGATAGGTAGAAAGTTTGGGTGTTTTTGATCTTCAAAACAAGTAAGTATTTTGGGATATTTTGGTCGTTTGATGATTGGAAAACATGGAGAATCTATTTCAGTTTTTTGCCTTCAATTTTTGTTGCATTTAGTATAGGTTAGAATTAGGAAATCGAACCGGAGAAGGGTAGGGTTTACTGTTTCAAAACATGGCAAAAATCGTGCAAAAATTGGTGAAACGCTCAGTAGTGATGCCTAAGATCGGCAAGTGAGTGATTGGGGGCATCAACACCACACCCGGGAAGGGGTATAAGAGCCAGGAGGCCAAGGGAGAGCTCATTTGTGCCATTTCAGAGAGAGAGAGAGAGAGAGAGAGAGAGAGAGAGAGAGAGAGAGAGAGAGAGAGAGAGAGAGAGAGAGAGAGAGAGAGAGAGAGAGAGAGAGAGAGAGAGAGAGAGAGAGAGAGAGAGAGAGAGAGAGAGAGAGAGAGAGAGAGCCCTCATCGATTCGATCGCATCACCGACGCGCTTACCGGTCCGTTTAGATGTATGAATCTCTCCCTCTACTCCCCTAGATAGGATCTGGAAGTGCATGGCCATTATGCTTACTTACATCATGTGAATCGATCAAATTTGTATTCGCGCGGTTTACGCGCATTGCACTCGGTCCATCCGAGTGGCCTTTCCTGGGCCGAGTCCTAGAATCGGCCCTCGGACTCGGACCCGGCCCTTGGATTGCGTCCGAATCAATACTGTCCGAGCCCACCCATTTGGCCCGTCCGAGTCAAACTTTCAGCCACGTGGCACATTCGGCCTTGGCCCATTCGAACAACCCGTCTGAGTCTCAAATTTGGCCCTCGATCACTTTCCACATTCGGCCCTCGGCCCAAGTGCCATTTGGCCTGTCCGAATCACCTTGTCCGAATTTACCATTCGGCCATCCAAATCAAAACCGTCCGAGTCAAACCCTGAAATTAGGCCCTCGGCCCTTCCAAGTGACCTACTCAGACCTTGCAATTCGGACCAGTTGGTACGAGTGCAACTTTTTATCAAATTATTCAGAAATTTGAGTTGACCTGACAATTACACAGCAGCACAAATTGTCGAAACCCTTCAGGCGCTTAGAACTTGATTCTGGCACACGTAATAGGAAAAAATCGTAGTGTGCAGCCGCTTAGCAGCTAGAAGTGGGTAGTTGCAAGACCAGGGACTTAGACGCGAGCCATTGAGTTGTAAAACCTGATTGACTGAAAATGAACAAGGTGACATATGAGAAAAACCCTAAACCTTGACAAAACGGCCGGAAAATTGATCTACAAGCCTATCAGGCCCGAAACAAGTGAGAGTGCGTAAGACGCTGAGGAATTACTGGCTGCACTCACACTGAATTTCCGCACTTGAAGTACACTTAAGAAAGCTGAAAGCCTGATTGAGCACAAGTGCACGAGAAATGACACGCACACTGTGTGATCATAAATTGAGGTTCGTATTCAATAACTAAAGGAACTCACTCAGATAAACCACTCAAGGAACCCACCAATAGGAGAGGACCCAAGACATAGACAAACCATCAAAGTGCAGATTAGGACCATGCAAGCGGCGCTGACGACGTGGATTTAACGAGTCTACTGAACTTGATCGACAGCTTGGTGGAGCAAGACAACTCAACAATGGCAGAGAAAGCTCAGACCGCTGGTCTAATGAGGAACTCGATTTGAATGTCTTCCCAGATGCTATTCAGCAGCAACTGGTAAGCAGTTACGACGCACACGCTCGGTATGAGCACCGCGGTAGGACAACAGATACTATCATCGCAGATCTAGAAGAGGAGAGAAAGCTAGCCCGCAAAGCATTGCAAGGCATAGCTGAATACAATAGGGATCAGCAGACTAGAAGCCAAAGGCAAAGTACGGAGTTGCGCGAGGTGCAGTGAGTGTTGAACTTAGCAGGTAGGAACCTAACATATCACGAGAGAGCCCTAGAGGGGGACTTGACATTGAGCAAGCTTCTCATGAAGTGACTGCTAGATAACACGGCTGTAGAACAAAGTGCCGCAGCACTAGCGACATCGTTGCTCGCAGGACTAGGGACGAACCAAGGCTCAAAGAGCCAGTCCAAAATATCGATCGTTGCCAAGCAACTCGACAAGTACCAACCCCATGATGACCCATATAGCTTTGTTGAGCAGTTTGAGCAAGTCTGCAAAGCCAACGACCTCAACGACCTAACTCAATGCTTGCAAGCATTCGGGCTTTGCCTAGGCGGCAAGGGTAGGATGTGGTATATGAGCCTAGATGGTGTAGAGTGAGCCAACTTCAATGGCCTCACGGATCTCTTCATCAAAGAGATTCACCGAGCCCGTATACTCCGATAACCTACTAGTATGCTTGATGAACGTTGAGTAGAAAGAGAAGGAGGGCATCTGTGACTACGTAACCCATGTGAGGAGTCTCTTCAAGAGAATCCCTCTGGGTGAGTGACCGACTGAAAGAGCAGTTTCGACTGTATTCATCAGTGGAATTAGAGACGAAGAGTTATATAAGGCTTTGGCAGGAAATTCAAGCCTGCAGTGAGACGCGGTAGCTAGAGTGTTCGAGGAAGCCATCAGAGTCGATGATCAGCTGAAAGAGCGGAACTCCAGGAGCTCGAATGTAGAGGAGACCAACTCTTGAGGTTCAGACAGAGCGTCAACCTCTAGTGAGCGATCAATCCCATCATCCCAAGATAAGGGGAAGGCCACCGAGACAGACCAAGGCTTGGCTGATGTCAAGATGGAATTAGCCAAGTTGCAAGACATGTTGAGACGACCAACGCGCCCGCATGTCCAATGCGTGTACTGTGGGCAGAAACCACTTACTGGCCGAGTGTCAAGACCCTAGGTAAAGACCTTGTGCTAACTGCGGTAGGTTTAGCCATGACATCGCACATTATAGATTACCAAGAAGACTTCCGTACTCACAACCCTACGGCCAGCCTTACCTAGCGAACAGGCCGCAGCCATTCTTTGGAAGGGGAGCCCCATTGGCCCTTCCCGTGCCTAATGATATGAAGCCAGCTGTTCCTAGGATGGAAATAAATCCTACGGGCATCCCTAGACTGCCTAGTCCTTACGTGACCCATCCATCGAGCGATGCTCCCAGTCCACTACGTAGAAGAGCCAAGTGAGGAAGAAGCTTACATATACCCTTACGTCTCGCATGATGACAATGGCAACGCTGTCCTCATGGACTATCGACCCGTGCCGGTGATGGTGTTAGGAAGAGGACAAGGTAGAGGCCTAGGAGGGCAGATGCAGGATCCAGTCATCTGTTGGACTTGTGGTCACCCCGGTCATGTCTCATCATGCTGCCCTGAAAGAGAGCAGCAAAACAACGATAAGACTGACCAAAGGTGCACAGAGTGCGGAATCACCCATCTCTTCATAGACTACCCAAAGCGAAAGCCATCTTCTAGCTCAACCAACGTACCATCTGTCCCATTGGGGTTGTTTGGTGTCGAGAACCTCGATGGGGAGGCCACACCTATCCCATTGCAGGTCATGACCCGAGCCCAAAAGAAGCAGGCCGGCATCTCTTTGCTAGGACCTAGCAATCTTGACACAGCCTCGATAGGGAAGAAAAGTTGCATGCGAAAAAAGAAGAGATCGGAAGCTAAAGTCGCACTAAAAACCGAGAGTGCTACGACTTTGCCTGCTGGAAAGAAGGTTTCAGATGCAGAGGCAGAGACTTCAGCCCCTAAGACGACCGAAAAGGGAAGCGCTAAGGTAAGGGAATACCCGCATCTGAAGCGACAATTAGAGGCCCTAAAGAAGGTGAAGGAATGGGTGAAGGAGGCTCAGGAGCATCTCAAGGACGCTGAGCCCATCATAGAGGATGAGATCGATGATCTCTCCAGTGTAAGCACGCCAATATCACCGCCTCAACCTAAGTCGGCAGAAGAAACCGCACCACAAGCAGTGCCGCTAAGACCAAGCCTTGATGCTACAGAGCCGCATATCAGTCACGGCCATTGGCCAGGACAATCCAGGTTAAGGGAGAGACGAATATCCAACGATCTCCTGGCCATGCTAGTGACTACCCCTATAACACTTAGCCTGGGAGATCTGCTTAGGCAGCATCCTACCCTATGGCAAGATCTTAAGCAGTGGGTCGAAGGGTCACGAGAGCAGGTCACGGCAGACCCTCAAGACCATGATGCAGAAACGCAAATACCGAGTTTGACACTACACTCTGAGCCTAAATCCTTGCACGTCAATGCCTTCTGGGAAGGTTCGGAGATGCACGCAGTCTTACCGGTCCTAGTCCTAGGCGACACAACAAGATAGGGAATCGTAAACACGGGACCTGGGGTTAGTGTGCTTAGCCACACAGTGCTTCAGACTTGGGGGAACTCGCCTGTCGAAACTGCTAAGTTTAATGTCACACTAGTAAACGGTATGAGAGTAAAGCCATTCGGGGTACTTAAGAATTGGCCAGTAAAGATTGCAGGCGTCTAGTTCTTTGTTGACTTTATAGTCATGAAGGTAGTGGACTACGATATCCTATTAGGCCGACCCTGGATGCACAACGCTAGAGTCATCGAAGATTGGGGTAATAGCTTGATCTTCCTTGGCAACAAAACGGATGCCGTAAGGATAGAGATGGATACTTGGAAGACCTCGCCGGTTGACCTAGACGCCATCTCTGCTATGCTCAAGGGTAACATTCAGGTCAAGGAGTCCTATGGGCCCCTGACCAAGTATATTCCATGCCCAGAGGATGAGCGGGATTGGATGCATGTTCTTGCTACAATCGACCTGCCATTCTCAGACCATGAGGCATATGAGCAAACCATGAAAACGATTGGCAAGCCTAGCAACACACTCTCCGTACCAGTCTACATGATGGCAGGAACCCTTCGGGGAAAGCCTAAGCCTGTCAACTTCCAAGTCCCAACTAACAAAAGGGAACTCCAGGAGATGATGGAATACTTGATAGACAAGCTAGTTGGCAATTCAGTTGCAAACTTCAAACCACTACATGATCTCTTAGGTGAATCCAAGTGGCAATGGACCAGAGTGCATGACTTAAACCTCATGTATAACTGGGCCCTACTCCCTGACTAACCACAAGAGGTGTACCAAGCCCTAGGAGATGACGAGCAGTCTAATGAAGGGGATTCTAATGACGAATTCGAAGACTGCCAATTCTTCAGTGATGGAATTGAGGGTGAAGTAGATACCGTAGAATACGACACTGAAGGACAAGAAATAGAGCAAATACGAGCAGACTCCAAGCCGCAGAAAAGAAATATCTTTAGGATAGAGCAAGGGGTCATGCGCAGGGAATGTGACCGCGCCTGGTTGGAACACGTAGGAGCCATAGACCTTGAACAAGCAGGCTTAGTCCAGCCAGGGACAACACCAGTCCTTAGGACGGAATCACTATCTGAACTACGTCCACCAGGGGAGACTACCTCTTCTAGCGAAGACGGGGAGTTTAACTCTGAGTCAGAGGTTAGTTCGGACAGTGATCCAGAAATCCCTAGGCCGCCCACGTAGACGCACGAAGGGGGACCTACTCATCCACCTGAGGTGCAGATGGTTAAGGCAAGAAAAGGTAAAACAACCCAGGGATACGCGAATGGAAGAACAACGAAAACCGCAGGACCTCCCTGAGCACTACACGAAATTCAAAAAAGGGGATAGGGTAGTAGTTCTGTTAGGTGCCAAACGTCAAGGACAAACCAATGAACCAATCGAGGGACCAGCAAGGTCAAGGAGGTGAGTTTGGCCCAGGAAGGGAAACACCTCGACCAGTCTTCATTGCCGACGACTTGACTGAGAAAGAAGAAACTAGTCTTGTTTCTCTCTTGCGAGAGTACATAGACGTATTCGCCTGGTCCTTGGAAGAGCTTAAGGGGGTAGATTTGAGTGTCGTGACTCACAACATACCCATGATGCCAGACGCAATGCCGGTCAAGCAACGACCGCACCCTATGAATCCAAAACACGCTCATGCTGTCAAAGAGGAAATTGACAAGTTGATGAGAGCGGGATTCATTTACGAAATTGAGCACAAAGACTGGGTATCACCCATAGTCATCGTGATGAAAAAGAATGGAAAAATCCGAGTGTGTGTTAATTACAAGAAGGTGAACGCTTCTACAAAGAGGGTCAACTATCCATTGCTGTATACCAAGCACATGCTTGAGAGGGTGGGAGGCAAGGGAGCCTACAGTTTTTTGGACGGCTTCTCAAGGTACAACCAGGTGCAAGTGCATCCTATGGACAGGCACAAGACCGCCTTCGCCATTGAGCGGGGCGTCTTTGGTTACATAGTCATGCCCTTTGGGTTGACTAATGCCCCTGCCACTTTCCAATGCCTCATGTGCACCATCTTTAAGGACATACTTCGTAAGGAGTTAGAAGTCTTTGTTGATGACCTGTGTGTCCATTTGACCTAGATCGAACACTTAGACAAACTCCACGCAGTATTTGAATGGTGTCGCTTATATCGTCTCTCCTTGAATCCCTTAAAGTGCCAGTTTTGGGTAAAGCACAGATGCATCTTAGGGCACGTGGTGTCGAAGAATGGCATTGCCATTGACTTTTTGAAAGTCAGGGTTATTGTTGACCTTCCACCCCCAATTAATTACAAGGGAGTTCAATGCTTCTTAGGCCATACGGGGTACTATCAGCGGTTTGTACTGAGCTATGCATTGATCGCCAGACCATTGTACAAGCTGCTGATTGTCTTTGAGTGGACCGAGGCATGCCAACGAGCATATGAAGAGTTGAAAAAGGCTCTAACCGCGGCACCAATTCTACGAGCCTTAGATGGACCATTACCTTCCATGTGCACATTGATGCTTCTAAGTTTTCCGTGGGGGCAGTATTGTGCCAACCTGGTGAGCACAACTTAGATTATCCGGTGAGCTTTGCTAGTAGACAACTCACTGAGACGGAAATGAACTACTCAACAACAGAAAGAGAGGGATTAGACATGGTGTTTGCTGTGAAGACATTCCGGCATTACCTATTGGCCACGCCCTTCATCTTTTTTGTGGACCACCAAGCCCTGCTCTATCTAGTAAATAAACCTTGTGCTACAGGACGCATAGCTCGATGGCTCCTTCTACTCTTGGAATTCAATTTCTCCGTGGTTGTACGGAAAGGAAAACAGCACTACATGGCTGACCATATGTCACGCATTTCCACGGGAGAAGCTGCTGGACAAGGCATCATTGATGAATTACCCGACGCCCATCTATTCCACCTGTCCAGCGAGAGAGATTTGTTTAAGGCTGATCTAACGCCATATTGGGCGGATGACATAGTCCAAGTTCTTGAGCACAGATTACCTGAGTGACCAATGGAAAAAGCCCGACTTAGGCGCTTGATCCTTAAGATCCAGCCCTATCAGCTGATTGTAGGCCAACTCTATAGGCTGGGGCAAGACGGATTGCTGCGTAGATGCGTATGTGCACGATGTGCTCTCGGAGGCACACAACGGCATTGCGGGAGCACACTTTAGCGGAGACACAATAGCACGGAAGGTGCTACAGTCTCAACTATGGTGGCCCACACTTTTCCGCAATGCCACGCGATTCGTCAAGCATTGTGACGAGTGCCAACGGAAAAAAGTCCCGATTCGCAAGGATCAGATGGAGTTGACCCCAATTATTGCTCGACAACCCTTCGAAAAATGGGAAATCGACTTCATAGGACCCATCAGTCCTGCGGCGCAGTACTCACAAGCCAAGTACATCATTGTGGCCGAATTACCTCACGAAATGGGCAGAGACAAGAGCCACACGTAAAAACGACGCTAGGACGACTGCCAAGTTCTTATGGGAGAAAGTGATCTCGCGATTCGGCTGCCCCATCGAACTGGTTAGTGACCAAGGCACGCACTTCATCAACGAAGTGATAGCGCATCTCCTGTCCACCTTTCTCATTATCCATCACAAATCATCGCCATACTACCCTCAGATGAACAGTCAGGCAGAATCAACGAATAAGATTCTTGTCAATGTCCTCACCAAAGTAGTCTCAGCCTCACGTAGCGACTGGGACAACAAGCTTATGGCAGCTTTGTGGGCTTACCGTACAGCTTATAAAATGGCTGTCGGTTAAACCCCGTTCAGGCTGACCTATGGAACAGAAGCAATCCTACCATTAGAATTCTTTGTTCCTAGCCTGAGAATAGCCCTTCAAGAATGATGGGAAGGAAAGGAGGCATGGACGCAATGCCTGGTCAAGCTTGAACGCCTATCAGAGACCCGTCTTCTAGCCACCCATGCACTTATATGTGAGAAGGCCCATCGCAAGAGTTGGTTTGACAAGCATGTCAAGTAGGGCGACTTTGAACAGGGCAACTTAGTGCTCCTCTACTCCGTTAAGGGACATAAACAGAAAATGAAATTTCGAGGCCTCAGACCCTTCAAAGTTCGTGCGATCAGTCGCACAGGCAATGTCAAACTCGAAACCTTAGATGGTGAGGGAATAGGCTTCTTTAATGGTAGTCGTGTCAAGAAGTACTACCCTCCCACCCATCCTTTGCATGAGCCCCCAATGTTAGAACCGCCTATCAAAGTACGAGTGGCCACAATCCTGGAGATTGATGACGAGGATGAGGAAGCCGTAGAGCCCGCATACCTCCATATAACGATCACTGCAAAACAAACCTGTGCTTTCAACGCTCTGATCGATGAGGGAGCAGACTTCAATGTCCTAACTCACGATCATTGGACCAAAATTGGTAGACTACCACTTCAGCCCACGAATGGTAAATTAAGCCCCTATGGGGCCCATTCCTACGCATCCTTGACAAGTCCAAAGTAGCCGTTTCTATCGAGTTTGAGACAGTTGCAATGATTTTTTACGTGTTGCCAAATGCTAAAGACGCAGGCACAGAGTTGCTGCTAGGGTGCACTTTCAAAAAGCAAACTCATTGCAATGTTGATTATGAGTCGTAGCACATCCACCTCGCAATAGGCAACGTTTGCATTGTCACGGATTTCAGCAAGGGCTGCACGATTTCATCACCGTCCGCAAAGCCACCAATATAATTCTCCATGACCAAATCTACGGAGGGGGGTAGTGCGCGGCTGCCACCTCCCAGAATTCAGGAATCACAGCCCACAGTAGCAAAGCATCAGGCTCAACAGCCTAGATTTTAATGGAAGCCCAAGCAGTCGCAATCGCCGCCTAGGAGTCGACGCTCCTATCCTCATAAGACCAAAAACTCTAAACCTAGGAGGCCAAGATGTAGTCACAGAAAGCGCCGCATGATCAAGCAAAGATGGGTCCTTAAAGCCCTCTTATGTGCGCAAGGCTACTACGAGGGAAATACCTGGCTGTGGATCCCTAAGGTCCACATGGTCAAAGGCACCATTCATACACCGCCCTCAAGCTTGACCAAACCGCGTTCCATAAACCCTCAAAACCACAAGCCGCAGTGCTCTCCTGAACCACAACCATCCGCCTCATATACGCCTAGGCCCAAGCGAGTCCCATAAGCCTACCGGCCCGAGCCGCAGGCTCCGTCACAAGAGTCATCACCCGCTGAAGTCACTCCGCCTCCCCAATTCCAACTTGAATGCAGCAGCCCGTCCGTCGTGGCTGCTCCTAATCTACTCAACATCCAAGCGGCCCAACCACAAAATCACAAACCCTCCCAACCGCCCATCTTCGTTGTCAAAAGTTCTTGTTCTGTCAAACCTCAACCACCTGTCGGCCTTACGCCCTCCTATGAACAAAAATCCTTTTTAGCGCTAGCCACTGACCTCGCTGAGGACACTGGGGATGATGTGGTGGATTGTGTTAAAAGACTAGATGACACTTTTGTGTCACTCGCGCTAAACTACGACCGCTTGGACTTAGGTCTATTAGAAGAACCCTTTGCAATTGAAGTGCAAAATATGCCCTGCTCTTGGGAAACCTTTGAATTCACGTTCGCAAAAGCTTCTCGCTCCGCTGCTGAGTTGCTTAACAGTGAAATCTCCAAGGAGCAAGCCATCAAACAACGCCTTATCACATCATATGATCCACGAACCACTTCTACTATCATTGACCAAGAAATCGTGAAGTTATCACAACTCGCTGATACTGGATCACTCTTCTTGAGGCAGTGGTACGCTCCTAAGTTGCAATGGAAAATTGAAGGATGTCGCATAATGACCAATGCTGAGCAACGCCGCGCCATCAAAACAACACAGTATGATCCCACTTACATCGTGCCCACCTCATATAGAGTGTTAACCACTCTTTGGGGCCTACCCATGGAAGAACACCTCAAAGGACACCCCTACCTCGATCGCTTGTTGACCGAGGAAGAGCTACACATTGCAAGCAGTGTCGACTCTGGTGACTTCCTCATAGATGTTCTCACATACATCACGCACGTGGGAATTTGACCCTTTGATTTGGACCGCGCAGCTCAATTGGAATACAATCCAAATTTCTATACTTGGCTCCTTCACAAGTAACTCCTACCCCAACATGCCGAAAGCCCTTGACCTTTTGACCCTTAATCCTAGGAAGGATTCTTCTCAAGATGGAAGGGGAGGGGGTGGGGGTAAGGTGAAATGAATCAGATGAGAAATGAATCAAAGGGGGTAAATCAAAGCAAAATCAGTGAAAAACATAAACATATATTGTGAAAAAACGGATGGGGTAGGAAAATGGGCATGAAAACTTTGAAGTAAAGGGCAAAAAGTCCAAGTCTAAAAAGGAAAATCTACATTGCTTCATAACGAATTCATTTAAAAAGCATAGAGTTTTTCTTTTCCAGCAATCAACGAATTAATATATGGAAAGCACTAATGAAAGTTACGATTTATGGCAGGAACATAAAATGTCATAGCAAGATCGACTCTCATTCACAGACGAGGAAAGGGAGCAATACCGCATCCACCTAGAGAACCGCGCCTTCAGTCAGCTGAAATTTCGAACCATCCACAACATAGAAGTTGTGGTGGCCAAGGAGGAAGCAGCTAGGAGGGTGGTTGAGCAATGCAACCTCATGAAGTATCTTGAAAAGTTCTCGCAGGAGCCAGACCACCTGCAATGAGTGGAGTTCCTTAGAACGTACAACCCAGATCAAGAATGTGGTACTGTGATGGTGGGTAGAGGAGAAGATGCAAAGCAGGTACAAGTTAGCTTAGACCCAACCTTGGTGGAGAAGGCTTTGGGGTTGGTGCCAAAGATGGAGAGGAAACAGAAAAGGGATGTTTATGCCATGCTTAAAATGAAGAAGGAAGATGTGCTCACAAATGATGGCATAAGCATCCAAGATATCCCCGACGCGGAAGCCAGGATGCAAGCCAAGCTGATACATGTGCTCTTCTCCAGCCACAGCACTACAATTCATTGATGCATTGAATTAGCATACCTGTGCTGGAGAATGTAGCAGCCCATACCCTAGATGAAGTGGACTGGAATGGGTACGTGCGAAAAACGATCGACCAGGCAGCCAAAGCATTGACCCTAGGAAGTGTGTCAGCAGGAGGAGAATCTCCAGCCTCTAAAGCTACAGAAAGAAAGAAAGCCTCCTCCAAAGCCTCCTTCATCGGGTATGGAGGTGTCTTGACTGCGCTCATCTAGGAGGCAGTGAAGGAATCACAAGATGCAGAAGAAGGAGAATGAGAAATGCTAGAGAGGTCGCCTCCTCAGTAGGACAAGGATAGGTCCACCGATAGAACTGAGATAGAGGAAGAGGGGGAAGGACAGACAAGCAAAAAGACAACCAAGAAGCCCAAGAAGAAGACAACGCAGAGAAAGAAGAAGGATGACGAAGGCAGAAAGAAGGAGAGAGAATACTTGGAAAGGGCAAAGAAAGAGTCCCTAAAAGAGGCCAAGGAGAGAGAGAGGAAGAAGAGAGAGGAGGAAGACAAGGAAAAAGAAGAATTACAGAAAGCAAAGAAGGCGTCGAAACATGAAGCAAAGGAGAAAAAAAGAAAGGAAAAAGAAGAAAAAGAGAAAAAGAAGGAAGAGCAGAGAAAAGCAGAGGAGAAAAGGAGAAGAAAGGCGGATGAGGAAGAGGAAGAACTAAGAAGGAAGGAGGAAGAGGACTTGGCTGAAGCCACATGCCGGTCCATCGAGCAACAAAGCCGAGCTTATGAATTGGGAAACTGGAGCCCATAGAGAGAAGAAAGGCTATGGTCTAGCACACAGGTACTAGAGATCGTGCCACCTGTAGTCATTGAGGGCAAGGGCAAGGCCCCAATTCACCCAATTTCTACCCTCTTGGTGCCTTCCACTGAACCCAATGCCATCACCCCTAGCATCCTGACCAGTGCCGACATGTCAAATTTCGTGGCATGGATGCAATACTTCATCCACAAAGAGATGGCCCAGGGACAGAGCATAAAAACCACGGCCACAAGATAAAAGAGGCCAGCTCTGCTGATGCGGAATCCAGGCAAGATCCTAAATAGTAGAAAGTGGAAGCCTCGACCTCACCCATCCACACAACGATGACGCCATCGGCTAACTACGACGAGTACGTCGCCGAGCTGCTCTCCCAATTAGAGAAAGCTAAGGAGGAACGCAAGATAGCTATGGTTGAGTTGGCAGCTGAGAAGGAATCAGTAGCCACCTTCCAACTGGATAAAACGAGGATGATAGGCATGCAGCAAAGGGAGATCGCAGATCTCAAGCAAGAAATGAAGGCGAAGGATGATAGGGAGGAGCACTAGAGATAGCAGCTTGAAAACAAAACACAGGAGCTAGTGAAGATGCAAAGAGAGCACAAGCTCTTGATAGTGCAATACTAGGAGCTCGTTATGAAATCTGCTCAGGTTGATGTGCTTGTGGCCGAGCTGAATGCCAGAGATGAGGAGAGAAAGCAAGACATAGAGGAGCAGCAAGAGGAGATTGACAGATCAACTAAACTCTGAAAAAGAAGAGCAAGGGAGGCTGGTCAGGGAGTTGGAGGACCAAGAGCAGAAACTCATGATACTAACCCTAAAGCAAGGAGAGAGCTTGGAAGAAATGAACAAAAGAGCAGAGGAGTGGGCTGTGCACAATGAAAAGAGGGTGAAGACACTGGCACGGCACCTTGCTCTGGTAGAGAAGGAGAAAATCATTGCAGAGAGCAAGGCAGAAGCCTCCCAAGTGGCCTTCGGTGCCCAACAGAAAGCTTTCCTTGACACTATCATGGACACCACCTGCTCAGCGCAAGGAGAGTCGTTGGAGGTGATGCAAAGAAAGCTCAGCATCGCACGCACAGCCTTACATGCTGGATTGTAGATGCCACCCCTACATGTGGAGGTTAGGTTGAGCTTGGGGACAAGCAACGAAAATACCTATTGCTGGCCGGCCTAACCCCCCCAGAAAATCGACGCCCTCGGATTCGAAGAGGAAGCACCATAGGGAGAACGGCAGGGGGAGGAAGCAGAACTTGAGATCGACATGAACCGATTCAGGGAGGATGTAGTCCCACAACCCCCCTTGCCGCAGTCTCAAGAGCCACCACAAGAGGACACATCTGCGGAAAGACAAGCCGCATCTAGGAAAGACGCAGAAAGCTAGTAGAGGAAGCCAGGAAACAGCTGAGAGCCAAACCAGCCGTGCTGTCGTCCGCACCCCTCCCACCTTGCTTTGATGATATCCCCGCAGGATTCCACGCAGAACTGGCACTGTGGGAGATACAAGAACAAGGAAAGGATCCATTTACCTTTAGTTTTCTCCTACCCAACAATCTACGGAGGGTCTTGCCGCTCAAGGTGATGGATGAGGTGACCGCGATCGGTGGCCGGTTGGGGCAAAGATGGCTAGAAGAGCGAGAAAAAACCTCGACCTCTTGGGGCACAGAAGCGGCTGATTACTGGTAGAATAATATTTTTAAAGTCCCACACACTATACAGGGCTACAAAAGCCAACCCCTGTGGAGGAGGCGAGTATGTGACATTAATATGCTTGCCTGGATGGCGTTTTGTAACACCCTACAATTCGAGCAGAACAACCCCACCTACATGGCATACCCTAGAAGGGTAGGTGTGGATTTTGATGCCACCCTCCACGGGTGGTATGACTTCCCTATTATTTATAACTCTAATGTAGTATCCTTCGAGCATGCCCTTCTCTTTACCTTCGAAAGCCTAGATGATTCTATGACACGCTTTCTTGCAGATTTCTCCTCATGCCCTGACCCTGCCTTTATAACAATTTGTAATTATCTTAGGTTACTTAAGCTACTCCTTAAGCAGGACCCGACTCCACAAGAGCCCGGCCTACCTCCCCTCTTCTTTGACCCTAATGCTATTGATGACTGCGCTATGGCTCATCTTATGATGAGGGCTAGTCTCCTCCCCTCTTTTTGCCTAGCTCTCCTAGAAGATATGAATGACAGCCAATTCACTAGGTGCAATCACCCTTTTCTCTCCATCACTTCTCTTCATGTCCGCATGAATCTGAAAGATTACATGCAAAGTCACCAGTTTTTGAGAAAATCCATCCGACCCCCTTCCCCTCCTCATTCAGATGAAGACAATTAGGCCTGTTGTCATTCCACAACTACAAAAAAAAAAAAAAAGCAACGAAAAGAATAACATGAAAGAAAAAGCACACAAGCACTCACTTGCAGAAGTACTTAAACACCACATAGAGCACTATCATTGCACCTAGGGATTCTGAAGCTAGGCATGCCCGATGGCTTCGGTCAGCTAGATCCGCTTCTAACCCTCTAGCCATTTTTGCTTCCCCTCTTCATGCTTAGGGCACATCAAGGGCAGGACATACCTAGGGAGCTAACACTCGCCTATGGTTAGACCTGTCACCCTAAGCCACTTGCACCGCATCTCCCTTAACACAAATGGGGTCCTCAAGTGTGGGACATCACCCAGGCTTACCTGCGGTTGACCCACCTCCCCATTCCACTAGCACGAGCACACTGCACTAACACAGTAAGGTAGACACTCCCCTTAGGAAGAGCACCACATCTTCTCCATTCAGGCATCACACAAGCGGTAAACCACCAACTTCGGAGGCCCCCGTCAACCACTCGCTATCCATCTGGCTTCCCCGACAAACATCAG